>NC_136261.1:413727793-414042961 GCF_964187855.1 Myxine glutinosa
TACATTGGAATTGTAGATGGTGGCTTACAAACCAAGCCTCAAGGTCGGTGTACAGAGGCATTTTTTAAAAAATCACAATGTATATAAAAGGCGCAGCACGCACAATGGTGCACAATGTATTTCGCGCACAATGCATATAAAAGGCGCACAATGTATATAAAATTTGCTGCATGCGATGTGCAACACGCGCAGAGTAAACCGAGTTTTCATTTACGTCTGTGGAATGTCTAATAAATAAAGATAAAAGCACATGTGACACGAGGCCCAGGCTTCAGACTTTGGCATGCTCACGCGGCTGCACCATCAAATAAACTGTTACAACCGTCATTTTTGACAAGCTTTATTCTACTTTTCATAATGTTACGCCTGTGGAAGACGAATAAGAAGAAGTCCGAATGCAAAGTGCACGTGGATGGGCTTTACACTTTCAGATGCTTTCCAGTTTTTTAAAAGTGATTCTTCATTTTTGAGAGAAGCCCGGTGTTGGCTTAGCGGTTAAGTTGGCTGGCTTAAAATCTTAGGGTCTTGAGGTGGTGCTGCATTAGTGGAACATCCATGCTCTCAGCCAAGATCTGAGAATTTCTTAAGTGATTCATTTGAATGCGGATCTGAGAATTTCTTAAGTGATTGGTCACCATCAAGAGGAAACAAATGGGGCCAAAATAATGGATAGAGGTATTTAAAAAAAAGTTGTGGATGGAAACAAAACTTGGTGGATTATTTGGAAAGGTGGATTATTATTTTGCAGATGATCCAGTCATCTTTGCGCAGACTCTGGACATCCTTATGGGGTCGGTCCCTCAAGGTGATGAGTGAGGAGTCGGGGCCACTGCGATTATGGGACTCCAGGGTCAACGCTAATAGTCCATTGGCTAGAGGGGCCTAACGTGCTCCCTCCTCCCCTCCTACCCCCCACCCCTTGATCCTACCCAATGTACATAATTATGTTCAGTGATGTCTACTTACATGGGAAAAACATGTTAACATTAAAAAAAAATATTTTGGTAGACATGACAAAATGACCCTTTTCCAAAATATCGACCATTTATTGGGCTTTGCGAATTACGTGCACACTAATTATGATAGTTCCCATGGTTACATAGAAACACTGGTCATACATATAATTATGTACATGCATATAATTATGTATACATTATCAAGCAGTCACCATTTTAAAGCATTTTCTTACATCCAATTCTTGTTTGGGTCATTTTGACAGCCTGTTCTTCATTTACTAAAAAAGATCCACATGTAGATTCTGTAGCAGCATAGCTTACAACTAGATGAATTATTTAGCTTGCATATATGTTAGGGTGGCTGGTGTTGGCTTAGCGGTTAGGGTGCCGGCTTGGGATAGCCCTAGGATCCTGGGTTCGAATCCCGGTCGATCACTGAATATAACGCCAGGGGGGTTGACTCAGCCTATCATCCTTTGGAGGTCGGCAAATTGAGTACCAGCTTACTGGGATGAATGATCCCGGTGTGTACCCCGGCTTAGAATAGGTACACCCTATCCCTGCGCATCGTAAGAGGCGACCAAGGGTTGGCGTCAGGAAGGGCATCCGGCCATAAAAACATTGCCTCAAAACAGGGAACCATGATTGTCATGGGGCCCGCAAAGCTAACCCCCGCTCTAGCGGGGAAAATGGCCTTAAAACGATCATTCATTCATTCATTTCATTCATACGCTCAAAAGCAAGATGAAAATTATTTAATGTTTTTTTTTCTTTTTCTTTTTTCAAGCATAATTGTATACCGCACCTTTACTATGCCATTTCCAGGTGCTGCATAACGTCATTGCCGGGCACCGAAGGGGGCTCAGCAATGACGCACGCTGAAAGGGAGTACTCAGTTTTCACTCTGGTTGTTTTCTTGTTTTCTTGTTTACTTTCTTTGTTGGCCCGGGCGATATCTCAGCCATCCTTTGAGAGAGGAAGCTGAAATTTCGACTCAATAGCGAGAAAGTACTTTGTCAAAAACTGTATTTTTTGTTTTTTGATCAATCAATTAATTGATGAGTTATTTAATTATTAGCGATTAATTAAGTACTTATACATTTCCTTTCTCTTCTGGCCATTATCTCAGGCACCTTTTGAGTTAGGAAGCTGATATTTGGACATGCCAATGACCAAGTGATTTGGCTGTAAAATATATTTTTGATTTATTGATTAATCAATGAATTAATTCGTTATTTAATTATTAGCGATTAATGAAGTACTTGTACATTTCCTTTATCTTCTGGGCATTATCTCAGGCACCTCTTGAGCTAGGAAGCTGATATTTGGACATGACAATGATCAAGTGATTTGGCTGTCAAGGCTATTTTTGATTTATTGATTAATCAATCAATCGATTAATTATCTAATTATTTGATTCATGACTTATTTTTAATTTTTTTAAGTTACAGATTCGGATGAAATGGTGGTGGTCTATGTGTTCTATTAGGCAATTGATTAATTATTTAATTTTTTACGATTATTATGTATTTCTTTTCATGATTAATCATTTATTTATTTTCTTTCTCATCTGGCCAATATCTCAGGCACCTTTTGAAAGAGGAACCTGATATTTGGACATGACAATGACCAAGTGATTTGTCTGTAAAGGGTATTTTTGATTTATTGATTAATCAATTAATCGATTAATTATTTATTGATTAATAAATAAATTATTTCATTTTTTTATTAATGACATTGAATTAAATTCCTAAAAGTGACATCTTCGGGTGAAGCACTAGTGGTTTAGTTATGCTATTAGCCAATTGATTAAGAAAAAGTTTTATGAAAATCTTTTATTGATTTTAATTATGCAATTAATCAATCAAATATTGTGCACCTCTCCCTCCAAATACAGTCTCTATGAGCTGCACGGCGGTATTTGATTGATGACTAAATTTTTTTTTTTTGTTACAGATTCTGATGAAATGGTGGTGGTTTATGTGTTGTATTATCGAATCGATTAATTATTTCATTTTTTATGATTATTATTATTATTTTTTCGTTATTAATCATTCATTTATTTTCTTTCTCATCTGGGCAATATCTCAGGCACCTTTTGAGCAAGGAAGCTAATATTTGGACATGACAGTGACCAAGCGATGTGACTATGAAGGATATTTTTGATTTTTTGATTTATCATTTAATCGATTAATTATTTACTGAATCATCAATTAATTTTTTAATTTTTTAAATGACTTATTTAATTAAATTTCTAAAAGATACATCTTCGGATGAAGCACTAGTGGTTTAGTTATGCTATTAGCCAATTGATTAAGAACATATTTTTTGCAGTCTCTGGGAGCTGCGCTGCAGTATTGCCGGGCGGCAGAGGTGCCCCGGCAATGCTGCACTGTTAGATATTTGTTTTCAGTCTGTTTCTCTTGTTTGTTTCTCACAGTCTGAGAGTCCTTTCGATGCTTTTTTGCAAACTCCAAGCGGGCTTTCATGTGTCTTTCACTGAGGAGAGTGTTCCGTCTGGCCACTCTGCCATAAAGCCCAGATCGGTGGAGTGTTGCATTGATGGTTGTCCTTCTGGAAGGTTCTCCCATGTCCACACAGGATCGCTGGAGCTCAGCCAGATTGACCATCGGGTTCTTGGTCACCTCTCTTGCCAAGGCCCTTCTCCCCCGATTGCTCAGTTTTGCCGGGCGGTCAGCTCTTTGAAGAGTCCTGGTTGTTCCAAACTTCTTCCATTTAAGAATTATGGAGGCCACTGTGGGAACCTTCAATGCAGCAGAGATTTTTTTTGTAGGCTTCCCCAGAGCTGTACCTCGACACAATCCTGTCTCTGAGCTCTGCAGGCAGTTCCTTCGACCACATGGCTTGGTTTTTGCTGTGATATGCATTGTCAGCTGTGAGACCTTATATGGACAGGTGTGTGCCTTTCCAAATCATGTCCAATCAATTGAATTTACCACAGGTGGAGTCCAATCAAGGTGTAGAAACATCTCAAAGATGGTCATGAGAAATAGGAGGCACCTGAGCTAAATTGCAAGTGTCATAGCAAAGGGTATTAATACTTATGTCAATGTGATATTTCAGTTTTTTCTTTTTAATAAATTTGCAAAACTTTCTAAAATCCTGTTTTCTCATTGTCATTATGGGGTATTGAGTGTAGATTGATGAGGGAAAAAAAGAATTTAAACGATTTCAGCATGAGGCTGCAAAATAACAAAATGTGATAAAAAGTGAAGGGGTCTGAATACTTTCTGAATGCACTGCATGTGGGTAAGTTGTCATTCGGCAAATTTGATGACAAAATAAAGTTTAAACGTTTCCTGGTGTTTATCAGCTTGAAACTGAAATCAACAACATCTGTATAAACTGAAATATGTGTTTGTGATACTTTTACATGTGCAACTGGGTTAATTAGCATATTGGTGTATCATGTTAATATTTCAAACAGTTATTTGAAGACTGGATGTTAATAAAAGCAAAATATAACACATTCCTACATTTTTCATTTGATTATCTGTGTTCATTCACAGTGGAGAGAGAGAGAATAGCGGCAGATATGATGTATTTCAATGTATGCTGAGATGACTTAATAAACATAAAATCAAAACATGACGCAAGTAAAACTTTGTCAGATTGTTAAACATAATCAAAAGCAATGACATGCCAAATTCAGTAAGATTTGAGCTTGTAATTATTGAGATACAACATAACGAAGGTGCAAGTAATTCGCATACCTCAAGAAATGGTCGATATATTAAATAAGGGACATTTTGACATGTCTCCCAAAATGCCAAAAGCAAACATCGACCAAAATATTTTTTTTTGATGTTAACATTTTTTTCCCCATCTAAGGAGACATCACTGATCATAATTATGCACATTGGGGAGGATCATGGGGGGGGGGAGGGGTGCACGGTAGGCCCCTCTGGCCCATGGACTTTCTATATGATCCAGGCTTTCAATGACATCTTGGATACTACTATCCGGTCTGTACCTGTCTGTGGCGGGGATATTGAGATCACATCGAGATTCACTTACCCTGGCAGTGATATTAATGGTTCCACATGTTGTCACTGAGATGTGCGAGCCCGAGGGCTGACCACATGCCTTGTGATTGCAGTCGGTTGATCAGTATCTCAAGAAGATGGGAATGGGCTGGGCAACGTGCTGTTTGGGGGATGGTGGCTTGGAGGTCCATGGAGTACCGGCAGAAAGTGGGCGTGGCGATTGGCTGCCCTACCTGACCTAACCTGGCTCTGACAGGTTCTGACGGAATCCTCTTTATTTTTTATTTTAGAAGGTCAAAATTGGCCAAAGGTCAACAATTTTTTTTCTTTCTGGAATCCTCAAGTGTTTGTGGTAATTTCAGATGGGATGAAAGTTATGGGCAAAAATCTCAGTTTAACTGTGATGTCAGCCAGGGTTGTTGTAAATTGGAACACGCAGTCCATAATATTGGCATTTCTTGTGTCTTGGACACAAAAGGCTTTTTGGATTCCTATGTAGTGCTTGCAGGTAGCTGTTTAATTACCTCGCAAACTGAAAGTGACAAGTGGGGTTAAGCAATTGGTTCACGTGTCTGTCTGTCTACAAATGTGGACAACTTATTTAAATTTAATATGATATTTTGAATCCGAATCGGAACATGAATCCGTAAATAAAGTTATTTGGCTGTGAATTTTTAACGACCGCACGTGCACAGAGAAGAGTGAGTTGATATTGTTACGTTTGTGGGGGTATGGGATGAAATACCATCATAGAGGCAGAATTGTATTGGTGCAGCATGGACCGTGGATGCGTAGGAGGCACCCCAATGTATTAAGTAGGGAAACTGGAGCTTAAGATTGTTTTTGCGTCTTCACATTGGGGGTGAAGCTATGTTAACTCGGTAGGGATTAAAGTTAGTTTCCCCCCAGTTTGTGATTGCCTCCTGTGGCTTTTCCCTATGTTTTTTTTTTTTGACAAGGCCGGCCATAAAACCCTTGATACAACAATAACAACAACGTCCCATTAACTATTCATTCGCTCTTCCCTATCTTCCTCTAAATACTAAAGCTACATTGCCCACACTGTTCTCATTAAAACTCACCACATTCTGCTCTCATTACCCCTCCATTTTTCCTTGTTTGTCTTCCCATTGCGGGATTGGCACATGTCCATCGACGTGTGCCGAGGATGAGTCAGAGGTCTACCATATACTTTGCTCAACCTCTTTGTGCTCTTTACTTCCTCTCTATATTTTTTCCTTTATTATTCTGTTGGAGCCATGTCTTTTGTACAAATAAATAAGTAAGAATGCCTTAGTGGGAAATAATTGCTACGGGTAAGATAAGATCTACTCTTTTGTGCCTTTCTTGATGTTTGGTTATTGTTTGATGTGCTTGTAAATTTGTGCCCCATTATTATTGAATCTTGTGTGCTTCTAAATACGTACCTGTTCTTTGGTATGTGGTTTTCCATCCTGTCTGTTTTTGTTTAATTTCCTTCAATGGCTTGATTTAGTGTGTGCTAACAGTTAGACAGGATGTTTTGCCTCACCGATCGCTCATGCCACTAGCCATCGTGCACTCACGGTTCCGCTCAACCGTATAATAAATAGATAAATGGATTCTCTCTCACAACACAGATCCCTCCTGGTGTCAGTGCATTTAACTTTGCCATGTCACATGACCTGACTCGGTTCATCTCAGCTTTGACTTGAGTTCCGAACGAGTTACTGAAAACAGGTATCCTTACTTCCTCCACCGAAGGTTGATGGAGGTTTTGTTTTCACCCTTTTTTTTGTTTGTTTTTGTATACCGAATCAAGGCTCGTGAAAGAGCTAACATTTACTTCACAAACAAATGAACCAGACAAACAAAATCTATAAAAAGAGGGAGCGGAAGACAAGATGGGGAGAGAAGGAGAACCACACAAACACAACATTTGAGAGCAGGGAGATGTGTGGGAGGGAGAGGGCTTGGGGGGAGGAGGCATGGGAAGGGGGATGGGGGTGGGAGAAGTATAAAACACAAAGACACCAAGGACTTCCAAGACAGAAGTTGGTATTTCAAAAAAGTGGAATTGGGGTGAAATTAGCAGGGGTAGAAAAGATCAAGGTTTTGGATGGGGGAAGATAAGAGATGGTGGTGAACAGCTGTTTTAAAGACCTGGAGGGTGGAGTGGGATTGAAGAGAGTGAGGGAATTTGTTCCAGAGGCGGGAGAAAAGAGGATTGAAGGAGTGAAGGTGAGCAGAGAGTCTTGATTTTGGCAGTTTAACCAAAAGAGGGTTGCAGGTAGATCTTGTGCGACCTGTAGGAATATTTGCGGGACAGAGCCCAGACAGAGCAGGGGGAGCAAGGCCAGAGAGGAGTGGGTAGAAGACGGAAAGACTACCAACCTGCCTGCGGTGAGCGAGTGAAAGGCCATCAGAATCAGCTTCATCGCGGGAGATTCCAATGATTCTGAATGCTTTGGTTTCAACAGCGTGAAGACGAGCTAGGTGTGAGACAGGAGCACCAGCCTAGAGGGGAGAGCAGTATTCCATTGAGCTGCGAATGAAAGCCTTGTATGTGGTGAGGAGCTCAGGTGTGCCAAGGAAGGATTTCGCACGACGGAGGATGCCCAGTCGACGACTGGCTTTGGAGGCCAGATTTGAAATGTGGTTTTCCCAGGAAAGATCATGGCAGATAGTGAGACCCAAAAGCTTGAGTGACAGAACTTCTTGGAGAGGATTATTCAGAAAGTGGATGGGAGGGTTGTCCAGTCGGTCTTTTCGGAGAGACATCGTAAGAGTGTGAGATTTGTCAGGATTGAAAGACATGTTCCACTTGTTTGCCCGGTCTGTGATTTTGTCCAGGTCTGCAGAGAGTGAGGAGGCTGCAGATTGCCGATCTGAGGGATGAGGAATGGAGCGACAGAGAGTAGAGTCATCAGCAAAGTGATAGAGGGCATTTTCAAGAGAGTCAGAGATATCATTGATGAAGACCAGAAAAAGCACAGGGCCCAGAACACTGCCTTGTGGAACTCCAGCCTGAACAGGAAGAGGAGATGAGAGAAACCCATTCAGGGCCACACGTTGACTATGACTAGAGAGGAAGTCCGCCAGCCATGCGTGGAGATTTCCATGGATACCAAAAGAGGAGAGTTTGGTGAGCAGAGCGGGGTGCCAGACCGTGTCGAAGGCACGTGATATGTCAAGGGAGACAGCTTTAATTTCCTGTTTGGCATTGAGGACCTCCATCCATTGTTGAGAAAGCAGAAGCAGCATGTCCAGAGTAGAGTGACCAGGTCTGAAACCAAATTGATGATCAGAGATCAAGCCATTGGAGAAGAGGAAAGATTTCATATCTGAAGCAATGATGGATTCCATGACTTTGCTGATAATTGGGAGAAGGCTGATTGGTCTGTAGTTGCTGGGATCTGTTTTTGCACCTTTTTGTGCAAAGCGGTGATGTTGGCAGATTTCCAAGCAGATGGCAGATGACCTTGAGCAAAGGAGAGGGTGAAGAGAACAGAGAGAGGGAGTGAAAGAGCAGAAGAACAGGATTTTAGGACCCGTGGGCTGATGCCGTCAGGTCCAGTTGCAGAATCAGAGTCGAGGCTTGACAGAAACTTTTCCACCTTGTCAGGAGGAAAGGACACCGAGTCCAAGAGCAGCTGGGTACGACTGGGTATGGTGGGTAAAGAGAGGGATGGGTTTGGGACACAAGATTTAGAGGTAAACACAGAGTTGAGGCATTCATCTTTTTCATGTGCGGAGTCAGCCGTGTGGCTGTTTGAGGTGAGGGAGGGGAGGGAGGGGGAACAAACACCCGAAACAGATTTGACCAGACGCCACCAGGATTTGTAAGAGGGAGACAGATAAGAGAGTTCGGTCCTGAGAACGGAGAGATATTGTTTCCAGGCTCTCCTGAGGGTGGTCACACACTTGTTTCGGGCTTTGTGAAAGGAAATGAGATTTCCTTCCGTTGGATTTGCTTTCCAGGAGACGAAAGCAAGTTGTTCTGGGCAATAGCCTCACCACAAGGTTCCGTGTACCATGGACGGGAGCAAGGGTATGACAACTGAAGACGAGATGGGATAAATCTGTGCATGAGAGAGAGCAATTTACTTTGGAAGAATTCCCAGGATGAGTTTATGTCAGAGGCGGTTGAGATGGGAGACCAGTCCAGATGATTGATGGCTGCTTGAAGACCGTGCCAGTTGGCCTGAGTGAAATGCCAGACTCGTCGACGCTGAGGAGGCTCTCTGAGAATGGTCAGAGAGATGTCCACTTTAACAAGCACATGATCAGATGAGCCGATTGGAGCAGAAGAAGAGCAGCAGCCATTTTCAGGGAAGTTAGTCATAACCAAGTCCAGAAGAGAAGATGCTCCATTGACTGAGATCCCGGTGAGGAAATTGACAGATTGTATCAGTCCCAGTGAGTCACAGAAGTCCTTTGCTGAAGAGCCATGGCTGGTGAGAGAGGTACCCACACCCAGCCAACTGGCATGGTGACAATTGAAATCACCACATATGAGGAAGAGAGAGTTGGGATGGGTAGATAGAAGTTGGTCCATATTATCAGACAGCGAGATGTTGATGGAGTCATCACGGTTTGGTAGACGGTACAACACACATATGAACAAAAGGTGGGAGCGAAGGGGAAGCCGTAGCCAAAGGTATTCCTGGGGGTGAGGTGGAGAGAGGGCAGTGCAGGGCGAGTGAGGAAGACAGTTTTTTAAATAAAGATAGCAACCCCACCTCCAGGACGAGGCTCAGGTCTATCATACCGGAGGAGGGAGTAACCTGGGAGAGATGCCAAGGAATCAGAGACATCATGAAGGAATAAAGTTTCTGTTAAGCAGATCATGTCTGGTTTGTCAGAAGCAACCTGTATGGAGAGATCATTCAAGTTTGAGCGAAGGCCCCGGATGTTTGAGGTCCATACTGTTAAAGAAGAGGAAGGGGGAGCATCGGATACAGAACAGGGGGGGAGCGGTAGGGTAAGATGTGGAAGAGGAGGAAGCGGTAGGGAGAGCTGTTGAAGGTGTGTCAGATTTCAGAATAGCTTGGAGAAAGGGAAGAATGGGGCGGATAAAAGGTTTGATGGTGATTGGGTGAGGCGCAGTGAGGTGTTATTTGAGGAGGGGGAAGAGTGAGGCAGAAGGTTGAGGGAGATGAAGGTGAAAGTTGGAAGGGGGAAGAAGTGGGGAGGATGCTTTGAGGAGGAGGGGTGAGAGGGGAGTCTAGGAGGGGAGGAGCGAGGGAGAGTCTCGGAGGGGAGGGGTGTGGGGGGAGTTTAGGAGGGAAGGGGCAAGGGGCAAGGGGGGAGATTTGAAAGGGATGGGTGATGGGGAAGAATTGGAGGGGAGGGGCAAGGAGGAAGATTTGAAAGAGATGGGTAATGGGGATGATTTGGAGGGGAGGGGCAAGGGGGTATATTTAGAGGGGAGGGGTGATGGGGAAGTTTTGAAGGGGAGGGGTGATGGGGAAGTTTTGGAGGGAATGGGTGATGGGGAAGACTTGGAGGGGAGGGGCAAGGGGGAAGATTTGAAAGGGATGGGTGATGGGGAAGATTTGGAGGGGAGGGGCAAGGGGGAATATTTGAAAGAGGTGGGTGATGGGGAAGATTTGGAGGAGAGGGGCAAGGGGGTAGATTTGGAGGGGAGGGGTGATGGGGAAGTTTTGGAGGGAAGGGGTGATGTGGAAGATTTGGAGGGGAGGGGTGAGATTGGATATTGATAAGTGTACGATTAATGGGAAACGAACATTTATTGCAAAATGAGTTTCTTGAGACCTTCGAGTCAAAAATACATTTGAGGACGCTGAAGGATGGGTGGAGGGCTGGAGAGTTGAGGGAATGTATGAAAGAGGCACTGTAAGAGATGGAATTTTTTTTTGGAATGAATAGATTTGGTGAGCAAGTCGAAAGCATCCTTTTATAGAAGAAGAAGAAAAAGGTGTTATAGTATACGACAGAATACAGTTCTTCAGGGGACAGTTTAAACATTTTTTTAACAATGTGGTCGAAGAACGAACGAACAAATAAGAACGAACAAACGGATAAAAACAGAGAAGGAATTTTTTTTTTTTTTTTTTTTAGTTGAGATTTTAAAACAAGGAAGTATGGGGGTGAAAAGACCGGGAAAAACAGAGACCGAAAGTAATTGCAGCGCAATCGAAGAACCGCTGAGACAAAAACAAAACCTCAAGCCAATGTCGGACACGGTAGCCTACTACACTAGGCCTCAGAATACGCGACACGAACTAACCGACGATTCTGTACACAGGTATGAAAAACCAACACCGAGAATCCTATTAAAGACACGCCAATAGGTACACACACCGAAAGAAAGATACAGTTTCGACAAAAACACAATTGTGAAACATTTCTTAACTTCGAAAGCGTGCGCGCATGGACAGCTTTGAAGAGACGTGACCTCCAATCTTGCGCATGCGCAGACTCTCCAATGCACATGTCACGAATGTCACCCTTGTCACAATGGCACATGTCATGTCACACTTGTCTGTCTGTCTATTTGTTACTTCACAAAAAATCCTTTTTTGACAAGTATATTGATCACTCCAGTTTGTGTGTTTGTCTGTCTGCTCACTTATACTCGTCTACAGGTCACAGTTTTAAACCGATCTTCATGAAACCACCAAACGGTAGAGTTGATGATCTGACAGAATCGTCTTTATTTTTGATGTTAAAAGGTCAAAATAGGCCAAAGGTCAACCACTTTTATTTTCTAGAATCCTCAGTTTTCATCCGATTGACTTGAAACTTGAATAGGATTCACATATCAGCTAACTGAATTCAACCATCAACAATGTTTGACATCAACATCGGCCAAAAGGTCAACAATTCAAATTTCTAAAATCCTCAATTTTCATCTGATTGACTTGAAATTTGAAGAGGATTTTCATATTTGCTGAATGAATTCAACCTCCAACTATTTTTATGTCAACATACGTCGGAAGATCAACAAATGCCAAAGGTCAACCATATTCTTCAAATTTCTAAAATCCTCAATTTTCATATGATTGACTTGAAATTTGAATAGGATTTTCATATCGTTGAACTGAATTCAACCGCCAACTATTTTTCAGATCAGCATAGGCGATAAGGTCCACGACCTATTCGAATTTCTAAAATCCTCAATTGTCCTCCAATTCACTTGAAATTTGAAGAAGATTTTCCGATCAACGAACTGAATTCAACCACCAACTACATTTGAAGTCAAAAGGATGCGTTGCTGAGTGCCATTCAATTTTATTTTTTTCATTATTTTTTTAATACAAAGTTGAGGCTCATGTAATAGTTAACACACAAAATATATAATAAAGGGAGCGGTAGACGAGAGGGGGAGAGAGAGGAAAGTACATATGCACAACAATAGTAGAGAACAGTGACATTGGTAGATTTGTGGAGGGGTGCGGGAGTGGGGATAAAATGGTATAAAACAAATGGACATGACTGACTTTCAGGAAAGAAGTCAGAATTTGAAAAAGGTGGATTTGGGGTGTATTAACGGAGGTAGACAAGATCAAGGATTTGGATGGGGGAAAACAAGGGATGGTGGTGAACAGCTGCTTTTAAAGACCTCGAGGTAGGAGTGGGATTGAAGAGAGTGTGGGTGTTTGTTCCAAATGCGTGAGAAAAGAGGAATTAAAGAGTGAAGGTGAGCAGAGAGTCTTGCATTTGAAAGTTTCACCAGAAGAGGGTTGTTGGCAGATCTTGTGCCTCCTCAAGGAATATTTGGGGGACAGAGTACAGACAGGGTAGGGGGAGATAGGCCAGAGAGGAACCATTAGAAGACAGAAAGACCACCAACCTGCATGCAGTGCGAAAGTGAAAATCCCTCAGAATCGGCTTCATCGTGGGAGATACCAATGATACTAAAAGCTTTGTTTTCTACAGCATGAAGTATGAGGCAGGAGCATCAGCCCAGAGGAGCGAGCAGTACTCCATTAAGCTGAAGACGAACGCCTTGTATGTGGTGAGAAGCTCAGTAGTGCCAAGAAAGGGCATCGCACGACAGAAGATGCACAGTCGGCGGCTGCCTTTGGAGGCCAGCTTGGAAATGTGGTTTTCCCAGTAAAGATCATGGCAGATCGTCAGACCCAAAAGCTTGAGTGACAGCGGGTTTTCCAAACAGTCTTTACGAAGAGAAATAGTGAGGGTGTGAGATTTGTCAGGATTGAATGACATGTTCAACTTGTTTGACCAGTTTGTGATTTTATCCAGTCTGCAGAGAGTGAAGAGGCTGGTGCTTGCCAATCTCAGGGTTGTAATATGGAGCGGCAGAGGGTGGAGTCATCAGCAAAAAGATAGAGAGGATTTTCCAGCGAGTTGGAGAGATCATTAATGAAGACAAGAAAATGCACAGGGCCGAGTACACTTCCTCGAGGCATTCAAGCCTGGACAGGAAGGGGAGATGAAAGAATTCCATTCAGAGCGAGACGTTGACTTTGACTGGAGAGGAAGTCCACGCCATGTGTGAAGATTTTCATAGATACCATAAGAGGAGAGTTTCGTAAGCAGGGCGGGGTGCCTGACTGCATTGAAGGCACGACATATGTCAAGGGAAGACGGCTCTTAATTCCTGTTTAGCATTGAGGACCTCCATCCATTGTTGAGACAGCAGAAGCAGCATGTCCATGTCCATGGTAGAGTGGTCTGGTCTGAATCCAAAATGATGATCAGAGATCAAGCCATTGGAAAAGAGGAAGGATTTAATATCAGAAGCGAATATGGATTGGGAGTAGGCTGATTGGTCTGTAGTTGCAGGAATCTGTTTTTGCACATTTATTGTGTAAAGCGGTAATGTTGTCTGATTTCCCAGTACATGGCAGATGACCTTGAGTAAAAGAGAGGGTGAATAGTACAGAGAGAGGGTGTGACAGCACGGCAGAGCAGTATTTTGGGACCTGTGGGGTGATGCTGCCTGGTCCAGTTGCGGAATCAGAGTCGAGGTTTGACAGAAACTTCTCTACCTTGTCGGTAAAGAAGGACACAGAGTCCAGGAGCAGCTGGGTACGACTGGTTAATGTGGGTACAGAGAGAGATGGTTTTGGGACACAAGATTTTAAGGCAAACACAGAGTTGAGACATTCAGCTTTTTTACGTGCAGTGTCCAGTGTGTAGTAATTTCAGGAAATGGAGGGAATTGGAGGTGAACTAACACGAGAAACGTATTTGTCCAGATACCACCAGGACTTGGAGGAGGGAGACAAGTTTGAGAGTTCAGTCTTGCGAGGGGAGAGATATTATTTCCTGGCTCTGCTGAGGGTCGATACGCACTTGTTCCGAGCTGTGTGAAAGGATATTTTGAGAAATTTTTACCGCCAGTAAATTCCAGAAATTTATTTTGATTAATTTTACAATCTTTATTTTATTTAAATTGAATTAAACACGGAAACACTGTTGAACACAAATCGCCTTATTTTTACTTCCACTATCCTCCAGTTTAGCAGTACTTCGACATGTTAAATAGGGTGGTGTATCACTGATACACTGCATCAGGGTCATGTAGAGGACTGTTTCAATAGTGCTTCACATCCGGAATTTTTGTTTTTAACAATGTTTAACTTCATTGTTATATTTAAATTGAAGTGCACATTCCATGGCGTAACATGATCGATGAACTCTAAAGATAGTTCTCAATCTCATTTACCTGCAAAAGACTGATGCTGATTTGCACACAGGTGATGTCCATCCTGTAAATACGGAAGGCAGACAACACAACAACGATTCATCTGTCACAGAAGATTCAAAATGTGCTTCAGCAAAGGAAGGTTCAGATGATATTCACATGACAAACAGAAGTGCTTCCTCTTTTGCAACTGGTGAGTGGAAACGTAAAAAATTCACAAAAATTAACAAATCTTTTGTGTTGAGAAAATCTAAAATTTTCTGAAAAGTGTTAAATATTTTGCATTTTGATTTTGACAAAAAATAAAATGTGTTCTTTGTTTCTGTAGAACAATCCAGAAGTGAAATGGGACAAATGAGGTCCAGTCACAGCTTGACAGAAAAGAAGAAGCCTTTTTTGAAGAAACAATCATGAAATCAAGACTCACTTCCTGTAAAATACAAGTCTGGGCCTCGCAACACCAATATTAATATTAAATTAAACAAACACAAAAAGGTGCAAAAAAGGCGAATACGTTATAAGTGTAATGTATGCAGAATGGATTTTGCTTCAAAGAGTATCATCAAAATACACATGAGGATCCACACTGGAAAACACCCTCGCAATTGCTCTGTCTGTGATAAAGGTTTCTTCACAAAAAACGATTTGAATAAACATATGAGGATCCATACATGAGAGCGTCCTCACAAATGCTCAATATGTGATAAAGGTTTCTCTCAAAAAGTCTATTTGAAATCACATATGAGGATCCATACATGAGAGCGTCCTCACAAATGCTCGATATGTGATAAAGGTTTCTCTCAAAATGGCGAATTGAAAGCACATATGAGGATCCATACAGGAGAACAACCTTTCAAATGCTCGATATGCGATAAAGGTTTCTCTCAAAGTGGCGAATTGAAATCACATATGAGGATCCATACAGGAGAGCGACCTTACAAATGCTCCATATGTGATAAATGTTTCTTTCAAAAAGGCAATTTGAAATCACATATGAGGATCCATACAGGAGAACGTCCATATAAATGCTCGATATGCGACAAAGGTTTCTCTCATAACGTCAGCTTGAAATCACATATGACGATCCATACAGGAGAGCATCCTTTCAAATGCTTGATATGTGATAAAGGTTTCTTTCAAAAAGGCAATTTGAAATCACATATGAGGATCCATACAGGAGAACGTCCACATCAATGCTCAATATGCGACAAAGTTTTCTCCTGTAATGTCAGCTTGAAATCACATATGACGATCCATACAGGAGAGCATCCTCTCAAATGCTTGATATGTGATAAAGGTTTCCTTCAAAAAGGCAATTTGAAATCACATATGAAGATCCACACAGGAGAACGTCCATATAAATGCTCAATATGCGACAAAGTTTTCTCCTGTAATGTCAGCTTGAAATCACATGTGACGATCCATACAGGAGGGCATCCTCTCAAATGCTTGATATGTGATAAAGGTTTCTTTCAAAAAGGCTATTTGAAATCACATATGAAGATCCACACAGGAGAGCTGAAATCTGAAATAGCAGGATATGAAAAATTAGGTGAAGAAGATTTCGGAATTGAAGAAACCTGAATATGTACCAGTGATATTTGGAGCAACAGGGAATCTGGATGATCAAGAAAAGCCTAACAGTACTAATAAAGCATTCCAGGGAATATGACAACAAACAAACTACAGTGGAGGCTGTCAGAGGTTCAGTGGGGATTCTAAAACGAGCCCTTGGAACAAAGCTATAAGAATGAAGTTTCACAAACCAGTTCATGAATGAATGATCCTTTACTGAAAAAGGGATCTGGGAGAACTTCCTTTTTTTTTTTTTTTTTTGGTCTTTTTTTGATTGTGACCAATGTTTAGGAATTTTGTTTTCTCATTGATTTAGTTGTTTTTTTTTGTCCCTTTTTGGTTATGCTCAGATGGGATCTTGCCATGGCAGTTTGAACATCAATTTTTACTCAATCTTAGCTGAAGTACATGTTTCATTGCCACGTGTGATATTAGCAGAACACCTTTGTTGGAAAATCGTTTATCAGAAGAAGACTCCTGCCTATGTTTTTCATGAAACTTGAATTTGTGAAGAGTTTCACAATAAAGAGAGGTCCTCAAAGCACAAATGCACCGTCTGTGTTATTGTGAATATGTAATGGCACATTATGGTCAATTATCAGTCAATGAAGAGTTTGGAGTGCGCATATCCCCAGAAGTAATCCTGATCTAACCAGTTGAAAGCCTTGCACAACATTTACCATCATGGCATGACTGCACTTCATGCCATCACTGATTGCTGCCAAGCACCTCGGTTATACAGGTCCTAACGTGGAAGAAACGCCACACAGATTGTTGCCACCACATTTTTCTCAACATCAATGGAATGCATTGTTAATGGAGAGAATACCTTTGAACACAGACTTCTAAAGAAAGGAAGAGGGGAACGAACCTCTCCCCCACCAACCCCCCCCCCCCCCTCTCCAACAAACCCCAAAGTTGAGATTCAAGTCGAAGTCGATGTGGCCACTGGCCAGACCAAGAGGTAAGAATTATTTTAAAAAAATAAAAATTCCAAAACCAGATCCCTGCAACGACAGACCAAGCAGCCTGTTCCCAATCATCAGCAAGGTCATGGAATCCATCACATCACTCCCTGACTTCCCCCAATAATCAGCAAGGTCATCGAATCCATCATCACATCACTCCCTGACTGACCCCAATCATCAGCAAGGTTATCGAATCCATCATCACATCACTCCCTGACTGACTCATTGACTGACTGACTTACTCAGTCACATACACACACAACTCACTGACTGACACACACAACTCATTGACTGACACACACAACTCATTGACTGACACACACAACTCATTTACTGACACACACAACTCACTGACTGACACACACAACTCACTGACTGACACACACACACAACTCACTGACTGACACACACAACTCACTGACTGACTCACACAACTCTGACTGACTTACACACACACATACATACACACTCTCTGTCACTCCCTCACTTACCTATGGACACTGCTCGATCGATACATTTACTGACCGGACTAAAGTCTAGGTGAGCGAAAAACGAGCTTTGTGATGTATTGCTATGTTGCGCCTGCGCATGCGTGAACAAACAGTTTGGACAATGGCGATGTTCGTGTCGTTCGTGTTTCTCCTCGCCTCGTGACGACATCCGTTAAGTTCTAGGACAGTGGTTCTTGACTCTTTTAAAGGTGCCGAACCCTAACGAAACCCACCGAACACTCGCGGAACCCCTCAAATCTGACAAAAAAAAAGAAAGAAAAATTACATCTTAATGCGTTTTTTCTTCTTCTTTTCCGGAGGTGATCTGGAAAATGCGTGGTTTTGATTTGGCAAGGGCCACTCGTAATTTGAGTGCGCTAAGCGCTTCAGGTCCGAATCCCACTCCTGACACCAAATGTTGCGGAACCCAATGTCGGCCTCGGTTCCCCTTCAAGGGGGGATTAATCCCCTCTTCTATAACTGACCGACGCGGTCCCTGGCGCTGCCCAGCGACCTCCGGAAAGGCCGGTGGCACAGCCCCGTTCGTACCGCGGACAGATGTTAATTGCCGAGCGGTTTTAGCAACCGCGGCATGAACTATTAACAGAAACTAGACCCGATCCTTGAACGTTGGCCAAATTGTGCCACAAGTATTCAATGTGGAAACCTCAAAGACGAAGGATGTGAAGAAGAAGAAGAAGAAGAAGAAGACAAAAGGGAGGAAATACGAATATGATTTATTACTACTATTTACAACCAAAAGAAACCAAGGAAGAAGGAAGGATAATAAAATAAAGACAGAAAGAATGGAAGGAGACACAGTGCAAATATTAACTTATTCTAAAGAGGCTTAACTTATACCCCAGGACAAGACACACAGAACAAACTCACGTACACAGAAGGATGGAATGGCAGGACTGAAGGACTGGAAGGAGAGAGGAAGGTTCAGCTGGGGCAGATGGTTCGGGCTTGATCCCGCATGGGACGCCGGGCTGGACCTCGATGGCCACCGATGCCACCGATCCTGGTTCCCGCGGGGTAACGGGTCGAAGCTGCCTGGTGGAGCCAACACTGCCTGGTGGAGTCAAAGCTGCCTGGTACTGCTTCTGCCGCATCTCTCTCTCTCTCTCTCTCTCTCTCTCTCTCTCTCTCTCTCTCTCTCTCTCTCTCTCTCCCTGCCTGAGCTCTCTCCGGTGGACTGCTCTTGTCACGCATCTGCCACATCCGCGGCCTCTCTCTCAAAATGCTTGCGCGGGCGCTTTTTATTGCCCCTGGGGCGATCAAGCCGCCAGCCTCCAGGACACGCCCATCGGCGAGCTCGCCTCGGCCCTGATTGGCCGCGAGGGCCCACCGATCCCACCCCCAGAGGAGGCGTTGGCAAGGCCACGCCTTGTTCCTGGCGCTGGGCTGACTCCTCCCACCTTCCGCTCCGAGATGACCTCGTGCTCAATGGAGTTTGCAGCGAAAACAACCACAACCCCACATCAGCGGCAGAATGCAGGAAACCGCTCAATGCAGTTGGCAATTGACGAAAGGGGAAGGTGAAGGGAATCTACCTAATTTGAATTTGGTGCAATGGAGTGTTAATTAATGGAAGACAAGGCCTTAATCTAATACACATAATAAGGAGATAACTACTGAACAAGGAGGAAATCTATGACTGGCTACGTGTGGTATATGGAATAACTAATGGGAACGACCTTTGACCTTTATACACAACAAATGGAGGAAGGAGGGTGATATTTTACCACAATAAAAAAACACAATTCTCATTTCCACAACACTGCACCCTCCTCCTCTTAGGCACGTTCCGGGCCTATTAACTTTTACCTTTAGTGTGGCACGTAGGTGTAGTTCCCTCTACATTTAACCTGACCCTGAGTGTGACAGTTTAAAAACATAAATAAATATGTCCCGCTGCTCCATTGCACCCTGCCTAACAGACTCATGCCCACAGCTAACAGAATTGCGGAATTGTCTTCAAACTACAACATGAACGATGGGGGAGCATTATTTCCAATTACTCTACTTGTATTTACAAAACGCAACCCAGGACCTGCGATTGTTCTTTTGGGGGGGGGGGGAGACAGCCTGTGCTGCATCAACGCACCAGAAAGCACCCAAAAACGCACCAAAACACCATCAAGCACCAATCGGTGCACAGTCACCACAGTTCATAATAAAAATAAACCAACAAACCCTGGTGCTGGTCTTCCTCTTTGGCTCCCTCTGCTGGCCATTGGTATTCTTTCAGTTGTTGTCTTTCTTCTTTGCTGGCAGCCTATTTGGTGGAAATAAAACTTGCACAAAACGTGTCCATTGTTGTTATTTATGGCCCACAGGGCCGACTAGGGGTGGTTCACCTGTGAGGCATCGATGCCCTGTGACCAAGGTCCGCCAGCAAGATCTCAGGCCTTCATGGCCGGTTCCAGCAGAGGGGCCATGCCCCAACCCATTGGGTCCATAAGTGGTGCTCAGCCACAGACATGTGGTCCATAAGTGGTGCATCGATGCAGACAGCTGTGGTTGCGAGAGTTCTGGCACACAATGGCGGACTCCCGCACGCTCCCCTCGGCGCCCAGTGGCGCACAGTCCTCGGGTGGGAGACAAGGGGGGGGGGGGGGGGGAGAAGACAGGTGAGCGAGGGGTAAGGTCACAAGGGTACACATCAATAAAGGCAATGCAAGGTGAGGTGCATCTGGAGACTGAGCGGAGAAAAGCTCGTCCCTACCGTACGTCACCCCCCCCTGTTATCTACTCTACCCTTGCCTTTACCCCATATTTACAAAAATCTACACATTTACAAATTCGTCACTAATGTCTCGTCTTCCCCATATTTCCCCTATACCAAATTCGTCTTCACTCCCACTAATCCAAAATTTGCCATCACCAATTCATCATCAATCCTCATAAGGAGGGAGAGATGGAACAACGGCACAATGTCACACCCACGTCATGATGCGTCTCACATTTCAAACATTTGCACCAAAAAATAATAAAACAACCTGGCATGGTGTGGAGGTACATCATCTCAGGTGAGTGGATGTAGATGGTGCGAGGAGATCTCAATCCTAACTACCTTCTAAATGACATTAACACACTTTACACTACCCAGGGTCTTTCCCTGCCAAACCATTGGCCATCTTACTCTATGCGGTTTTAAGAACCAAATTCCCATTGACCAAACTGTGGTGCTTCTCAATTTGGGGTCTCACTCCCCCGATTCAACTCCCTGTGCCTTCGCACAATTTCCGGGCTGGGTCGTTCAGCTCTCCCAGCAGGTCTACCCACCTGCACACCTCCACCACTGTAGTTGCCTCCGAGCTTACCTGCTCCTCACCCGAACCTATCTAACTGGGGAAGGCCCTCTGGCGCTGTCCCCACTCGGTGCCCTCTCTGGCACTGGGCTACCCGGGTCCGTCCTCCGGATCCTCGGGCCCCATCCACAACTCTACCGGCTCCCAGAGCCCACCTGCGGCCTCACCTGGCCGACATCCTCACAGTGGTGGAGTGCTCAACCAACTACACACACTAACAGGCCACACGCCCAGCCATTTCCACGACACTAATGCACCCATCCAAACACCATTCTTCCACCACGCACCACAGATGCCAATATCCAACAACAATTTACCTGTACCCTCTACCTAACACTTACACTACCCTCCCCGGGTATTCGTGATAGGGGTCCACTCTTCCCCCATTCACACCTTTGCACCATCCCCTCCACTCCACAGTTTCCACCATACCCACTCCATACCATCCATTCCATACTCCATATATTCCACACTCCATGTATTCCACACAACCATTCTCCATACACCTGTAGTTGCACACCTGTGCAATCACTCCTCCTGGTGCTTCCTGCACCCTCCTTCCTCCCTGGACCATTTGGTCAACACAACACACAATCACGATTACTCACTCATACACTGCTCCATACACCTGTTCAGTTGCACACCTGTGCAATCACAATTGTTCCTCACTCACTGCTCCATACACTTCCACGCTCAATACAATTCACAATCACCTTTTCACAATACACTTCTGATTAAACCTCCAACACTCACACGGCATCATCTGACCTACCTGGTGCCCTGCTAAAACTCGCACTTCCCCGTCGCCCCTTATATTATTGCGCTCCCTCGTCATTATCATCCAACTACCCTCTCTATGTCCCCAACTACCTGTCCAAAGTCGCTACTTAAACTTACCGTTACCTATGGTCATCTTCTCTAGATCCCTATCCATTATCCTAACCCTCCCGGGCTAGTTTTCTCCGCCATAAACCCCATAAAACTATTGCTCCTTTGCCCCCGTTGCGAGGGACGGCAGGGTTGCCATCCCACCACATCGGGCATCTCTCACTACCAATTTTGCTCTCAAAATTCCAACCAATCAAAAATTTTCCAACCACTGCCAATCACAAATTTTGCTTTTCCAAATTCCCTATCCCTACCAAATGTCCTTTACTTGAACCTCTCGGTGCACCATTTCATCTCCAAAGCCCGGCTTCGTAAAGCCGAGCAATGAATTCGGGTGGTTTGGTCGCCTGCAGTTGGATCCGTCCGGCATTCAAGATTCTGGGGAGGAGGCATGCTCAGGCCGAGGTTCCACGCATCATCGCAGCTCGGAACCTTGCGGTCTCCGGCCCGATGACCGAGGCTCGCCCGGTCGGAACCCCGTCCCGGCCAGGGGGTGAAGGTCCGACCCGGCTCCCTTCCCCCGGAATCGTGCCGATCGCTGCTCTGACGCGGCTCCGACCATTCAGTGCGGGGCCCGACCCGAATTGTGCGCGACGCTCCGTAGCGGGGCGAAACAGCATCGATCCGCGCGAAGCTTCGCATCCAACAAAGCGCGTGGCGCACCGAGCGCCCGCGTCGGCTATCCGTTACCCTAAACGCTACCCCGTTCAACGTTGATGCCTTACTCGCATGCTCACACGCACACGCGACCCTTTCCACACTCACCAAGCCCGGAGTTCCAACGCTGCCCGTACATTCCACACACTCCATCCATTCCACCAACGCACTCCCCGTTACACACCACACCTCTCGCACACCCTCTTGCGCACACTCGCCGTTCGCACACTTCAGTCCACACCTCTCCTCCGTTACGTCCCCCGTAACACTCACCATGGGCGTGCACTCTTGCATCCACCCACTAACGCGCTCCGATGTGCCCTCCCGCACATGCGCCACAACCAACTCAGGTGTGCTCCCTCGCACACGTTCGACCATTCCAGGTGTGCATTCTCGCACACTCTTGCCGTTCATCCCATACGTGCATCCTCGCACCGGTTCCACCACCAACTCACTCTCCGTGTCACACTCCATACACTCCGAAGTGCATTCTCGCTCGCACTCGGTATCACTCCCACACTTTATAACACGCTCACTCTTTGATGCACCCTTTTTCCTCACACGCGCGCCATTTCCACTCACACGGGACCCTTCACCAATGCCCGGGTGCCATATCGATCCCAATCGCACGACAATTCTCTTCACGCCGAACCCCCTCTTACAAAATCTCCCGGCACCACATACAGCCCGACTCACCTGGGGGATCCTTTTCTCCACGCGCACCTGCAAATCTTTATAAGGATTAGCAAGTACGGCATCAGGATGTGCATTCAGACTTTGAGCAATATCCATCTCTCCCTTCAATTCCCGGGCTACCTCCGTCGTCTTCAATTTCAACGATAACTATTGCTCTCTCTTAATTCACCTCAACGACCGCTGGCTTTATTAAAATTCCCACTTGTACCTCAGCGGTCGCCGGCTTCCCCATACCCCGGGTCACGATCTCTATACCCGTCATTTTACCCGTGCTTTTCTCCACCTCGCCCAACCAGTGCTCCTTGACCCGCTTTACCTCCTCGTGCACCCGTGGGACCTGCTCGCCCAACCTGCGGTCTCTGTCCCTCTCCATTCCCTCAGTTATTTCTTCAATTTCATTACTCAATTTCTCCCTCTCTATTCTCAGCATCTCGGTGAATTGCGCCACGAAGTCCCCCACATCAAAGACCGCTGCTGTGGTCACGTGCGCCACGCCATTTGGTGCTGCTGCCACCTCGTGCGCGAGGGCGCCATTTTGTGCGCCTGATACCTCCTCAACCACCTCCTCATTGTTCTCCTCCTCCATTTCTCCCACATACATTTCCCCGAGGTCCTGGGTTACCCCTAACCCCTCTTCTAATTCCCCACCGGCATCCCGTCGCCTTGACCATCCATGGCACGATTTTTAAATTTAGGATTTTATAAAACAAAATCTCGGGCCACTCGTAATTTGAGCGCGCTAAGCGCTTCAGGCCGGAATCCCACTCCTGACACCAAATGTTGCGGAACCCAACGTCGGCCTCGGTTCCCCTTCGAGGGGGGATTAATCCCCTTTTCTATAACTGACCGACGTGGTCCCTGGCGCTGCCCAGCGACCTCCAGAAAGGCTGGTGGCACAGCCCCATTCATACCACGGACAGATGTTCATTGCCGAGCAGTTTTAGCAACCGCGGCACGAACTATTAACAGAAACTAGACCCGATCCTTGAACGTTGGCCAAATCGTGCCACAGGTATTCAATGTGGAAACCTCAAAGACGAAGGATGTGAAGAAGAAGAAGAAGACAAAAGGTATGAAATATGAATATGATTTATTACTACTATTTACAACCAAAAGAAACCAAGGAAGAAGGAAGGATAATAAAATAAAGACAGACAGAATGGAAGGAGACACAGTGCAAATATTAACTTATTCTAAACAGGCTTAACTTATACCCCAGGACAAGACACACAGAACAAATTCACATACACAGAAGGATGGAATGGCAGGACTGAAGGACTGGAAGGAGAGAGGAAGGTTCAGCTGGGGTAGATGGTTCGGGCTTGATCCCGCACGGGACGCCGGGCTGGACCTCGACGGCCACCGATGCCACCGATCCTGGTTCCCGCGGGGTAACGGGTCGAAGCTGCCTGGTGGAGCCAACACTGCCTGGTGGAGTCGAAGCTGCCTGGTACTGCTTCTGCCGCGTCTCTCTCTCTCTCCCTGTCTAAGCTCTCTCCGGTGGACTGCTCTTGTCACGCATCTGCCACATCCGCCGCCTCTCTCTCAAAATGCTTGCGCGGGCGCTTTTTATTGCCCCTGGGGCGATCAAGCCGCCGGCCTCCAGGACACGCCCATCGGCGAGCTCGCCGCGGCCCTGATTGGCCGCGAGGGCCCAACGATCCCGCCCCCAGAGGAGGCGTTGGCAAGGCCACGCCTTGTTCCTGGCACTGGGCTGACTCCTCCCACCTTCCGCTCCGAGATGACCTCGTGCTCAATGGAGTTTGCAGCGAAAACAACCACAACCCCACAGCAGCGGTAGAATGCAGCAAACCGCTCAATGCAGTTGGCATTTGACGAAAGGGGAAGGTGAAGGGAATCTACCTGATTTGAATTTGGTGCAATGGAGTGTTAATTAATGGAAGACAAGGCCTTAATCAAATACACATAATAAGGAGATAACTACTGAACAAGGAGGAAATCTATGATTGGCTACGTGTGGTATATGGAATAACTAACGGGAACGACCTTTGACCTTTATACACAACAAATGGAGGAAGGAGGGTGATATTTTACCACAATAAAAAAACACAATTCTCATATCCACAACAATATATATGATAGAACCAAGCAATAACCAAACCAAGGATTGGAGAAAACAACAACCTTGGCCTTTAAATGGAAAACATCATGAATGTGAAAAATATCAAATAAGTCTCATTGAAGAAAATAACAGGGGTAAGAGTAGATAAAACAAATAAGCGAATAAATTTAAATACGGGTAAATTAGAGGCTCTCGGAGGCAATATCCTCAAATGGACTGAGAACTTTGGTGGTTGTCAAGAAATAAAGACTGAAGTAGGGCTGTCAACCGAGCCGAGACCGGGACGAAATCCCGGCGGTTTCGGCTTTCGAGACGGTCTCGGTACGGTCCCGAGATAAATTGACTGACGCAATTTCTCGGTAAAAAAATCCCGGTTAAAATTCCAACTTCTTGCAGATATTTTCCATAATAGAGGCATTTATTGAGCCTTGCTTTCATTACTCTGCTTCTGCACAAGCATCATTTTTCGCAAGTGCAGCTGAACTGACACAAACGATGATAGATAAAGTAAACTCACTGTTCCAGGATTTTCCCCTTGTCAACAAACAATGCACTGCAAACGAATCCGAATTCCGAATCCGGATCTTCACCAACATCTAATCATGTCTGTCGTCCTTGTCACACACGCTGCATCTCCACAAAATTTCGTCCGAATCCGTCCACAACTTTTTGAGATATTGTGTTCACAAACAAACGGACAAACAGACAGGAGTGAAAACATAACCTCCATCCACCTTTGGTGGCGGAGGTAACGAAATGAGGATAAAGGTCCCAATGAAAATCCGCCGCATCGCGGCTTCATTTAAACCGTTGAATCCTTCCGCTGTATCATTCCGCCTCGCCCCGCTTTACGCTGCGGTCACGTGTCCGTCCTTGGAGACGAGTTACGGAATGTGGTTGCTAGGGTCTTTAGCACATTAATATCGAGGGACTCGCTCGAGCCCCGTGAATGGAGGGACGATGTTTATTTAGATTAAAAACACGTTTATAACAGATTATTCTACACACAATGTATTAATACAAGTACAATACATTATGTAGTTTTATGAAATGAGTTTTTGATGAACGTTTATGTTTAATTGCAACGCTAAATCTATAAATTGTAAGAATCCCTCGGGGTTTGGTTTGACGGTTTGAATGTGAAAGTATTTTGGTTATCTTATCTCCACTTTAGGCCTGATAAGTTGATTACGTTTACTTTAGTCACAGAGTCAAAATAAGGAGGGGGGGGGGGTGATCACTACACCGCCTGCTTTATAATTTACTAGCAGAAGTACCCGGCATTGCCGGGCGGGGGAGGGGAGGGGAACGGGGGGGGAGGGGGGGGGGAGCGAGCCCCTTGGCGATCACAACTCACAAAATGATAATGAAACTCCAACCGGGACTCGAACATGCCTGGGCAGAAACATTTTCTCCCTCTCTCTGACATTCCGAGCAAGAAATTACACGACAATACAAACTGTAATGAGATAACCCGGTCCCATCGGTGGCCGATCATCTGCATGTAGGCGGTGTATTTTATTTCATCCCGGTAAATGGAAGCTAAGTCGGAATTTAAGTACTCAACATCAGAAATGAATTTTTTTCATTGTTGTTTATATATTGTAATGAAATTCCATTATTTTTGAAGCCTTATTATTTATTAGTATTATTATTATTATTATTATTATTATTATTATTTTTTTACTTTGCCGGGAACCGAGCCGACCCGAGATCCCGTTATGAAAATTGAAAATTTATCGAGACGGTTCCGAGACGGGATTTTGAATCTAGCTAACAGCAGTAGACTGAAGGTATGCGGACTGGAGTCCTTAATGGGAAAATAATTTTTTATAATCTCAAAATGATATGTGGTTCGGAAGGGGGCCAGATGAGGTCATGAAGATAAGTTTATCATTTCATATTGGCTCAACAGCGATACCTAAACCGAGAGTTAAATTCTAATGTAATATTTATCAATATTTTAGATGGTGATTTCTCTGATAAAAGGACGGATCTTATCAGGGAGATAAAACATGATCAGATATTCGTTGGGTCTCCTCTGTATGAGCATAATAAAAAATGGGGAGTTAATTTTTAAAGAGGTAGAAATGGGTGTAATTTTTCAAGAGAGGGGGTAGGAGTCAATTCGTTTCCTTCATTTTTCCCATTGACTTCAATGTCAAATTTTATGTGAGCCAGAACCTCCATTCTCCTACTACTGGGCTGTTGAAGGTTTTATATCTGATATGTCAACAGGAACAATGCAGACCCTGGTTAATGTATAACGATGATACAAAAGCAGAGAATAGTTTTACCGTAGCAGTTCCCCTGAAGGGTATATTTGGATTTTGTGATTATGATAAAGTTTTGTATGGACTCAAAATTCGATTTCAACTACAAAGGAATGATAATGTAAATAGATTGCTATTTGCGGATGCTAATGCTTTTGGTGATAATAATAATTTTTTTATTAATGAAATGAGTTGGTATATTAGTGAATGTACTCCTAATCTTAAAACGAAAGAGATGAGAGAGAGAGAAAGAAAGATAGAAGACTTAACTCAAAGAAACCACTGAATGTATCATACCTTAAAAGTATATGTCAACATGTTAAACTGGAGCACACTACCTACACTTGGAATTTAGGTGTTCTGGAAGGAAAGCCACGATACCTATGGCTCATTTTAAAGAAACCAGATGGAGATGAAGGTACTGAAAAGAATAATGCGCTGAGTGATAATGCCAAGGTGAAACAACTTCGGGTTTCTCTTGATGGCACATTTTACCCGTGAGATAGATTGGAAATTGATTGGGAAAAAAATGATTATGTGGAAGCCTACAAGTCTTAACCAAAAGGTGTGTGAAAGCAACGGTAATAATGATCCTATTTTGGATATGGTTGCGTTTCAAAAACTTTATACACTCTATGCAATTGACCTGAGTTCTCAAAAGGAAACTATAAAGTCTAATAGAGTGGAAAACATCTCTATACATTGAAAGAGGGGAGAGTGAAGAAGTTGATGCACATTGTTTGCTTTTGGAAGAAACTGAATTGCAGATTAATACAGATAATGTTGTTATGACTAATATCACATTGATTTTTTTTCTCATAATAAATAAATGAGTAAAGTATCAACTGATGTATATGTTAGTCAAATCAATCATGATAAATTAACATCTTGTATTCAAAATCAAAAGCCTTGTGTGATTTACGTTAAAACAATTCAAAGAAAAGGAGATATAAGACTTGATGTTTTGCTCACAAGCGAGCAGGTGAAAACCTTGAATGATGCTGGTTCACTGACATTTAAAATTTCAGAGGAGGATTTCTTCCATTTCTCATTCCTTTATTTTCTGGTTTAAGCGCGGCGGGGGCTTTGACCGGTGGTATTTCAGCAGTGGTAAAAACTGCTAACGATAGGAAGGCACAACTAAAAGCTCAAAAAGAATTGGAAAGACATCATAAGGAGTTGGAGAAACAAATTAGTGGAAGTGATGTCATTGTAGATTTTGCTGAAAAGCTTGAAAGCCTACCTGATGAAGAGAGATAGTTAGTTGGAGATATGCTTTCTTTTATCGCCCAGGCAGGTGTAAAACTAACTAGAAGGGGTAATGGATTACATCTTTCTTATAAATAAATGGATAAATGGTTCAAACAATTTGGAAAGAATACAACATCAAATATAGAATTTGCAAAATATTGCAAAAAACTAAAAATTGATCATGTAATTATTTGTATGAGAGATGAATTAACAAAGCTGTCTAAAAATACAAAGAATATTATTATGAATTTAGAAGATGGGAATGGGTCTCATTTGGGTTTGTATTCTTAATAGTCGGAATTTATTTTATTTCGGTAGTTATGGCCTTCCACCGCCTCTTGTAGTAATTAACTTCTTACAGAATGGTCTTTATCAAACATTTCAAGTCCAAGACATTAATTCCAAATGTTGGGGTCAATTATGTTTATACATATTATTTCAACTCAACAATAATGTAAATTTTTATGATATTATTATAAATCTCATTTTAAAAATGACTTATGTTGGAAAAGATGGTTCGATCATTGGATTATCCTGATAGTTGGATATTGATTTATCAAATTATTATACAAAGGCACAGGCTGAACGACAAAAATATAATATAACAAAACATATTAATATGAAGAATAATTATAAATTAATCAATTAATTAATCCAAGCCCCACATATGACAATGACTTAGTTAGATTCAGTGATTTAACAAAATATTCCACAGCACTCTTTAACAAACAAGTAGAATTTACAGCCACAACACCTGGATCTCCAGACCATACACCTTTTCTTATTAAATTTAACCATCTACTTACAATTAAACTTCATAAAGAAGGACATATAGTTGGGGAGGATATATGAAAAATAAACGTATGATATGTTTGATTTAGGGTATAATTGGTTCTTTTCAATGAAGTTGGAAGGCATAGATTATTTTAATTGGTCTCGTAAAGAAGACTATTACCCACAAATAGAGACTTGATGAAAATATATTAAATAAAAATCAACTTCTCAAAGTTATGAAATATAAAACTCTTTTAGAAATTGTCAACAAATCCTATTGGTATCTGATTATGAGAAAAATAATTATACATCTCAGAATATCTCAAAATCCAGATGAGTATATGTATAATATTGTTATGTCGATGTGGTAGAGCAATATGTAGAGCAGTTAGATCTGAGTAGGTAACATGCTTTGAGGTGTCGTGGTAAGGAAAACTACCTTGTAATAAGTTCCTGTATCGGCGTTTTGTCGGTTAAGATGTATAATTGTGAATCTACCAGGAGGTTCGAGTGATAAGTAGTGTAGGGATTAAGGAGTAGCGCCCCTGTGTACCCTCCCCTGGTTAGCCAAACCTTTGTCCCTTTTGGCACCGCACACCACATAGACATTCCTATGGATCCTTAGTGCAACACTAAATAACGCCCTCCCCCCTGACATGACTTAGGAAGAAATCAGGCCAGGACACCGCCGAATGGCCGCCGCCATTTACACCTCCGAGAGGCTGATCCACCTCGAATAGCACGCGCTTTGACATAAGGAGCAGGGAGTGGGAGTGGCGCAGTGGGCGTGCACCTGGGTGAGCTGGCGAGTCGGTGGAGGAGACTGATTGGTTGGCAGTGCGCCAATGCTGACGTCAATGGCCAGCAGATACTATCGAGGCCGAACGCCATTTTTTGGGCAGTTGATGAACGAGCGCCGAACGCCATTTAGTCGGTCGAGTTGGAGTTGAGTGCGCAGAGTTGTCGAGTTGAGGTGTGAGTTGGATCCCGAGTGAGTTACGGACAAGTTGAGCAGTTGCGCTCTAGTGAGATTCCTGGCCCTGGCAGGTTCGTGAGATCCCTGGTTGCATTGGCTCGCAGATTCCAGTGAGATTCTGAGCAGATTCCTGGCAGATTCCTGGAATACTCACGGCCTGAGCTGGCCGTCCCGGTGAGATCCGAGTTGGCTTGTCGACCGTGTACGAGGGTCGACCTCGTGGTGATCGGTGCGTGGTGCGTGGTGCTCGGTGCTCGGTGCTTTGGAACTTGGAGCGAGGCGTGCCGCGGGCGAAAGGAGCCACATGTTGGACGGCGGCCAAAGTCACCGACAAAGACCAGATAAGACCGAGTTGCACGTTCACCAGTACATGACGTGTTCTTTTCCTTAATTCAGATTCCCTCGTTTGTATTTGATATCTGGTGTGCGGGATCCCGATTTAGGATATTTCATTACCTGCGCGTGCTTTTCCTGTCCCTGTTTTCTTTTCATAAACCCTTATATTATTTGCTGTACATACTTGAACGCAGTTTTCCCGGTGATTGATTTAACAGATAAGGCTGCGGGGGGGGGGGGGCGGGGGGGTCTCGCGGCTCCCCTCCATCTCGCGCGCTTGGGGTAGCTTTTGGTTTTGGAAATCCGCCATTCCGTTTTCGCCTCGGGGGGCTAAGGCCTTCGCGGTCGGCATCCGTGACCGCCTCATATTAATTTCGGCGGTTGCGCGACAATATTCTATGGGGAGATGCTTTTAGGGTAGCAAGGGATGAGGATGTAGTTGAAGAAGAGAGTGGAAGGGAGGAGAGGGAGGAAAGGGAGAAAACGTAGAGGGAGGAAAGGGAGAAAAATATGGAAACCCGTGAGATTAATAAAAGACTTGTGGTACCGGGAGTAAAAGGCGACCCAGGAGTTAAAGGCAACCAAGGAGTACTGGGAGTTGTAGGTGACCAAGGAGTACCGTGAGTTAAAGGTGAAAAGGGAGCAATAATTCAAAAGGTTTTGTTTGTAAGAGGTGATAAAGGTGCCCAGGGTAGGCCAGGATTTATTGGTAGACGAGGAGCTACTGGACCAAGAAGTACCCAAGTAATTGTGGGAGAAAAAGGTGAACAGGGAGAAAAAGGAGATATCAAGGTTTATGTTGGATAGACAAAACCAAAACTGACAGTGAGATAATACCCGTTATAATGATTAATATAGGAGAGCATATTAATATCCAAGATAAAAAATTATTACGAAAACAAAAGGTATGTATCTAATACAGTCATCGATTGTTATTGGTCGTAATGAGAAAGCTGAGGATATACAATAAAATCTACCAATAGAAATACGATAATGCTTAAAAGTGGTAAAATATCTCAAATATATACTGCATTAAAAAAAATAAAAAATTCTGGCATGAGAATGATGAAACCCAAATTAATCAAGAACAATCAGACAATAGATAAAACATCATTGAAAGAATATGAATGAATGATCGTTTTGAGGCCATTTTCCCCGCTAGAGCGGGGGTTAGCCTTGCGGGCCCCATGACAATCATGGTTCCCTGTTTTGAGGCAATGTTTTTGCGGCCGGATGCCCCTTATGGCCGGATGTTTTTATGGCCGGATGCCCTTCCTGACGCCAACCCTTGGTCACGCTCTTCCAAAGCGCAGGGATATGGTGTACCTATTCTAAACCAGGGTACACACCAGGATCATTCATCCCAGCAAGCTGGTACTCAATTTGCCAACCTCGGAAGGATGACAGGCTGAGTCAACCCCCCTGGTGTTAATTCAGCGATCGATCGGGATTCGAACCCAGGATCCTAGGATCCCAAGCCAGCACCCTAACCACTATGCCAACACCAGGCAACACAGCAACATAAAACATCATTGAATGGATCTCTTAATATTATTAAATTGGGATGTATAATGCAAACGGCTCAGAGTATTAAAGCAATAACGTCACCACAAACAAGCAATGTGGAAACATTGTAAGTAATAACGTAAGTAATTTTACCAGACTTTTCATTGCAATTATAAAAATTGAAATTGAGAAAAACAAAAAATTGAAAAAATTGAAAATGAATTAAATTTTTTGTAAAAATAAATAAATATATAATTCACAAATTATATATTTCTCAAAATAATTGAAAATTGAAAATGGAATAAGAATGTTTTGGAAAACTTAAAATATATATTGTGGCGGGCACATGGAACAAGAATTCTGTGCACCGGCAGGTGGTGCGAACGTCCAGGCGGGGAACTGAAAAGCATGCCCCGCCTATCGACCAATCGGCTACGCCCGGGGACGAGGCGTGACCTCGGGATATATATGCGGGCTCTAAGCTCGAGCCCGCTCAGTGCTGCAGTTTGAGCTTTAACAATAAAGACTCTTTTGGTTTTATCAAACACGTGTGGCCTACTTCTTTGGCAAGCAAGTTGTGTGCGCAGCACCACACATCACTGGTGACCCCGATTGGTTCAGCCGTTGCTGACCACTGAAAGCGCCATGGCCAACAACGCAGTCACGGTAAAACTCCCAGAGTTTTGGGAAGCACAGGCCGAGGTGTGGTTCGTGCAGGCCGAAGCACAATTTCAGCTTCGAGGCATAACGGCGGACGAGACCCGTTACTAGCACGTGGTCGCCGCCCTCGGGCCCGGCACGGCCACCCGAGTCGTGTCCATCCTGCGGCTCCCGCCGGCCGACCACAAGTACAGGGCGCTCAAACATCTCCTCATCGCCACGTTCGGCCTCACGGAGATCGAACGGGCCGACCGCCTCCTGGACCTTCCCGAACTCGGCGACACACGACCATCCATGCGGATGGATCATATGCTGTCGTTGCTTGGTGACCAAGCCCCGGATTTTTTATTCCGGGCACTTTTTCTACGCCAGCTACCTGCACAGGTATGCCTCGCGCTGGCCGGTTCCAACATAAGGGAACCCCGCGCCCTGGCCGTAGAGGCCGACAAGTTCTTCGCGGCTTGCGACACGCGGGTGAGTTACGGTGCGGCCGTCGTGGATCCCGAGGCTGATGCTGCTGCACCCCTCGTGGCCGCTGCCACGCCCCGCCCACCACCACCGCCGCCGAGAAAACCGCGGCCGCCGCCGCCGCAAGCCTGGTGCTCTTTCCACGCCAGGTTCGGCCACAAGGCAAAGAAGTGTTGCCCGCCGTGCTCATTTGGCAAGTCGGGAAACGCCCAGGCCGGCGCTTGGTAGCGGCCCTGAGCGTCGGCCATTCCGGCAGCCTTCTATTCATCACGGACACCTTGTCCGGGCGCCGTTTCCTCTGCGATACAGGAGCGCAGGTGTGCCTATATGTCCGACAAGCGAACCGCGGGCCGGGGACCCGCGTTTCTTGCCGCCAAAGGTACACCCATCCGCACGTTCGTGAAGCGCTGCCTCTCCCTGCGGTTCGGAGGGCAGCGCTTTCGGTGGTCGTTCGTAACCACCAGTGTGCGCATGGCATTGCTCGGTGCGGACTTCCTATGTGCGCATGGGTTGTTGGTCGACGTAAAGCGCAGATGGCTCGTCCAGGCCGAGACCTTGAGCTCGCTCACTTGTTCGCTGAGCAGCTCGTTGAGCGGCTCACTGAGCGGCTCACCGAGCGGCTTGCCAAGTGGCTTGCAAGACGTTTCCATCCCGGCGAGTTTAGTTTGCACGCTTCTGGCAGCGGACGACTTTACCCGCCTCCTCACCAGTTTCCCGGCCCTCATGCGGCCCACCTTCTCAGCGGTGGCTGTTAAACACGGGGTGGAGCATCACATCCCCACGGTCAGGCCGCCGGTCTATGCCCGGGCACGCCGACTGGAGCCGATGAAGCTTGCGGTGGCGAAAGCGGAGTTCGCCACGCTGGAGCGGCTGGGCATCGTGCGGCGCTCCAATAGTGCTTGGGCTTCCCCGCTGCACATCGTGCCGAAGCCCGGCGGGGGATGGCGGCCGTGCGGGGACTACCGCAAGCTCAACGATGCCACCACCCCCGACTGCTACCCAGTCCCACACATTCAGGACTTTTCTGCCCGGTTGGCCAACACGACCGTGTTTTCAAAGGTGGACCTCATCCGGGGCTACCATCAGGTCCCCGTCCAACCGGACGACGTCCCAAAAACGGCCGTCATCACCCCTTTCGGCCTCTTTGAATTCCTACGGATGCCCTTCGGGTTGAAGAACGCGGCTCAGGCGTTCCAGCGGCTTATGGATAGCGTCTTGCGCGACTTACCTTTCCTGTTCGTCTACCTGGACGACATCCTAGTCGCGAGCGCGTCCCGGGAGGAGCACCTGCTCCACCTCCGCACGCTTTTCGAACGCCTGGGCCAGCATGGCCTTATCATCAACCCTGCCAAGTGCTGTTTCGGTGTCGCCACCATCGACTTCTTGGGGCACCGCATCACCGAGCACAGGGCCGTCCCTCTACCGGCCAAGGTGGACGTGGTCAGGGATTTCCCGCGGCCCCGCACGATCAAGGGGCTCCAGGAGTTCCTGGGCATTGTAAACTTTTACCACCGCTTCGTGCCCCACGTCGCCCAGCTCCTCCGCCCCTTGCACGAGGCCCTTCGGGGCAAGCCGGGCAAAGGTGACATCGCATGGTCGGAGCCGATGGCTGCAGCATTCGCGGGCACAAAGCTGGCCCTGGCCGACGCCACCATGCTGGGACTACGTGGTGGGCGCGGTGCACGAGCAATGGGTGCGTGGTGCTTGGCAACCGCTGGCGTTTTTCAGCCGGCAGCTTCGCCCGCACGAACGCCGTTATAGCACCTTCGACCGCGAGTTGCTCAGGCTCCACCTGGCGGTCCGAAACTTCCGCCATCTGCTGGAGGGCCACCCGTTCACGGCCTTCGTTGACCACAAGCTCTTTGTGTTCACGATGGCCAAGGTCGCCGAGCCATGGTCGGCACGGCAGCAGCTCCACCTCTCTGCCGTGTCCAAGTACACGACGGACATCCATCACATGGCGGGTAAGGACAACCCGGTGGCGGATTGCCTTTCCCGGTCCGTCGTGCACGCGGTCTACCTCGGGGTCGACTATGCCCGGTTGGCGGAGGCCCAGACCACCGACCCCGGCGTCCAGGCTTTGCGGACCGCCGTCACGTGCCTCCACGTCACCAAGGTGCCGTTCGACGCCGCAGGCACGGCCCTCCTCTGCGACGTCTCCCTCGGCCGGCCTCGCCCCATCGTGCCTGCTGGCTGGCAGCGCCCAGTGTTTGACGCCATCCACGGCCTGTCCCACCCTGGCGCGAGGGCATCCCAGAAACTCGTCGGGGCGAAGTTCGTCTGGCATGGCCTCAGGAAGGACGTCCGTGACTGGGCCAGGACGTGCCTCGCGTGCCAGCGCGCAAAGGTCCACCGCCACACCCAGGCACCGTTGGCCCCGTTTACGGTGCCCGAGCGGCGGTTCGACCACTTGCACGTCGACTTGGTGGGACCCCTGCCCCCCTCGCGAGGGTTCACCCACCTCCTCACCATGGTCGACCGTACCACACGGTGGCCGGAGGCCGTCCCATTGGCGGCGACGTCTGCAGCTGAGGTGGCACAGGCCTTTATCACCACGTGGGTTGCCCGGTTCGGTGCCCCCTCGGACATCTCGTCCGACCGCGGCCCCCAGTTCACCTCGGAGCTCTGGGCCGCGGTGGGGCAAGGACTCGGGGTGAAGCTACACCACACCACAGCCTACCACCCCCAGGCCAATGGCCTGTGCGAGCGCTTTCATCGCTCCATGAAGGCCGCACTCCGGGCCAGCCTCCGCGATGGTGGCTGGATCGACAGGCTCCCCTGGGTCCTGCTGGGCCTCAGGACGGCGCCCAAGGACGACCTGCATGCGTCCTCGGCGGAGTTGGTCTTCGGGCAACCACTGCGGGTACCGGGTGAATTTATCCCCGACTCCACGGCTCCTTGGTCCGCGGCGCAACAGCGCTCTGCCCTTCAGGAGACTGCCCGGAGGTTCGCCTCGGTGCCAACGGCACACCACGGTTGCCCACCTGCCCACATCACCCCGGAGCTTCGCACGGCAGAGTACGTGTTCATCCGGCACGACGCCCACCGGGCACCGCTACGGCCCCCGCACGACGGGCCCTTCCGCGTGCTGGAGACTGGTGACAAGTTTTTAACGGTCGACATCGGCGGTGCCCCGGATCGCATTTCCATGGACCACCTCAAGCCGGCCCACCTCGATCCGGACCACCCCCCGCCGGCAGCGCTGCCTCCGCGTCGAGGCTACCCCCCGGCGGTCGGACCCCCGTCACCCCCGCCAGCATCTCTGCCTCCGCGTCGAGGCCGCCCCCCGGCGGTCAGTCCCCCGGCACCCCTCAGCCCTGCCGGCCCGCTGCCCCCCAGCCCTGCACCCATCGCCAGGGGGCGTTTCGGCTGGGTCATCCGGCTTCCCCGCAAACTCACCCTTCAGGTGCGCGGGAATTCTGGGGGGGGGCGCGTGTGGCGGGCACATGGAACAAGAATTCCGTGCACCAGCAGGTGGCGCAAATGTCCAGGCGGGGAACTGAAAAGCATGCCCCGCCTATCGACCGATCGGCCACGCCCGGGGACGAGGCGTGACCTCGGGATATATATGCGGGCTCGAAGCTCGAGCCCGCCCAGTGCTGCAGTTTGAGCTTTAACAATAACGGCTCTTTTAGTTTTATCAAACACGTGTGGCCTACTTCTTTGGCAAGCAAGTTGTGTGCGCAGTACCACACTTCAAAATATTATTTAAATACAAACAAAAATAAACAAGCATTTTGAGTATTGCGCTGCAATACATGTCCCCTACCGGCAGTCTGTCGTCCGGAAAACTGTTGGGGAAATTACCAAGGGTTATTTATCCACAGGTTCTGAATCGTTCCCAATCACTAATTACCTCAGGACGGGCTCACCTGTGATTCGCACTCGGGACTTCGATTTATACACCTTGCAGACGGGTCAGCAGAAGCACGAGAAAATAAGTTGTTCATAAAGAACCTTTCGAGTCGCTAAATATCAGTAATTTATTATATTTTCCGGTTCACGATTAATGATCGGTGTATATATATATGTTGCTCGACTTGGCTCCGCTCCTCCCGAAAGCGCGCGCTGTGTCGTGCTTTTGTCGTTCACGAGACGAGGCTGAGGGCGCACGGTGCGGCTTGAGGAGAACTCGAGAATACCCAAAGTGCCATAACTTTGTCAAAAATGATCGAAACGTCGTGAAGTTTGAACTTGATCTGTAACTTATCATGAGGAAACCGTACCAAGTGTGAAATCATTAGCATTAAGAGTTCAGAAAAAAAGTCCGGAAAACTGTTCTTTGCGTGATGGACTGACGGACTGACAGACGGAGGGACGGCGTACAAACCTATAGTCCCCTCCGGTGTACACCGGTAGGGGACTAATAAAATGTGCATTGATATTATTAGCATCAATAATAAAATAATTAAAAACTTTAAAACGGAATATGAGACGTTCAATACTAAATTAAAAACTATAACAATATGAGAAATTTAACGCATATCAACTTTTGATACATGATAAAGAAGATGATGTAAAATACTCAAAGATTACCAAAGCACATAAGTAGATAGAAAAGGAGAGATCCAGACCAGACCAGGCCAGGAGCAGAATGCCCGTATCCCCCTTGCCCCAAAAACAGGAAGTTGTGGGTTACAAACCGGAAGTGGTCGAAATAATTATTTATTTATTCTTCAATTTTCACATTTTCTCGAATTTCTCGATTTTCATGATTTTTCCGAAATTTCCCAAAATTTCCAAAATGTCTCAAATTTCTGATTTCCTCGATTTTCCTGATTTTCACTAAAATAATTATAACTAGAACGGGCACTCGGTAGAGCGCATACCTTCGCCGCAGCTACTGTTCTGTACTTGGCATGGGAGTGTAGGGAACAGAACAACAAAAATACGATTTTGACCTTTTCGTGACCTTGACCTTGACCTTTGACCCGATTGCTCCCAAAATCTAATCAAATGTGTCCCGTATAATAACCAATCATCCCACCAAATTTCATGCAATTCGGTTGAATACTTTTTGAGTTATGCGATTAACATACACACACACACACAGACATACAAATAAATACACAGCGATCAAAACATAACCTTCCGCTTTTGCGAAGGTAAAAATAAAAATAAAAAGAATTTTTTTTTTGGGGTATATAAAATGGACGAAACCATTTTCAAAATATTTCAAGATACATTCAACTCAATTAGACGGTTGGTTGAGTCACTTCTAATATGTATACACAATTATAATAGGGATAACAACACACAGGATGAATGATTAACTGCTATACAGAGACTTGGCATTTAATATGGAATATTTTTTTTTTCTTGACTTCGGTTTACTTTCTTAACTCAGTATATCAATCTGGTGAGTTTCTTTTACACTTTGGTGATTTATTTGTTAAAAGAACCATGTCACTGATTGTCTGTCACAGCAAGAAGTCAACAATAGGATTATATCACAGGTGGCGTGGCAAAATGTGCAGACAGGTGCATTTGATGATTGGCTTCACAGTCGGGTATACAAGGGTTGTTGCGTTCTGTATTAGTGGAAAACAACTGCTGCATGTCTCCAAAAGTTATTGCCGCTTCCTCTGGAGATGGTCCGTAAACTCGACAATGCTGTTTGTCATGGAGTGGTGGCTTTACGAAATTACGGCATGAAACAGCGTGCTATTGCTCGGCAGTATGGCATCACTCAAGGTCAGGTGTCAAAGATCCTGAAACGAAATGCTCAGAGGGGTGTCCCTACTCCAATACCGAAACCAGGACGTCCCCGCAGAACCACAAGGAGGGATGATCGCCAGCTGCACTGGTTAGTCCGCAATGGCCGTACCAAGTCAGCTAATCGGCTTCGGGCTGAGTGGCAGCAACTGACAAATGTGCCTGTATCCAGAAGGCTAGTCAACCACCGACTGGTTCAAGCAGGCTATCGTGCCAGGCGTCCCCTGAGAAAGCCACGCCTGACCAGACAACACCACCAGCGCCGATTGCAGTGGGCCAGAGAGCACCGTCAATGGCAGCCAGGACACTGGAATCACGTGATCTTCAGTGACAAGTCTAGATTTCTTGTCTATCGTCAAGATGGCAGCGTCCGAGTGCGCAGACAAGTGCATGAAGCCTACAACAAAGATTGTATAGTGCCAAGAATCCAAGCTGGAGGTGGTGGGGTGACCGTTTGGGCTGCTTTTCATGCAGGGGGCAAAACTGACCTGGTTGTTCTGAATGGAAACCTGAACCAGTTCAAGTACAGGGCCATTCTGGAAGAAACATTGCTTCCATTTGCTCGTGCAGCCTTTCGAGGAAACTTTGTCTTCCAAGATGACAATGCACGGCCTCATCGTGCTCGCATGATCCAACACTTTCTTGCTGACCGTGGTGTCGAGCATATGGAGTGGCCTGCCATGTCCCCGGATATGAATCCGATAGAGAACTTGTGGGCAGAATTAACGCGTCAAATCGACCACTTGGACCAGCAGCCGACTTCTGTGCGTGAATTGCAGCAGGCTATTGTCACTGCATGGCAAGCGATTCCTGTCCAAACCTTGGCAAATCTCGTGAACAGCATGCCTCAACGTGTACGTGCTCTCCTGAATGCTCGTGGGGGTTACACGAAGTACTGAACTGTAATTGTACTGTCTGTAATCCCAGTCGTAATTTAACTTTTGTTTTTGGTAAAAAAAAATTTGGCTAATGTGCAAAATAAAGAGATACTTCTGGAAAACGTATAGAAGTTTAACACAGTACTGTCCATGAATTGAGTTCGATATCAGTTTACATCACTTTCAAGGATCAATTTATTTGTTTCGAAATGTCAAATGTGGTTTTTGTTTCTATTAAAGGTCACATTAACAAAATCTAGAATAATTTCAACATAATTCCAATGAACTTTTGGTTCTAAGACATCTTGAAAAGTAAGTTCACCCCCACAAAAAAAATATTCCATATTAAATGCCAAGTCTGTATTTTCAGCCCTCCATTAAATGGATGATTTTTTACCCATGTGGGAAAGCAAGATAACATTTAATAATCATAAGAACCTCCCAAATTCATTACGGTGTCTAATAGTTGGTTCAAGCGGATGTGGGAAAACCTGTTTACTTTTAAAGATGCTCCTTACTCCAAACTTTTTTTTCTCAGAGTATATAAAATGGATGAGCCCATTTTCAAAATATTTCAACATATACAACAACAACAACAACAACATGCATTTTAAGGCCATTTTCCCTGCTCGAGCGGGGGTTAGCCTTGCGGTCCCCATGACAATCTTCTCCATCTTGCCCTATTTTCTGCATCTCTCCTTGTTAACCCCCTTGCCCGCATTTCTTCTTCCACCATCTTTAGCCAAGTCTTTCTCGGTCTTCCCCGTCCTCTACTTCCTTCTACATTCATTTCCATCACTCTTCTCAACCAGTCACTTTCATCCTTCCTCAACACATGACCAAACCATCTCAACGTGTTCCTCTTTACAGCATCAATCACAGGCTCTATTCCCATCATTTTTCGCAATTCATCATTTGTCTTCCTCTCTCTCAACGATACTCCACACATCCATCGAACCATTCGCATTTCCACCCTTTCCAACCTTCGTTGCTGCTCTACGTTCATTACCCATGTCTCGCTCCCATAAATCATTACACTTCTCACACATGCAGCATTGGCCCATGAGTGTCCATGAGGGTGCGACCCAACATCCATCCTCCCCCCCCCCCCCCCCCTGCGAGGAACAGGGCTGCACCAGCCCCAGCTGGCCAATGTGGTGAGCACCTGCTGCCACAACACACACTAGCGCACACACAATCTCGGCCCTGGGGGAGACGGCCGCAATGCGTGTCATTCCCCTCACGTCACCTACGCCGCCCTCGCGTCCTCCAGTCCACAGAACCGCAGCCCCCCAATGCTCACCCACACTTGACCACACCAAGGTCCAGTCAACAGCCATGCTCCACCAGGTGACCCACCCAGAAGACATGGTCCACGCCCCTCGGACACCCATAGCACCACGTTGACCCTCAGACCACACAACTACATCCCCATGATCCCGCGTCCCAAATATCAGCACAGTCGCCCCCACAACCAGTTGAAAGCTGTGTCCTGCTACCTCATTAATTTTATCACAGCCTCCAACACTTTGGTAAAACACACCTGGATCAATAATGGCGTCACTATACAGTGTCCACCATTTCTCTTCACAAAAATTCACCCCTTAATTTACATCTAACCCACAGATTACCCATGCCAAACATTTTTCACATTTTACTAATCTCAACGAAAGAAAGATGCTTTGCCATACACATGCCAGCCGAGCATGGCCCATGTGCTCGGCTCGTTACACATTCCAAATTCAACAACTCCATGGCTACTCTTCCCAACCCGAGAGTCCATAAATCATAACGGAGCATCTGTGGAAGGTCACTCTCACACCCTCACGTTCCACAGATGCCCCAATGGTTGTCCGGCAGGCTGTCTCATTCCTGTCCATTCGGTACGACCCGCGTCCATAGACCAACCACCATGTCAGGTCACCACATGCTGGTTGTCCCAGATTCTCAGGGAGAGGGTGTCAGGTCGCATGCCTGGGTGGTCACCACATCAGGCCCAAGTTGGCCGTCCGCAGTGCCACCACCAAAGCGTGACCCACAACACCTCCCCCTTGTGGTCCTCAATAAAGGCCCTCCCAGGCTTGAGAAACCACCTCGGACCCCCCTGGAGGTCTTAACCCCCACAAGGGTCCGGTGACCCTGTCGGCCCGAGCCACAAGCCCTGACGGCGCCCCGACGGACAAGGGATGCGACACTCCACCAGACCCCCCGTGGGGCCCAGGTCGTACCATGCCCCCCATGGCTGGACCCCACGTCCAAATCTCGCCAGCACAGCCCCCCAGCTGGATGGCATCACTAAATTTCGAAAGGGGCAACTTTTCCCCGAGGCTATCTTCATTGACCTCCCCATGTCCAAATCCCGCAGCCCGGGGACCAATTATCCCCATGGCTGTGCCAAATCAAACTCCCATTTAAATTTAATTTTAAATTTTCTTTTAGAACCTTTGGCTCCAGGTGACCAATCACCGCAGCTGCAGGTAACAACCTCTACCACCGGTTGTTCTGCCCCTCCCTGCAGCTGGTCCAAATTCCCTGCGGGGACCAAATCTTCAGAGGCTCTATCCCCCGATCCTCCAAGGTCCAAATCCAGCCCGGAGTCAACACACTCCCCAACTGGTTCTGTAATTTTGGAGCCTCTGTTACCAAATCGTTGAGCACGGTGAGGGTCCCCTTGGTCATTCCAACCACCTCCTCGGACCAACTCACCTCATTCCCCAAACTCCTTTGGGCCTGAACAAACTCTACCTCCATGGGACTATCCCAGGTCCCCAGCCGCTGCGTCAAATCATCCTCATCATCATCATCATCATCACAAATCATTTCTGGCCCCGCCAGGTCTTCATCAATATCCCCAATAAATACCCGGTCCGGCTCCATTACACGGACCCCCAAAAACTCTACCCCCTCTTGCTCCGCACCACCGCCCTGGTGCTGCACCAATTCCAATTCATCCCCCTGTTGAGGTGTTGTGACATCCACTCGGTCCCGACAAACAACCAGGCCAGGTGGGAAACATTCCCTATTGCAATTTGCACATTCCACGCTCACCTGTGCGCACTCCACGTTTACCTGCAGGTATTCCCCATCTACCTGTTCACATTCCCCATCCACCTGTGGACATTCCCCATCCACCTGTGGACATTCCCCATCCACCTCTGCACCTGCAGTCTCTCCATCTACCTGTGGGCACTCCACGCTCACCTGTACACATGCCACAATTGCCATTCCCGGTGCAATTCCCAACTTTGCCATTCCCGGCGCAATTCCCTGCTCGTGAGCAACATGCACAACATTTTATTTTCCAACCCACTTTTCATTTCTCGCATTTCGCCCTTCAATTCCTTACTGGTTCGCTCACTGCTCTCGTTTATTAAATCCTTCATAAATTTCATCGCGATATCGCGCTCCGTACGCCCAATTGATTATTCAAATTTCTCCGCCTCGACTATAAAAATTTCGGTTCCAAATGCTGGGCGGGGTTTGTCACCCAGCCGGCGTCGACTCCCTTCCTCCGGACAAAAATATTGTCCGCTAGGTTCGAATCCCTAACTCCTGACACCAAATGTCGCGCAACCGCCGAAATTTATATGAGGCGGTCGCAGATGCCAATCACGAAGGCTTTAACTCTGAGGCGGAAACTCAATGGTGGATTCCAAAATCTAAAACACCTCAGCGCGCGGAATGGAGGGAAGTGGCGTAAGTCCCCGCAGCCTTAACTATTGAAATAAACCACCCGGTAAACTGCGTTCAGATATATGTACAAAAATAATGCAAGGGTTTATTCAGGAAAAGCAGAGACAGTAAAAACACGCGCCGGTAATAAAATAAGGTACTAAATTGGGATCCCACGCACAACAGATTTCAAACACGAACAGGGGATGTGAATTAATAAAAAGAACACGTTATGTTAAATGTATATGCGGAGCAAATGAGTTTTAATTAAAATTTAAATTAATAAGTTGAAATTAAAATATTTTGATGCAAAATACATTTTTCCATTGATTCAGCAAATTGTCCATTTCATGAAGATTAAAATTTATGATCTTGATCAAAGCTCTGGTGAACAGGATGATAAGTGATGATTTTCCAGATGAAAAATGATGATTTTAGAGGTTTCACCTTGAGTTGACCTTTGACCATTTGACCTCAAAAATAGTTGGTTTCCCAATTCAGTGAGGTAACACACAAATGCTGTTCTATTTTCAAGTCAATCGGATGCAAATTGATGGGTTTTTTTGGATGAAAATTCATGATTTTGGAAGTTTGACCTTGAATTGACCTTTGACCTTTTGACCTCAAAATAGTATGTTTCCCAATTTAGTGACTCGATATGCAAATGCTGTTCAATGTTCAAGTCAATCGGTTGAAAATTGACGGCTTTTCAGATGAAAATTGATTTTGAAAAGTTGACCTTGAGTTGACCTTTGACCTTTTGACCTCAAATAGTACATTTCCCAATTTAGTGACTTGATATATTCGTGGGGAGTTCTTTACAATCAGCCATGTCTCAAATTTTTTCAATTCAGCACTTTCGGAGATATAGAGGTGCAAAGTTTTTTGGGTTTTTCCAAGATTGCGGCCCGACCACGTGACCGATGACGTCATCATTATTATTACTTTCTCCACCAGTTTATGCCGACATGGTGCTCAAGAAATTGCATCTTGATTGGATGAAGTTTTGTACTTGTCAAATTATCGAATGATGATGTCATAATGGAGGCTTTGGGCCTAGAGAGTTAAAAATTGCGCACAGTCTATTCCAGGGCAAGACAAATATGCGTGTAAGGTATGGCGATGGTATGTGCAACGATGTAGACATAGTACTGCGCACAAACAGACAAACAGACAAACAGACAGACAAACCAACCAACCAACATACTTGCCGGAATCTTTTCCGGCAAGTAACAAACCAACCAACCAACGTACTTGCCGGAATCTTTTCCGGCAAGTAACAAACAAACAAATGAAAAATCAGTCAGAGACTGAGGACTTGCCGGAATGTACTTTTTATTGGCCATTTTGGCTCATTAAAAGTAAATAATGACCTCTGCAAAAGTTCAAACGATGTGGGGTTAATCTCTACATGAGAGAATTCCACATCGCTATTTGGGCAGTGTATAAGCTAACAGATCGCTGTCTCCATCGATCTTGCCAAGGCCGTAACCTCGGCCGTAATGACTAGCCGTAACCATCGGCTAAAAATCCTTTTAACTGTTGACTTGGTAGATTTTACAATGAAGGAAACACATATCGGGAACACATACAACATAGCGATTGTGATTGTGACAGCTCTGAGGCGTCTTTCGCTTCGCATTGCAGTGACGGCGAGCACCAACATGGTGGCTGTAAGATTAAAATCTGGCTTCAAGCCCCCTCACCACCCAAAGCCTTCAAGCAGACATATTAACACGCTCCTCCCCCTTCATTCCCATTCTTCAAAGCAAAGCGGTAAAAATTGTTGTATCGCCATTATATATCACTCGCAACGGTACCCGCCCTAAGGGCGGGGCTTCAATTGGAAGGTGCAAATGATTGGGTGACCTTAATTGGGTGACTTTGAGCTTGACCTTGGGCCTAGAGAGTTAAAAATTGGGCACAGTCTATTCCAGAGCAAGGCAAATATGTGTGTAAAGTATGGCGATGCTATGTGCAACGATGTAGACGTAGCACTGTGCACAAACAGACAGACAAACACAGACAAACAGACAGACAGACAAATCAACCAACCAACATACTTGCCGGAATTTTTTCCGGCAAGTAACAAACAGACAAAGAGACAGAACCACAAATGCAACCGACCAATATACTTGAATAATCTTCGATTTTGCAAGTAACAAGAAAGACGTCGTGCAGAGCACAATACTTGATAAAATCCACCCCAAAACCACCCCAAAAAGTTACCACTGAGACATCAAATTGTCCATTTTATTGAGATTAAAGTTGACAATCTTAATCATAACTCATTGATTTTTAGATGTAAATTGATGATTTTGAAAGTTTGACCTTTAACCTTTTGACCTTAAAATAGTTTATTTCCCAATTCAGTGAGGCACTTTGCAATTGCTCTTTAATGTTCAGGTTAATCGGATGAAAATTGATGAGTTTTTAGACATAAATTGATGATTTTATAAGTTTGACCTTAAGTTGACATTTGACCTTTTAACCTCAAAAGATAGTTGATTCCCCAATGCGATGATTCAATATGAAAATGCTGTTCAACTTTCACAGCAATCGGATGAAAATGACTATTTTAGAAATTTGATCTCAAGATAATCTTTGACCTAAAAATCAATAGGCTTCTCAGTTGTGACTACCTCTACAACTTCGTAAAGTTTCATGATGATCAGGTTGGAAGTGTAACTTGTGGGTAATTGACATACAAACAGACAAACAAGAAGACGTCATGCGTAGCACGATACTTGCAAAATCTGCCCTCCCCCACCCCCCCAAAAGTTTACCATTGATACAGCAAATTGTCCATTTCATGAAGATTTAAATTTACAATCTTGATCAAAGCTCACGTCAAAAGGATGAAAAGTGACGATTTTTCAGATGAAAAATGAGGATTTTAGAAATTTGGCCTATGTTGACCTTTTGGCCTATGTTGACCTTTTGGCCTATCTTCACCTAAAATATAATTCGTGGTTGAATTCAGTGACCAGATATGCCAGTCCTCTTCAAATTTCAAGTCAATCAGATGAAAATTGAGTATTTTAGAAATGTGGCCCATGTTGACCTTTTGGCCTATGTTGACCTCAAATATACTTGGTGGTTGAATTCATTGACCAGATATGCAAGTCCTCTTCAAATTTCAAGTCAATTGGTTGAAAATTGAGGATTTTAGAAATTTGGCCTATGTTGACCTTTTGGCCTATGTTGACCTTTTGGCGTATGTTGACCTCAAGAATACTTGGTGGTTGAATTCAGTGACCAGATATGCAAGTCCTCTTCAAATTTCAAGTCAATTGGATGAAAATTGAGGATTTTAGAAATTTGGCCTATGTTGACCTATTGGCCTATGTTCAACTAAAATATAATTTGTGGTTGAATTCAGTGACCAGATATGCAAGTCCTTTTCAAATTTCAAGTCAATTGGATGAGAATTGAGGATTTTAGAAATTTGGCCTATGTTGACCTTTTGGCCTATGTTGACCTCAAGAATACTTGGTGGTTGAATTCAGTGACCAGATATGCAAGTCCTCTTCAAATTTCAAGTCAATTGGATGAAAATTGAGGATTTTAGAAATTTGGCCTATGTTGACCATTTGGCCGATGTTGACCTCAAAAATACTTGGTGGTTGAATTCAGTGACCAGATATGCAAGTGGTCTTCAAATTTCAAGTCAATCGGATGTAAATTGGGGATTTTAGAAATTTAGCAAATTTGGTGACCTTTGGCCTATGTTGACCTTTTGACCTATTGACCCCAAAAACAATAGGCTTCTTGCTTTTGACCAACTCTACCACGTGGTGAAGTTTGGTGAAGATCGGTTGAAAATTGTGACCTGTCGGCCGGTGACAAACAAACAAAGAGACAGAGTCACAAACACAACCGACCAATATACTTGAACAATCTTCGATTTTGCAAGTAACAAGAAATCTGTTGTGGACAGAACGATACTTGGGAAATCCCTAAAATAATTTTTTTTTGTTTTTTTTTGTATACAGAGTCGAGGCTCGTGAAAGAGCTAACATTTATCAAACAAACAAATCAGACAAACAAGCAAAGAAACTACATAAAAAGGGGGGTGGTCGAGAAGATGGGGAGAGAAGGGGAGGAAGCACACAAACACAACATTTGAGAGCAGGGACATCGGGAGATGTGTGGGAGGGAGAGGGCCTGGGGGGAGGCAGGATAGGTACAAAACGTAAGGCCACCAAGGACTTCCAGGAAAGAAGTCAAAAGTCACCTAAAAAAGTGGATTTGGGGTGAAATTAGCGGGGGTAGAAAAGATCAAGGTTTTGGATTGGGGAAGATAAGAGATGGTGGTGAACAGCCGTTTTAAAGACCTGGAGGGAGGAGTGGGATTGAAGAGAGTGAGGGACTTTGTTCCAGAGGCGGGAGAAAAGAGGAATGAAGGAGTGAAGGTGAGCAGAGGGTCTTGATTTTGGCAGTTTAACCATAAGAGGGTTGCAGGCTGATCTTGTGTGACCTGTAGGAATATTTGGGGGACAGAGCCCAGAGAGAGCTGGGGGAGCAAGGCCGGAGAGGAGTCGGTAGAAGACGGAAAGACCACCAACCTGCCTGTGGTGAGTAAGTGAAAGGCCCTCGGAGATAGCGTCATCGCGGGAGATTCCAATGATTCTGAACGCTTTGGTTTCAACAGCATGAAGACGAGCTAGATGTGAGGCAGGAGCACCAGCCCAGAGGGGAGAGCAGTACTCCATTGAGCTGCGGATGAAAGCCTTGTATGTGGTGAGGAGCTCAGGTGTGCCAAGGAAGGACTTCGCACGACGGAGGATGCCCAGTCGGCGACTGGCTTTGGAGGCCAGCTTGGAAATGTGGTTTTCCCAGGAAAGATCATGGCAGATAGTGAGACCCAAAAGCTTGAGTGATAGAACTTATTGGAGAGGATTATTCAGAAAGTAGATGGGAGGGTTGTCCAGTCGGTCTTTTCGGAGAGACATCGTAAGAGTGTGAGATTGTGAGGATTGAAAGACATGTTCCACTTGTTTGCCCAGTCTGTGATTTTGTCCAGGTCTGTAGAGAGTGAGGAGGCTGCAGACTGCTGATCTGAGGGATGAGGAAAGGAGCGGCAGAGAGTGGAGTCATCAGCAAAGAGATAGAGAGGATTTTCAAGTGAGTCAGAGAGATCATTGATGAAGACCAGAAAAAGCACAGGGCCCAGAACACTGCCTTGGGGAACTCCAGCCTGAACAGGAAGAGGAGATGAGAGAAAACCATTCAGGGCCACACGTTGACTACGTCTATAGAGGAAGTCCGCCAGCCATGCGTGGAGATTTCCATGGATACCAAAGGAGGAGTGTTTTGTGAGCAGAGCGGGGTGCCAGACCGTATCGATGGCACGTGATATGTCGAGGGAGACAGCTGTAATTTCCTGTTTGGCATTGAGGACCTCCATCCGATGTTGAGACAGCAGAAGCAGCATGTCCAGAGTAGAGTGACCTGGTCTGAAACCAAATTGATGATCAGAGATCAAGCCATTGGAGAAGAGGAAAGATTTCATATCCGAAGCAATGATGGATTCCATGACTTTGCTGATAATTGGGAGAAGGCTGATTGGTCTGTAGTTGCTAGGATCTGTTTTTGCATCTTTTTTGTGCAAAGCGGTGATGTTGGCTGATTTCCAAGCAGATGGCAGTTGACCTTGAGCAAAAGAGAGGGTGAAGAGAACAGAGAGAGGGAGTGAAAGAGCGGAAGACCAGGATTTTAGGACCCGTGGGCTGATGCCGTCAGGTCCAGTTGCAGAATCAGAATCGAGGGTTGACAGAAACTTTTCCACCTTGTCAGGAGGAAAGGACACGGAGTCCAGGAGCAGCTGGGTACGACTGGGTATGGTGGGTACAGAGAGGGATGGGTTTGGGACACAAGATTTAGAGGCAAACATAGAGTTGAGGCATTCAGCTTTTTCACGTGCGGAGTCAGCTGTGTAGCCATTTGAGGTAAGGGAGGGGATGGAGGGGGAACAAACACCAGTAACAGATTTGACAAGACGCCACCAGGATTTGGAAGGTAAACGTATCGATATCGGTAAAGTTGTTCGCCTTTGGCCGATGTTGACCTTTTCGCCGATGTTGACGTCAAAAATAATTGGTGGCTGAATTCATTGTCCTGAAATGCAAATCTTCTTTAAATTTCAAGTGAATCGGATTGAAATTGAGGATTTTTACAAATCTGCCAAAATTGTTGACCTTTGGCCTATCCTGAACTTTTGACCTCAAAATCAATAGGTTTGTTTTTCCTTCTCGCCAACTCTATGATTTGGTGAGGTTTCGTAAATATCGGTGGTTTGTGCAAAGGGTTTGTGCCCAGGGCCCCAAAAAATGTTAATCTGCCTCTGCTTGACCCACTCACATACACACCCGCTCACTCACTGTGACTCACTCACTCACTATGACACACTCACTCACTCAACGACTCATACTTACTCACTCACCAACTCACACTCACTCACAGACTCACTTACTGACTCACTCACTGACACTCACTCACATACACACTCACTGACTCACACCGACTCACTCAACTCAATGAATGACTCACTCACACAATGCATTCACTGTCTGCCTCACTGACTCACTCATTATCTGTCTCACTTACACCCACTCACTCCCTCAATTCACTGATTCTCACTGACACACACTGACAAACACACACACACACACACACACACACACACACACACACACACACACACATACACACACACACACACACACACACACACACACACACACACACACACACACACACACACACACACAAACACACACACACACACACACACACACACAGTTCGATCGATACGTTTACCTGACTATGGACCAGTAGTCAGGTTCACTATGTTAACAAATATAATTTCGTTCAAAATTTTGGTAGATTAGCAAAACTATACATTTTTGGAATATTCAGTGCATGAGGAATCCAAAAATTAATGTTTACATTTGCGTAGACACCTTTGCGAAAATGACACTCAGGACAGTGATGAAGAGAGTGAGGTTCACTATGTCAACAAATATAATTTCTTTCAAAATTTTGGGATTAGCAAACCTGTACATTTTTGGAATCTTCAGAGCATGGAGAATCTGAAAATCAATGTTGGCATTTGCACAGACACCTGCATGGCCGCCATTTTGTATTTTGAAAATGGCCGCCTTAAAATACATATTTTGCGCGATCTCGGCTTCTAGTCAACCTAGAGACTTAATTAAATATGCTAATCCTATGTTTTCTGGGTCAAGGAATCCAATAAAGGCCTCAAAATAGTGCTCAGGATTATAGAAAAGCAACAAACAAAGGTAATTGAAAACCATTGTCTTTATATTTGTGATATTGTAGCGGTTACCGCTGGGTATACACAATCGCCTTGCACCTGACGAGGACGCGGCCAGGGAGCGATCACCATGCCGGGCTCGCCCAGGCCGCCCGGACAGGCCCAGACGCGCCTCTCCCGGACAAGCCCGGACTCGCTTTTCCCGGGCTCGCACGAGCCACCCGGGCACGCCTGGTCTCGTCTTTCCCGGGCATGCCCAGACTCGCCTTTCCAGGGCTCGCCCAGCACGCCCGGGCACGCCCAGTCTCGCCTATCCAGGGCTCGCCCAGGACGCCAGGGCATGCCCGCTCTCGCCTTTCCAGGGCTCGCCCAGGACGCCCGGGCACGTCCAGACTCGCCTTTCCAGGGCTCGCCCAGGATGCTCGGGCACGTCCAGCCTCGCCTTTCCAGGGCTCGCCCAGGATGCCCGGGCATGCCCGCTCTCGCCTTTCCAGGGTTCGCCCAGGACGCCCGGGCACGCACGGTCTCGCCTTTCCCGGGCGAACGCTCCGGCATAATGTGTATATATATTGCTGCCCGATAAACGGGCTTTTCAGAGTACCCGAGTTGATTTGACACAATAAAGAAACTCGGATGAATTCCAGCTTTTTGTCGCGACCATTCTTTCGATTCGAGTTGGAGCACAGCTCCTTCATTGGTGACCCGACATGGACACGGTAGTTGCCCTCGAACTGCCTACCTTCTGGGAGGCTCACGTGGCGGTTTGGTTCACCCAGGCGGACTCCCAGTTCGCCCTGCGAGGCATCACCACCGACGACACCCGCTTCCACCATGTGGTAGCAGCACTCGGCTCAGCCACCGCGGCCCGCGCTCTCAGCCTCCTCCAGCGCCCGCCAGCCGCTGACAAGTACGACGTGATCAAGAAGCTCCTCCTCAACGCTTTTGTCCTCTCACCGGCGGAACGCGCACGGCGCCTGCTCGACCTGCCCGAGCTCGGCGACACGCGCCCGTCCGAACAAATGGACTACATGCTCTCGTTCCTCGGGGAGCACGCCCCAGATTTTCTTTTTCAAGAGCTGTTCCTCCGTCAGCTGCCATCCAGGTACGCCTCGCCCTGGCAAGCACGACGATCACGGATCCCCGCGCCCTCGCCAGGGAAGCCGATAAGATCTCCTCGGCAGGCCAACGCATCGGGGCAGCGACCTGGAGCCCGCCCCCGTCCGAAGCAACGCCCATGGCGCCCGAGCACCCGGCAAGGTCGGCAGCCGAACTGCCGGCGCAATTGGCGGCCGCTACGCTGCGCCGACCGCCTCCAACACGACGACCGGGGCCTCCACCTGACCAGGCGTGCTGTTACTACCATGCCAGGTTCGGACAGAAGGCCTGGACATGCCAACCCCCGTGCACTTTCGGCAAGTCGGGAAACGGCCGAGCCGGCGTTCATTACCTGCCATGAGCGCCGGCCACACGGGCAACTTACTTTTTATCAGGGACAAAGCGTCCGGACGGCGCTTCCTGTGTGACACCGGCACCCAACTGAGCGTCATACCCGCCTCCGATCAGGACAGGCAGTCCGCGGTTTGCGGCCCCTCCTTGGTTGCAGCCAACGGATCGGCCATCCGCACCTTCGGCCCGCGCAACGTCACCCTCTGCTTCGGCAGCCAGCGCTTTAATTGGACTTTTGTAACCGCAAGCGTGCCCATGGCTCTGCTAGGCGCCGACTTCCTCTGCGCACACAGGCTGCTGGTTGACGTCAAAGGGCGTCGCCTCGTCAACGCCGAGACCTTCAGCTCCCTGGCATGCACGTTGAGCAGCTCCGCGCCGACCGAGCTAGCATGCACCCTCCCGGCGGCGAACGAGTTTGCTCGTCTGCTCGTGGAGTTCCCAGCCCTCACACAGCCGACGTTTTCGGCCGTCGCAGTACGACATGGGATCGAGCACCACATGCCAACCACAGGCCCGCCGGTCTACGCCAGAGCCCGCCACCTCGACCCAGCCAAGCTCGCCGTGGCCAAAGCCGAGTTCGATGCTTTGGAACACCTCAGCATCGTGCGGCGCTCCGATAGCGCGTGGGCTTCGCCACTACACATCGTCCCAAAGCCGGGGGGCGGCTGGCGCCCATGTGGCGACTACTGCCGCCTTAATGATGTTACCACCCCCGACAGGTATCTGATCCCGCACATCCAAGACTTCTCCGCCCGTTTGGCAGGACGGGTCATTTTTTCGAAGATCGATTTGATACGGGGATACCACCAGGTACCTGTCAGGTCGGCCGATGTCCCAAAAACGGCCGTCATCATGCCGTTTGGCTTATTCGAATTCCTTCGAATGCCATTTGGCCTCAAGAACACGGCTCAGGCGTTCCAGCGCTTGATGGACGGCGTGCTGCGCGACCTGCCGTTCCTCTTCGTCTACCTGGACGACATCCTCGTCGCCAGCGCGTCCCGGGCCGAGCACCTCCTCCATCTCCGAACGCTGTTCGGGCGCCTCAGCGAGCATGGCCTAATCGTCAACCCGGCCAAATGCCACTTCAGCACGACGGCCGTTGATTTTTTGGGCCACCACATCACCAAGAACGGGGCCGTGCCGCTGCCAACCAAGGTCGAGGCCATCACCGCGTTTCTGCGTCCCCGCTCCATCAAGGCCCTGCAGGAGTTCTTCGGAATGGTGAATTTCTATCACCGCTTCGTGCCCCGCGCTGCTCAACTCATGCGGCCCCTCTACGAAGCCCTCCGGGGCAAGCCGGCCAAACACGACGTCGTCTGGTCCGCAGCCATGGACGCGGCATTTACATGCTCAAAGCGCGCCCTCGCCGACGCAACACTGCTCGCTCACCCAGTGTTCAACGCTCCCATCGCCCTCACCACGGATGCCTCCGACTCCGCGGTGGGCGCCGTACATGAGCAATGGGTGAATGGGGTTTGGCAGCCACTCGCTTTTTTCAGCCGGCAACTCCGGCCGAACGAGCTCAAATATAGCACATTTGACCGTGAGCTCCTTGGTCTACACCTGGCCGTTCGCCATTTCCGCCACCTCTTGGAGGGCCGACCCTTCACGGCGTTCGTCGACCACAAGCCATTAGTTTACGCAATGGCCAAAGTCACGGAGCCGTGGTCGGCCCGCCAACAGCGCCACCTCTCCGCCGTGTCGGAGTTTACCACGGACATCCGGCACGTCGCCGGCAAAGACAACGCCGTGGCCGACTGTCTTTCTCGGGCCAGCGTGAACGCGGTCCACCTCGGCGTGGACTTCGCGCTTATGGCGGCTGACCAAACCACCGACACCACGGTGCAAGCCCTCCGGGCGGCGGACACGGGCCTCTGCCTGGCCGACATCCCCTTCGCGGACACTGTCCTGCTCTGCGACGTCTCCCAAGGCCAGCCTCGCCCCGTCGTGCCCGTTACCTGGCAACACCGCATCTTCGCCTACCTCCACGGCCTTTCCACCCGGGCCGGAAAGCTTCCCAGAAGCTGGTGTCAGCGCGATTCGTCTGGCACGGCCTTCAACGGGATGTCCGCGATTGGACCAGCACCTGCATGGCCTGCCAACAGGCCAAGGTCCACTGACACACCCAGGCCCCGCTGGCACCTTTCACCGTGCCCGAACGACGTTTCGACCACGTCAACGTGGACCTGGTGGGCCCCCTCCCCCCTTCACGGGGTTTCACACACCTCACCATGGTGGACAGGACCACCAGGTGGCCGGAGGCCGTTCCCCTCGTCTCCACCACCACCGCCAACGTGGCGCAGGCTTTCATCGCCACCTGGGTCGCCCGCTTCGGCGCACCGGCGGACATCTCATCGGACCGCGGGCCGCAGTTCACCTCCGAGCTGTGGGGCGCGGTCGCCCGCAACCTGGGGGTAAAGCTCCACCGTACCACGGCCTACCACCCCCAAGCCAACGGGTTGTGCGAGCGGTTCCACCGCTCCATGAAGGCCGCGCTCATGGCCGGCCTTCAGGACGGCGGTTGGGCCGACAGGCTGCCGTGGGTCCTTTTGGGCCTCTGCACGGCCCCCAAGGAGGACCTCCGGGCGTCCACCGCCGAGCTTGTCTACGGCCAGGCGCTACGCGTCCCGGGCGAATTCGTGCCCGACGCTACCAGTCCCTGGTCCACAGCTCACCAGCGCTCGGACCTCCAGGAGACTGCCCGACGGTTTGCCCCCATGCCAACGTCCCACCACGGTGACCCCCAGTCCTACGTCCCCCCAGCGCTTCGCACAGCGGAGTACGTTTTTGTGCGTCATGACGCACACCGGGGGCCACTCCGGCCGCCGTACGACGGGCCCTGCCGGGTCCTGCAATGGGACGACAAGTCGTTCGTCCTCGACATCGGCGGCAGGTCGGACCGGATTTCGGTGGACCGCCTGAAGCCGGCGCACGTGGACGTCGGCCAACCGCCATGGTTGGCACTTCCTCCGCAGCGAGGCCGCCCCCCATCCACGGTTCCCCCCACTCGACCACCCACCACCACACCGGACCCCCCCCCCCCACGACACTCCAGAGGTCGCTTCGGCCGGGTCATCAGGACCCCCCTTAAATTGACCCTGCCGGTGCAAGTCGATTCTGGGGGGGCGTGTGTAGCGGTTACCGCTGGGTATACACAATCGCATTGCACCTGCCAAGGACGCGGCCAGGGAGCGATCACCATGCCAGGCTCGCCCAGGCCGCCCGGACAGGCCCAGACGCGTCTCTCCCGGACATGCCCGGACTCGCCTTTCCCGGGTTCGCCCGAGCCGCCCGGGCACGCCCGGTCTCGTCTTTCCCGGGCATGCCCAGACTCGCCTTTCCAGGGCTCACCCAGGACGCCCGGGCACGCCCAGTCTCGCCTATCCAGGGCTCGCCCAGGACGCCCGGGCATGCCCGCTCTCGCCTTTCCAGGGCTCACCCAGGACGCCCGGGCACGTCCAGACTCGCCTTTCCAGGGCTCGCCCAGGACGCTCGGGCACGCCCAGCCTCGTCTTTTCAGGGCTCGCCCAGGACGCCCGGGCATGCCCGCTCTCGCCTTTCCAGGGCTCGCCCAGGACGCCCGGGCACGTCCAGACTCGACTTTCCAGGGTTCGCCCAGGACGCCCGGGCACGCCCGATCTCGCCTTTCCCGGGCGAACGCTCCGGCATAATGTGTATATATATTGCTGCCCGATAAACGGGCTTTTCAGAGTACCCGAGTTGATTTGACACAATAAAGAAACTCGGACGAATTCCAGCTTTTTGTCGCGTCCATTCTTTCGATTCGAGTTGGAGCACAGCTCCTTCAATATAACTGTATTATATAATACATGATATTGCAAGTCCGTTGAAGTTATGGGTTGTTATAGGAAGTTATAGGTAGTATCAGATTGAACTATAAGTCCTATACACAGGATGTACGAGGTCTATACCGTTCAGGAATATGCTTTTCCAGATCTTCATCACTGTCCTGAGTGGCATTTTCGCAAAGGTGTCTACGCAAATGTAAACATTAATTTTTGGATTCCTCATGCCCTGAATATTCCAAAAATGTATAGTTTTGCTAATCTACCAAAATTTTGAACGAAAAAACATAGTGAACCTGACTACAGGTGAGTTCGATACATGTTTGTTACCTGTTAAAAAGTCAGACAAGTTTTCGGAATCCTTTTTAACATAACAGGAATGTAAATAAAATGTGGGGAGTGACACATTGATTTTATATCAAAAAATTATTTTAAAAAACAGGGAATATCAATTAATTGTTTCATAATTTGTACCTCAAATTGAATGTTACGTCACATAATGATTTTACATTGGTCATTTCACAGGGATTCACTGGATTATTAGATTCAATGAAAACGGTGTTATAATGCAAATATACAATGCAAGGAAACTTGATGCATGTGTACACGTCACGGGGTGTTGTTTCGGGTGTTCACTTGTTGCATAACACACACACCGTAACACCTACACATTCACCGCCTAGAGGGTGATTATGGCATACAGTGGTGACGTACTTCCGGCGTCACTTCCGGTCAGGACATGGAACATGACTTGCTTGAACTGACATCGGCTCCGTGTTCTTTTCCACAAGCGGCTGAAACAGTGATCGGGTCGGATCTTCTGAGGAAAAGGTTTGTTCGGAGTTTCTCATTTTATTATTAATACTGAGCAAGATATTCTGTAAAACGATAATTTGAAGTGATTCTTCACAATATTAACAGAGAGATCGGACGAACATTATGATTATACAGAGCAAGATATGGCAAAGAGTTGTGGATGGATTATTGGGAATCTAGGGGGATGAGACTTGTAAGAGAGAAGAAGAAGAAGAAGAGGAAGAGGAAGACGGGACTGATTCGATTTCGGTTTAGGGCCGAATCCAGATCATGTCTATCAGTGGATACAAAACGTCACCTGTTTATCCTGGTGGAGGTTTGTGTGATATCGAGTGACGGTCTACTTCGTTACCTGTTAAACTAATCCTGGTGTTGGCTTCATGTTTAATGTGGCTGATTTAAGATGTCAGGGTCACGTCGTTAAAATAACACCAGGTGTGTTGACCAAGCGTGTCGTCTTTTTGAAGTCGGCAAAATGAGTACGAGGCTCCCGGGAACAGGGGGCACTGCATCAGCGGCGCGCGAAACTGGAAGTGGGTTGTTTTTGAGGGGAACATGTCTTTGGTCTTGGTGACAGAAATCATCAATTTTCAACAGATTCACTTGATGTGTGTTTAGATATATTCTTGTAAAAATGCCAGGAGCATAGAAAAGGCCCCTCTATTTGTTATGTGCCATGTGGCAAACAATAGAAAAGGCCCCTTTATATGGTACGTGGCAAACTATAGAGAAGGCCCCTCTCCATGGTATGTGCCACGTGGCAAACTATAGAAAAGGCCCCTTTGTATGGTACGTGCCATGTGGCAAACGACAGAAAAGGCCCCTTTGTATGGCATGTGCCATGTGCCATGTGGCAAACTATAGAAAAGGCCCCTTTACATGGTATGTGTCAAACGACAGAAAAGGCCCCTTTATATGGTATGGTGCAAACTATAGAAAAGGCCCCTCTATATGGCATGTGCCATGTGGCAAACTATAGAAAAGGCCCCTTTACATGGTATGTGTCAAACGACAGAAAAGGCCCCTTTATATGGTATGGTGGAAACTATAGAAAAGGCCCCTCTATATGGTATGGTGCAAACTATAGAAAAGGCCCCTCTATATGGTATTTGCCATGTGGCAAACTATAGAAAAGGCCCCTTTGTATGGTATGTGACAAACTATAGAAAAGGCCCCTTTGTATGGTATGTGGCAAACTATAGAAAAGGCCCCTTTACATGGGATGTGCCATGTGACAAACCATAGAAAAGGCCCCTTTGTATGGTATGTGGCAAACGACGGAAAAGGCCCATTTATATGGTACGTGCCATGTGGCAAACTATAGAAAAGGCTCCTCCATATGGGATATGACAAACTATAGAAAAGGCCCCTTTGTATGGTATGTGGCATGTGGCAAACTATAGAAAAGGCCACTTTGTATGGTATGTGACAAACTATAGAAAAGGCCCCTTTGTATGGTATGTGCCATGTGGCAAACTATAGAAAAGGCCCCTTTGTATGGCATGTGCCATGTGGCAACGATAGAAAAGGCCCCTTTGTATGGTATGTGACAAACTATATAGAATGCCCCTTTGTATGGAATGTGACAAACTATAGAAAAGGCCCCTTTGTATGGTATGTGACAAACTATAGAAAAGGCCCCTTTGTATGGTATGTGGCAAACTATAGAAATTGCCCCTTTGTATGGTACGTGCCATGTGCCAGACTATACCCAAGGCCCCTTTATATGGTACGTGCTATGTGACAAACTATAGAAAAGGCCCCTTTATATGGTACTAGCTGAGGTACCCGGGTTGAATAAGAATAATACAAATATATGATGAAAAGAACATGTATATTTTAGAGCAATATCACAGTACATTTCCTACATGACGTTTTGTCAATTTTCAATTTCTCAAAACCTCTTGGTATACAACATTTCTGGTTTTCTTACTTGGTGCCAAGACATAAAGATTGCTTGCTTTTCCAACCCTCGAGCAGCCCACGTACAGCTGGCCATGGGAAGTACCCGGCATCGCCGGGCGGGGGAAGGGAGGGGAGGAGGAAGGGGAGGGAAGGGGAATGGGGGGGGGGGAGGAGAGGGTGGGGAGGGGGATGGGGGAGTGGAGGGGAAGGGAGGGAGGGGGAGTGGAGGGGAAGGGGGGAGGGGGAGGGGGGAGGGGAGGGGAGGGAGAGGGGGGAGGGAGAGGGGGGAGGGGAGGGAGGAGGGGAGAGGGAGAGGGAACGGCTAGCTTGGCAAGCGATAGCAGGCTTTTTACTTTTATTTTTACCTCAATGAGGGCTATATATATAGTCCGTGCTTGGAGCCTTCAAGTTCAACATAAAGTTTTTTTAATGAAAAATAATGCAGATGTGTAACAATCCACCAATGCAAGTTCAGAAATGAATGCAGATCCTTTACTTTGCGATACAAACGCAATTCCCGCCATTTCCACTCACGATCGAGGCCTCCACAGTGACCGCGCCTCTTATTCCTCCTACAAATTCGTCTCACTTCTTTCACTCAAAATGCACGAAATTCTGCCGCATGAAATTATGTAGAGGCCTCGTTGGGGGGATATAAGGTAGATAAGGAAGGCGTTGTAACAGAAGAATCAAAATAAAAGTGGAAGAACATTTGGAAATGGGAGCTATTCTGGACCCACAGCCAAACCCGACAAACCATTGCAATACACCCCGAACGTCTAGCGCCGCCACAAACTACACCATGGAATTGCAGCTGGCGCGGTTTTTTTAAACCATTGATATTAAAATAAAACGTAGCCTAAAACCACCGGGATTTTATGCTGATTCCGAATCTGTGTCTAAAACTTTTCTCCGATGTGTAGTTCTTGAGTTATAAGCGGACATCCAGACAGACACACACACACACACACACACACACACACACACACACACACACACACACACACACACACACACACACACACACACAGACAGACACTCCTCCTTTATATATAGAGATGTGGCAAACTATAGAAAAGGCCCCTTTGTATGGTATGTGCCACGTAGCAAACTCTAGAAAAAGGCCCCTTTATATGGTATGTGGCAAACAACAGAAAAGGCCAATTTATATGGTATGTGCCATGTGGCAAACTACAGATTAGGCCCCTTTATATGATATGTGCCATGTGGCAAACTATAGAAAAGTCCTCTTTGTATGGTACGTGCCATGTGGCAAAGTATAGAAAGCCCCTTTATATGGTATGTGGCAAACTATAGAAAGCCCCTTTATAGTATATGGTATGTGGTGAACGATAGAAAAGGCCCCTTAATAGGGTATGTGGCAAACTATAGAAAAGGCCCCTTTGTATGGTATGTGGCAAACTACAGAAAGGCCCCTTTATATGGTATGTGCCATGTGGCAAACTATGGAAAAGGCCCCTGTATATGGTATGTGCCACGTTATATGGTATGCGCAATGTGGCAAACTATAGAAAGGCCCCTTAATATGGTACGTGCCATGTAGCAAACTATAGAAAAGCCCCTTTATATGGTACGTGCTGTGTGGAAAACTAGAGAAAAGGCCCCTTTATATGGTATGTGGCAAACTATAGAAAAGGCCCCTTTATATGGTATGTGCCGTGTGGCAAACTATAGAAAAAATGCCCCTTTATATGGTATGTGGCAAACTATAGAAAAGCCCCTTTATATGGTATGTGCTGTGTGGAAAACTATAGAAAAGGCCCCTTTATATGGTATGTGGCAAACTATAGAAAAGGCCTCTTTATATGGTACTAGCTGAGGTACCCGGGTTGAATAAGAATAATACAAATATATGATGAAAAGACATGTATATTTTAGAGCAATATCACAGTACATTTCCTACATGACGTTTTGTCAATTTTCAATTTCTCAAAACCTCTTGGTATACAACATTTCTGGTTTTTCTTACTTGGTGCCAAGACATAAAGATTGCTTGCTTTTCCAACCCTCGAGCAGCCCACGTACAGCTGGCCATGGGAAGTACCCGGCATCGCCGGGCGGGGGAAGGGAGGGGAGGAGGAAGGGGAGGGAAGGGGAACGGGGGGGGGGGGGGAGGAGAGGGTGGGGAGGGGGAGGGGGAGGGGGGAGTGGAGGGGAAGGGAGGGAGGGGGAGTAGAGGGGAAGGGGGGAGGGGGAGGGGGGAGGGGAGGGGAGGGAGAGGGGGGAGGGGAGGGAGGAGGGGAGAGGGAGAGGGAACGGCTAGCTTGGCAAGCGATAGCAGGCTTTTTACTTTTATTTTTACCTCAATGAGGTCTATATATATAGTCCGTGCTTGGAGCCTTCAAGTTCAACATAAAGTTTTTTTAATGAAAAATAATGCAGATGTGTAACAATCCACCAATGCAAGTTCAGAAATGAATGCAGATCCTTTACTTTGCGATACAAACGCAATTCCCGCCATTTCCACTCACGATCGAGGCCTCCACAGTGACCGCGCCTCTTATTCCTCCTACAACTTCGTCTCACTTCTTTCACTCAAAATGCACGAAATTCTGCCGCATGAAATTATGTAGAGGCCTCGTTGGGGGGATATAAGGTAGATAAGGCGTTGTAACAGAAGAATCAAAATAAAAGTGGAAGAACATTTGGAAATGGGAGCTATTCTGGACCCACAGCCAAACCCGACAAACCATTGCAATACACCCCGAACGTCTAGCGCCGCCACAAACTACACCATGGAATTGCAGCTGGCGCGGTTTTTTTAAACCATTGATATTAAAATAAAACGTAGCCTAAAACCACCGGGATTTTATGCTGATTCCGAATCTGTGTCTAAAACTTTTCTCCGATGTGTAGTTCTTGAGTTATAAGCGGACATCCAGACAGACACACACACACACACACACACACACACACACACACACACACACACACACACACACACACACACACACACACACACACAGACAGACACTCCTCCTTTATATATAGAGATGTGGCAAACTATAGAAAAGGCCCCTTTGTATGGTATGTGCCACGTAGCAAACTCTAGAAAAAGGCCCCTTTATATGGTATGTGGCAAACAACAGAAAAGGCCAATTTATATGGTATGTGCCATGTGGCAAACTACAGATTAGGCCCCTTTATATGATATGTGCCATGTGGCAAACTATAGAAAAGGCCTCTTTGTATGGTACGTGCCATGTGGCAAAGTATAGAAAGCCCCTTTATATGGTATGTGGCAAACTATAGAAAGCCCCTTTATAGTATATGGTATGTGGTGAACGATAGAAAAGGCCCCTTAATAGGGTATGTGGCAAACTATAGAAAAGGCCCCTTTGTATGGTATGTGGCAAACTACAGAAAGGCCCCTTTATATGGTATGTGCCATGTGGCAAACTATGGAAAAGGCCCCTGTATATGGTATGTGCCACGTTATATGGTATGCGCAATGTGGCAAACTATAGAAAGGGCCCCTTAATATGGTACGTGCCATGTAGCAAACTATAGAAAAGCCCCTTTATATGGTACGTGCTGTGTGGAAAACTAGAGAAAAGGCCCCTTTATATGGTATGTGGCAAACTATAGAAAAGGCCCCTTTATATGGTACGTGCCGTGTGGCAAACTATAGAAAATGCCCTTTATATGGTATGTGGCAAACTATAGAAAAGCCCCTTTATATGGTATGTGCTGTGTGAAAACTATAGAAAAGGCCCCTTTATATGGTATGTGGCAAACTATAGAAAAGGCCTCTTTATATGGTACGTGCCATGTGGCAAACTATAGAAAAGGCCCCTTTATATGGTATGTGCCATGTGGCGAACTATAGAAAAGGCCCTTTTTATGGTGTGTGCCACGTGGCAAACGATAGAAGAGGCCCCTTTATATGGTATGTGCAAACGATTGAAAAGGCCCCTTTATATGGTATGTGCCATGTGGCAAACTACAGAAAAGGCCCCTTTATATGGTATGTGTGTCCCATGTGGCAAACTATAGAAAAGGTCCCTTTATATGGTATGCGCCATGTGGCAAACTTGAGAAAAGGCCCCTTTATATGGTATGCTCAATGTGGCAAACTACAGAAAAGGCCCCTTTATATGGTATGCGCAATGTGGCAAACTATAGAAAAGGCTCCTTTATATGGTATGTGCCATGTGGCAAACTAAATAAAATGCTCCTTTTTTGGTGTGTGCCATGTGGCACATGATAGAAAAGAAGGGATATTCTTGGGAAAAATGGCAATGATTCATACAGCTGCATGAACAAGTAAATTTATTTTATTTGCTCGATGTAGGGCGCCCCTTCATATGAACATTCATAGAACGTTACTTGGTTCCTCCTAAGAACACAAGGGTAATCCAGCATGCACATGAGATTTTTGAATGCCCCTTAGTTTGGGACATTCAAATCCAACCAGCCGTTCCGAAGATATGAATAGTTTTGTGTGCCGTGCCGTCATTAATCCAATCGGCCAGATATTGTCATTTATTGAAACGAAGACGTTCTTTGTCGGGTTCGTGTGAAGCAACCAGAAGGCCTAGAGAGCTGCGGGTGGACTCATTTGTTAGGCCTGGATCCTATCTCATCTGTCATTAAGTTGTACATGTCTGTGATAATCTGGTGGACTGGGAGAAGAGATCGTGGGAGACCATCGGCCTGTTCGACCACTTGCGCTTGCGCAGTGTTGACGCGATCGATGCATTGGAATGTTTGAAGGTACGGCGAGGCGATCATGAGAACGAAATGGCAGTCTATAATATGCTTGAAGAACTTAATGATTTTCAGAATAAATACATTTTAAAATAACTTATTAAGCTTGTGTTCATTATTTACAAAAAGGCCGACCTGTCCCATTGGCTATCTTTAATTTCTCTCTGGATAGCGCCACGGCAGATGAGGAGGACCGCATGGCATGAGGACACAAAAAACAACACCTTTATATGTGCAATCCATGCTTTTCAAAAAAAGAAAAAAAAAGAAAAAACTCATCGCCACATCAATTCTGGAACTTTGGTCTGACCAGAGATCAGCAATATATTTTTTTCGGCCTTATTTGGCATTTTGTACCTAGATAAGGAATGTCCCTTCTTTTCTATAGTTTGCCACATGGCACGTACCATATAAAGGAGCCTTTTCTTTGCCCCTGGCATTTTTCCCAAGAATGCCCTTTCTTGTAACATGTTAGAATGATAAGGTGGTGCAATAGCCACTGGATAAAATGGTGGTAAAACCTGGAACATTTTTTTACTTTACACTTTCAAATGTTCATTTAAATTGAATTAAATACTTGAATATTATTTAACAAAAATCGCCTTCATAATACTCGTACTTTCAAGACGCATGGTATTGTCATGCAACGCCGATTAACATCAGAGTTGCGGATAGCCTAAACGGTCTTATTGGAGGCAACTACCCAAACACGGATTCGGCTATGGCCGTGCAGGAGGAAGAAGGGAAATGGAGGCTGCGGTGAAAGCACTTAACTGCAGAACGCCGGCGTAGCTCCGGTCCTGTGAGAGGAAATTAACTCAGGCGGCACAGGTTTGAATGGGGGATGCAAAATAATACAAGGGTTTATTCAAATGAAAAAGGCAGGACAGGAAAATGCGTGCCGATAATAAAATAAGGTAGCTAAATTGGGATCCCACACACAACAGATTTCAAACACGAGACGAGGGAGATGAATACGAAAATAAAAACGTCCGTTATGTAATTGGGTATGCGGAGCTCGGTCTTAGCTGTCTTGTCGTCTTCAATTCCCGGCCTGGAAGAATCCTCCATCCGCCTCGCACGCCCCGCTAGGCCCGAGCCAACGCCCTCGCCGCTGCACCCGAGGTCCGTGCACCAAGCTCCAAAGCACCCCGAGGTCCCACAGCAGGACAGCGAGCTCCACTCGGGCTACACCTCAGCCCAACTCGGGTCGGGGTCTCTGAACTGCGCTGCCAGGATTCCAACTGCTTGGGATCAACTACTGAACTGCGAAGTGACAGGAATCCAACTGCTCTGGGTCAGATCTTCTCAACTGCACAATGGCCACTGTGCACATGAACTCTTGACTCAGATCTCACTCCTCACTCTGGTGCAGACGAACTCTTGACTCAGATCTAACTCCTCACTCTGGTGCACACGAACTCTCGATCCAACTCTGAACTGAACTGCCAGCCAAGGCGTCCGGCGCTGATAATATCTCTGGCCGGTGACGTCAGCATTGGCGCAATGCTCTGCCAATCAGAGCCTCCATCGACTCGCCGGCTCGTCCAGGGGCATGCCCACTGCGCCACTCTCACTCCCGTCCCCGCTTCCTTGGTCTCAGCACGTGCTATGCGAGGCGGGTAGGCCTCTCAGAGGTGCAAATGGTGGCGGCCATTATCGGCGGCGTTCTAGCCCGATTTCTTCCTGAGTCATGTCAGGGGGGAAGGGCGTCATTAATGTTATACTAAAGGTCATAACTAGTGTCTATGTGGTCTGTAGTGCTATAAGGGACAAAGGTTTGGTTAACAGCTGAGACATACAAGGGCTCTACTCATTAACCCCGACACGACCTAACACACGAGTCTCCTGGTAGATTCACAGTTATACAACTTGACCGACAAAACACCTAAACACACAGAACTTATTACAGGTAGATTCCCTATCGTGACAGTCGAAGCATGTTACCTACTCAGATCTACGCTGCTCTACATATATCACTACCCAAATTCGTAACAGTATATTGAAGTGTGGTTGCACAATGGCCTACCTCTTTGGCCTACCTCTTTGGCAAGCAAGTTGTGTGCGCAGCACCACACCTCACTGGTGACCCCGACGTGATATGAACACGCAACCTTGATCTGGACCACCCCCCGCCAGCGGCTCTGCCTCCGCGTCGAGGCCGCCCCCCAGCGGTCGGACCCCCGGCACCCCCGCCAGCAGCTCTGCCTCCACGTCGAGGCCGCCCCCCGGCGGTCGGACCCCCGGCACCCCACAGCCCCGCCGTCCCGCCACCCCCCAGACCTGCACCCATCACCAGGGGGCGTTTCGGCCGGGTCATCCGGCTTCCCCGCAAACTCACCCTTCAGGTGCGCGGAATTCTGGGGGGGCGCGTGTGGCGGACACAAGCAAGGGACACAAATTCAGCGCACCAGCAGGTGGCGCGAACTTCCAGGCGGGGAACTGGAATGCATGCCCCGCCTATCGACCGACCGGCCACGCCCGGGGACGAGGCGTGGCCTCGGCACATATATGCGGGCTCTCAGCTCTAGCCCGCCCAGTGCTGCAGTTCGAGCTTTCATAATAAAGACTCTTGGTTTTATCAAACGCGTTGTGGCCGACCTCTTTGGCAAGCAAGTTGTGTGCGCAGCACCACACTTAAATATAAACCACCTTTAGAGGCCATTTGTTCACCCGCTGTGCCCCATTTTGAAAGATTTATTATCAATCAGCATCTAATGAATGTGAGTTTTTATAAACAGAGACAAAAACAAACCCAGAGTAAACTAGAGGAGACCATACGGCCCGTTATGCTGTGCCACATCCACACCAGGCAAATTTCATCCACCAAAACGATGCAATTTCATTTGGGGAATGAGGAAAGAAATGTGGATGAGATGATGTGGCACAACCAGGGATATCCCAAGCGTGTCAAATACAAATGGGGAAACACAATTATTTTAATTGTTTAAATAACAAAAAGAGAAAAAGCAATCTTTTGTGTTATTTTTTCAGAGGTGGGTGTTGGGGGGGCTGTGGGGTGCCGGGGGTCCGACCGCCGGGGGGCGGCCTCAACGCGGAGGCAGAGCTGCTGGCGGGGGGTGGTCCGGATCAAGGTTGCGTGTTCATATCACGTCGGGGTCACCAGTGAGGTGTGGTGCTGCGCACACAACTTGCTTGCCAAAGAGGTAGGCCACAACACGTTTGATAAAACCAAGAGTCTTTATTATGAAAGCTCGAACTGCAGCACTGGGCGGGCTCGAGCTTAGAGCCCGCATATATGTGCCGAGGCCACGCCTCGTCCCCGGGCGTGGCCGGTCGGTCAATAGGCGGGGCATGCATTCCAGTTCCCCGCCTGGACGTCCGCGCCACCTGCTGGTGCGCTGATTTCGTGTCCCTTGCTTGTGTCCGCCACAATATATTGATATTTAGCATGAGAAGGCCTGGCATGTAAGAGGGACAGGATTGTTGTGAAGAAGACTCGATGCAGTACGAGGCCGATTGTCGCTGTGGTCTGTGTTTATCAATAGAACGTCCATCTTCTAAACTGTGACTCAACGTCGGCGTGTTAAAGTGCTCAAGGCCATACTGGTGATGGATGAGACCGCTTCAGTGGCGCTAAATTTCTGGATTTTTTTCACGATCTTTTATATCATTATTTTATGAAAATTGAAGTATGCATTTGGACACTTAGTGAGGCCTCATATGGAATATTGTTTGTGGTTTTGGTCACCACAAGTCTGGAAAGAAATAGCTGCTATAGAGAGGGTTCAGCACAGGCCTACTCGAGATTGATTCCAGGCCGAACTAGACTCAACTACGAGGAGTGCCTGAAGGAGACAGCTTTATAAGGAGGCGGTTATGATGGGATATGATGGATGTTTAAGATAATGAAGGGTACAGACAAAATAAGTGCAGAATAATTCTACAGCAGAGACAGTGACAGGACCAGGGACCAACAACAACAACAATCGGCATTTTAAGGTTATTTCCCTGCTGAGAGGGGGTTAGCCTTGCGGTCCCCATGACGATCTTCTCCATTTTGCCCTATTTTCGGCATCTCCCCTTGTTAACCCCCTTGCCTGCATTTCTTCTTCCACCACCTTTAGCCAAGTCTTTCTCGGTCTTCCCCGTCCTCGACTTCCTTCTACATTCATTTCCATCACTCTTCTCAACCAGTCACTTTCATCCTGCCTCAACACTTGACCAAACCATCTCAACCTGTTTCTCTTCACAGCATCCATCACAGGCTCCTTTCCCATCATCTTTCACAATTCGTTATTTGTCTTCCTCTCTCTCAACGATAGTCCGCACATCCACCGAACCATTCGCATTTCCACCCTTTGCAGCCTTTTTTGCTGCTCTACGTTCATTACCCATGTTTCGCTCCCATAAATCATGACATTTCTCACACATGCAGCATCCACCTTTCCCTTCAGCTTCAACGCAACTCCCCTCCTCGTCAGCAGGCCACTCAGTGCTGACTCTCAAGCTTCGATCTTGTATACAAAAAAAAACAATGATGTCAATGACAACATAACCAATGGATAAGTTTAAATTTGGATTTGATTGTGGTGAAGAAGACTCTGCTAATATGGATGTGTCGTAGAAAGCCGAATGACACTTTGTTCTGTGTTGATCAATAAAGTGTACATCTTCTAAACTGCGACTCAACATCGGCTTGTTACATTGTGCAAGTCCATACTGGTGATGGATGAGACTGCTTCAGTAGCGCTACACTTCTGGATTTTTAAAAACGATCTTTAATATCATTATTTTAATAAAATTGAAGTATGTACTTGAGCACTTAGTGAGGCCTCATTCAGAATTTTGTTTCCATTTTTGGTCACCACAAGTCGGAAAGACATAGCTACGGTCGAGAGGCTTCAGTACAGGCCTACTTGATTGATTCCGGGCCCAGCTAGACTCAACTAATTTAGGGTGCCTGAAAAAGATGGCTTTATACATTAGAAAGGAGGCAGTTATGATGGGATGTGATAGATGTTTAAGATAATTAAGGGTATAGACGAAATAAGTGCAGAAAAATTATTCAGCAGAGACAGTGACTGGATCAGGGGCCATAGCCTAGTAAAGAAAAGAAGAGTTAATACGGTGGTAAGGTAAGGGTCTTTCACTGAGAGAGTAGTTAATGCATAAGATGGTTTCCGAGAAAGGCGGTGGCAAGAGAATCAATATATAAGTTTAAATTAGGATTAGATAGGTACCTGGAAGCATTAGAGATAGAAGAGTGTCGGGATATTGGCAAGACGTTTGTGACATGCGCATGGATTGGGAGATTGGGTGCATCTGAGTGAAGTGAAGTGAAGTGAAGTGAAGAGTGTCGTGCCTGTGGGGGGTCTCGACAAGCGGTTATTGTTGATGTTGTGTGTTTGTCATCTAAGAACCGCCATCACCCAAATCTCTCCCCCCCCCCCCCCTCCCCCACCCACCTCTGAAAAAATAACACAAAAGATTGCTTTTTCTCTTTTTGTTATTTAAACAATTAAAATAATTTTGTTTCCTCATTTGTATTTGACTCGCTTGGGATATCCCTGGGTCTGCCACATCGTCTCATCCACATTTCTCTCCTCATTCCCCAAATGAAATTGCATCGTTTTGGTGGATGAAATTTGTCTGGTGTTGATGTGGCGCAGCATAATGGGCCAAATGGTCTCCTCTAGTTTACTCTGGGTTTGTTTTTGTCTCTGTTTATAAAAACTCACATTCATTAGATGCTGATTGATAATAAATCTTTCAAAATGGGACACAGCGGGTGAACAAACTGGATGCAAACCCCGCATTTATTGGAAAATAATTGATTGGATTGTCAATGGAAATAACTCAAAAACATTCCAGTAAAGAAAATAACATGTATAACTTTTCTGTGATTAACATAAGCATTGTATCCTTGGCAGGTCATCGGTGCAATGGAGAGCTTCTTGGAATGGCTCATGTCCCAAGGCCTGAGAGCAGAAACAGCCCAAGCAGTGATCGATAAGCTTGGAATTGAGAATCAGAAGGTTATTCGAGCTTGTACTGAGTCGGATCCATTGCGAATCGAGCTCCTTTCTCTCTCCAAAGAGAAATTACAATTTGCAATGTATGCTGACTTCTGTAAATTTATTAATTCTTTTTCGAAGCCGCAAGATGTCCAGATTGCGGGTTCTTCTCTGTTGGGAAGTATTTTCGTCAACTTGGAGAATGTTATTCGGGAACTTTCCAGCTTCTGTGAAAAGATTTTCAGATCCCAAAATGTGCAGTTGGAAAATGTTCCTGGTTTCTCTGGAATCGGGTTCAGTGATGTCTGCAGCCTCCGCTCTCAGGATGATGGGTCAAGAGCCATGTCTGGTATGTGACTTTTTTAATACAACATCACACGTCAACAAATATCTTGATCTTCTACCATTGTTTTTTTTGTATTATTTTAACCTGTGTAATCTCTTTTAGTGCAGTTTTGTATTGTCTAATATTAATGGATTTTTGATGGAGATTACAAGGTAAATTTTAGCTCACCTGGAACATATTTCCGGGGAGCTTATTGGATGGCGCGTCGTCATTCTGTCCGTAAGCACTTGCAGCTTCTTCACCGAAACTGCTGATGGGATTGTGACCAAACTTGGGTAAAATTATATTTTGTGTGTTGGAACTCAATTTTATACACGGCATTAAAAATTTGGAGTTCAAGGAGGTGGGAGGGATGGTGGGTGAGGCCTGGTGAGCGGGCCTGATATCCTAAAATGGTTATTTGCTCTCTTATCTGAAACTGCATTGACGATTTTGAAAAACTTGACCACAACCTTCATCACCCGTGATGTTCACAGTATTTTTTAAAATTGGGGTCTATTTGCCCCTATTTTTTTGGGGGGGGGGAGTGTGGGGGGGAATTGCATTTAAATACCTCTGTGTTCCATGTTTAACGGTACATTTAAGTTATCTGCATGTAGGAAGTTATTTTCATGGAAGGCTTTTCCTTGTTTTCCCACGCTTTCTGAAAAATATTAAGACGCTTCATCGTAGTCATATTGTAATTGGCTCTGTCCCTCCATATGTCTGTCTGTCATGCTGTCTCCTCCTGAACGATTGTGTAAAAATTCATCTACTTGGTTGTTATGATCACATGGCAATAAGGTGTATTAGCAGTATCATTTTGACCCCGCCCCCTTGGTGCCTTTGCAAAAATGGAATACCAAATGGTAGAATAGCAAAAAATGTAATTCGGGGCATATTTTTAAACATTTTTTTCATGTTATCTTGCATATGCAATCAGCATTGGGGGACACATGAAATATGAAAGGTATACATGAAAGATATTCTGAGGATATTGTGTGAGAATGATCTGACTGTTGTGGTGGAGTCTGGGCAGGAGATGCAGGAGTACTTGGCAAGTGAAAAGAGGCATTTGAGAAACATCGGCTGAAAATAAGCATGGAGAAGACCCAGGTGATGTGGGTTGGGCAGAAGAGAAAAGAAATGAATATCAGTTTGTAGGGGAAGGAGATCAGATAAGGAAATAGGTTTGAGTAAAACAGAGGCAGTGATGCGGGGGAGGATTTTGGTGGGTTCAAAAGTGTGGAGGAGGGTGCAGTGTGTAATGGCGGACAGATTTTAATGACATGAAAGGGAAGGTTCTGATGTGATGTGTAACACCGGCCTACCTTTAGGGTCTGGAGACAGTGGCACTGACAGAGATACAATGACAGACTGCAGGTTTGCAAGAACAACTGAGTCAAGAGGACTGTGGGAGTGAAGAGGGTGGATAGAAGGAGAATGGAAGAACTGAGGGAGGAGATTGGTGTGCAGATGAGTTTGACCGGGACATTGGTGAAATGTCGGCTGAAATGGGCTTGACATTTGGTGCAGATGGGGGAAGAAAGAATGGCAAAGAAAGTAGATAGGTTGAGCAAATATGCGAGGTGGAAGAGAGGTAAACTGTGTTGAGGTGGGAGGATTGTGTGAAGAAAGATATCAGTAAAGTGGGGGTGGTTGGAGGGTGGAGAGAGTTGGCTGAGGACGGAGGGGATTGGAGGAGTATCACGGTCAAGGCTGGGCAGAAGCTTGGTATCGTTTGACCCCCTTATAAAGGGAAGAGGAGGAGGAGAACAACAACAACAACTCCCCACATTTTGTGAACATGAATAAAAGTTCCAGTACCTTGTTATGTTCTGATATGCAGGTATCATGTTCTTCGGTTGTCCGTCCGTGTGTCTGCTGCAATAACTTGTGAATTGTTAATGGGATTTTTTTTTAACCAAACTTGGGACAGGCATGTAATATCATAACAAAATAAGTAATATGCAGGAACAAAATAACATTGTAACAAAATAATATAGTAACAAAATAATACAGTAATGGGTTGCAACAAAATAATGTAGTGACAAGGTAATATAGTATCAAAATAATTATCGCTAATACAGTAAAAACAAAAAAGGTGTCGGTTGATGGTAAATAACAATTAAAGTATTTTTTTTGTTTCCCCTCAGACAAGATCGGAGACGATCAGAAAAAGGGCCAAAAAAAATGGGGCACCAAAAAAAAGTTTTAAATTGTTTTTACCATCAACCGACACCTTTTTTGTTTTTACTTTTTGTGCTAAAATAATTTTGTTACTATATTACTGTCGCTCCGACCGACCGATCATCTGTCCATGTACTTTTGTGTTCACGATATTTCAAAAAACCATTGAGCATTTTGCTTTCCTATTGCAGATTTCTATCCCTCATGTCATTATCTCAACCTGATTAGATAACGGCTGTGATTGGCTAAATTTTGGAGAATGTTATTCGGGAACTTTCCAGTTTCTGTGAAAAGATTTTCAGATCCCAAAATGTGCACTGGGACAACGTTTCTGGTTTCTCTGGAATTGGGCTCAGTGATTTCTGCAGTCTCCATTTTCAGGATGATGGATTAACACCCAAGTCTGGTACGTGACGTATTTTTTTAAAACAACACAGCATGTCAAGCAGTAACCTTGATGTTCTGTGATTTATTTATTTATTTTTACCTCTGCCACCAAAGGTGGATGGAGGTTATGTTTTCACCACTGTTTGTTTGTCTGTGAGCAGAATATCTCAAAACATTATGGATGGATTTTGACAAAACTTGGCGGGTGGACAGGTTGTGTGTGTGACGAGGACATGTTGGTTAGATTTTGGTGAAGATCCGGATGCGGGTCCTATAATTAGCCATTCTGCCGCATTGCAGGAGACAGGGTTTTGCCTTCTTTTTTTGAACCCACATATGATATCTGGTCACAATCCTTTGTTTTCTATACTCAATGGGATAATTAGGTTGTACCTGAGCCAGGGATTACTTCATTGTTTTCCATGATTGCTTTTGGATAACGATAGCATGAGTTTTCTGGAACTGAAATATTGAGATTTTTGCAGATGGGTGAGTGGATTACTCCACATTCCTTGTGTATTTGGGTGTCGTCCAAGCAGCATTTTTGTCCATCGGTTGTTTTCTCATATAGTTTTGGACTTTCCCCAAATGGTGCCAATCTCATCTCCACTATTTTGTTTGCCAGCTCTTTTTCCAGTCTTCGTTGTTCCTCATCATCCTTGTACTCCTCTCCTTCACCTCCTTGTTACCCTGCGCTCGCGAAGCGAAAGGCAGGGTTTAGCATTCGGGTACGTACGTGCATGTCTGCATTTTAAAAATTCATTTTCTCGGCAACTGTGGGTCCGATTGACATGAAATTTTCGCCATAGGAGGGCCTCCGGCTGTAGAATATTTTAGTGAATATTATGAGATCACAGGTCACGTGGTATGGGTGCCATCTTGGAAAAACCAAAAACCTTTGCACCTCTATCTCAAAAAGCGCTGCACATAAATAATTGAGACAGGTCTCATTGCAAAGAACTCTCCATGTGGAATAACATATGTGAATGACGACGTCATAATTCGACAAGTAAAAAACTTTATCCAATCAGGATGAAATTTCTTAATCATCTTCTCGGTATAAATTGATGCAGAAATAAAATTATAATGACGTTGTAGGTCACGTGGTTTGGACGCCATATTGTTTTGAGTGGAAAGCCTGAAAAACCACTGAAATCAAATTTTCTCCAAAACAACTGAAAGACCAAGGCCAAACTTTGCAGGCAGGATCACATACCCAAGACGAACAAAAAAGTAAAAAGTCTGTGAGCATGACGCCATTCATCACATGGTGACGTAAGCATAAACTTTTAAAACCTAGCTCCTCCCTCATTTTTTGATCTTATCGAGGGGAAGCTTCACAGATGTGTTCAGCATGTCAGTCTGCTAAAATGACCTGTTGGAATTTTCGATGAGTCACGTGGTTTGGCAGATATAAATAATTAAATGAAAATATTAAAATTTTTATAACTCTTGAACCGCTTCATTGATCGACGTGAAACTTTAAATTGTAGTGGAGGTAATGCAGTGTAACAAGTGTGCAAAATTTCAAGATGATTGGATGTATGGTCTGGAAGCTCGAAGTTGTTATTGCGTGAAGAAGAAGTCATCTAGAGTGGGCATGGAATTCATTATCACACTGCACACGACGAGCAGGCAAAGTACGGAGCAACCTCACGGGGTCATTTTGACCTCATATAAAATTTTGATTTCAGATTTGTCGATTGCTGAGGTATATTAACACATGACCAAAACAGATTTGGCAAAATTCCCACGATTTTTGATGAAAATATAACATTTGTGTCTGCATTGCAGGAAAGTAAAGTGTGTGCCATGTCAGCATTTTAAAAATTGAAACGTGGCTCATTGCAAAGAATTCCATATGGGGAATAGGTGTTGTTAACGATGACATCATTGGTGCCATAATTATGATGTCATAATTTGACAGGGCCAACGCTTAGTCTGATCAGTTTGAAATTTATTGAGCATGATCTATGCGACAATTATTTAGAGAATATAAATTTATGATGTCATCGCTCACGTGGTCGAACAGCCATATTGGATCAAAAAAAAAATAAACGTTCAAAAATAGAAGAGTTGGCTTGCACCAAGTTGACTGCGCAGGGTAAGTATTCTATGAATACCGTCTAGTTCCCTTCTGTGTCTTATCATCCGCCATTCTCATTTTCATCCCATTCATTTATGTTGGTGTTTTCACTCGGTCTACAATTGCAAGTGTGTTTCCCCTCCCCATTAAGGTGGTTCTTTGTCTCCTCCACCTCTGTCTCACCACGACTTCACCTCTGGGTCACCAGAAATGCTCTGCATTCCAAACCATTGCTTCATTGTGCAGTCCATCCCAGCGCCATTGTGGCCACTTTTCCACCTCTCCTCTGCCCATCCATGGTGAGCGCGTGGCTCCCAACCTCCTAATTTCTTCAGCTTGTCTTCTGGCCTTCACCGTTATCTCTGATTTTATTTTTATTTTCGGATTTATGTGCCGTTGACACAACTTTGTTGAATTTTTGGGATGGCACAGTGTCGCTGCTCTGGTGATCAATGTGGTATTTTTCAGCTTGTCCATTAAAGTACCTCCTCTACTGACATTGGGGGACACTGTTGATGTTGACATTGTGAATCCCCCACTGTTGATGTCTTGAATAGACGTTACAGTAGTAAATGGACTCCTTCTCCTCCTTGCGATAAGGTTCCTTTTCTTGTTTTTTTTTTTTTTTTTTTTTTTTTTGTATACTGAATCGAGGCTCGTGAAAGAGCTAACATTTATTTCACAAACAAATCAACCAGACAAACAAAATATACAAAAAGAGGGAGCGGAAGACAAGATGGGGAGAGAAGGGGAAGCACACAACCACAACATTTGAGAGCAGGGAGAAGTGTGGGAGGGAGAGGGCTTGGGGGCAGGAGGCGTGGGAAGGGGGGGGGGGCTAGGGGGAGAGGTATAAAACACAAGGGGACCGAAATTAGCGGGGGTAGAAAAGATCAAGGTTTTTGGATGGGGGAGGATAAGAGATGGTGGTGAACAGCTGTTTTAAAGACCTGGAGGGTGGAGTGGGATTGAAGAGAGTGAGGGAGTTTGTTCCAGAGGTGGGAGAAAAGAGGAATGAAGGAGTGAAAGTGAGCAGAAAGTCTTGATTTTGGCAGTTTAACCATAAGAGGGTTGCAGGCAGATCTTGTGTGACCTGCAGGAATATTTGGGGGACAGAGCCCAGAGAGAGCTGGGGGGGCAAGGCCAGAGAGGAGTCGGTAGAAGACGGAAAGACCACCAACCTGCCTGCGGTGAGTGAGTGAAAGGCCCTTGGAGTTAGCTTCATTGCGGGAGATTCCAATGATTCTGAACGCTTTGGTTTCAACAGCGTGAAGACGAGCTAGGTGTGAGGCAGGAGCACCAGACCAGAGGGGAGAGCAGTATTCCATAGAGCTGCGGATGAAAGCCTTGTATGTGGTGAGGAGCTCAGGTGTGCCAAGGAAGGACTTCGCACGACGGAGGATGCCCAATCGGCGACTGGCTTTGGAGGCCAGATTTGAAATGTGGTTTTCCCAGGAAAGATCATGGCAAATAGTGAGACCCAAAAGCTTGAGTGACAGAACTTCTTGGAGAGGATTATTCAGAAAGTGGATGGGAGGGTTTTCCAGTCGGTCTTTTCGGAGAGACATCGTAAGAGTGTGAGATTTATCAGGATTGAAGGACATGTTCCATTTGTTTGCCCAGTCTGTGATTTTGTCCAGGTCTGCAGAGAGTGAGGAGGCTGCAGACTGCCGATCTGAGGGATGAGGTATGGAGCGACAGAGAGTAGAGTCGTCAGCAAAGAGATAGAGAGGATTTTCAAGAGAGTCAGAGAGATCATTGATGAAGACCAGAAAAAGCACAGGGCCCAGAACACTACCTTGGGGAACTCCAGCCTGAACAGGAAGAGGAGATGAGAGAAACCCATTCAGGGCCACACGTTGACTACGACCAGAGAGGAAGTCCGCCAGCCATGCGTGGAGATTTCCATGGATACCAAAGGAGGAGAATTTGGTGAGCAGAGCAGGGTGCCAGACCGTATCGAAGGCACGTGAAATGTCAAGGGAGACAGCTCTAATTTCCTGTTTGGTGTTGAGGACCTCCATCCATTGTTGAGAAAGCAGAAGCAGCATGTCCAGAGTAGAGTGACCAGGTCTGAAACCAAATTGATGATCAGAGATCAAGCCATTGGAGAAGAGGAAAGATTTCATATCTGAAGCAATGATGGATTCCATGACTTGCTGATAATTGGGAGAAGGCTGATTGGTCTGTAGTTGCTAGGATCTGTTTTTGCACCTTTTTTGTGCAAAGCGGTGATGTTGGCTGATTTCCAAGCAGATGGCAGATGACCTTGAGGAAAAGAGGGTGAAGAGAACAGAAAGAGGGAGTGAAAGAGCGGAAGAACATGATTTTAGGACCCGTGGGCTGATGCTGTCAGGACCAGTTGCAGAATCAGAGTCGAGGGTTGACAGAAACTTTTCCACCTTGTCAGGAGGAAAGGACACAGAGTCCAGGAGCAGCTGGGTATGACTGGGTACGGTGGGTACAGAGAGGGATGGGTTTGGGACACAAGATTTAGAGGCAAACACAGAGTTGAGGCATTCAGCTTTTTCACATGCGGAGTCAGCCGTTAAGCCATTTGAGGTGAGGGAGGGGATGGAGAGGGAACAAACACCAGAAACAGATTTGACCAGACGCCACCAGGATTTGGAAGAGGGAGACAGATAAGAGAGTTCGGTCTTGAGAACGGTGAGATATTGTTTCCTGGCTCTCCTGAGGGTGGATGGACACACACTTGTTTTGGGCTTTGTGAAAGGAAATGAGATTTCCTTCCGTTGGATTTGCTTTCCAGGAGACGAAAGCAAGTTGTTTCAGGGCAACAGCCTCACCACAAGAATCCATGTACCATGGACGGGAGGAAGGGTATGACAACTGAAGACGAGATGGGATAAATCTGTGCATGAGAGAGAGCAATTTACTTTGAAAGAATTCCCAGGATGAGTTTATGTCAGAGGCGGTAGAGATGGGAGACCAGTCCAGATGATTGATGGCTGCTTGAAGACCGTGCCAGTTGGCCTGAGTGAAATGCCAGACTCGTCGACGCTGCGGAGGCTCTCTGAGAATGGTCAGAGAGATGTCCACTTTGACAAGCACATGATCAGATTAGCCGATTGGAGCAGAAGAAGAGCAGCAGACATTTTCAGGGAAGTTAGTCATAACCAAATCCAGAAGAGAAGATGCTCCGTTGACTGAGATCCGGGTCGGGAAATTGACAGATTGTGTCAGTCCCAGTGAGTCGCAGAAGTCCTTTGCTGAAGAGCCATGGCTGGTGAGAGAGGTACCCACACCCAGCCAACTGGCATGGTGACAATTGAAATCACCACATATGAGGAAGAGAGAGTTGGGATGGGTAGATAGAAGTTGGTCCATATTATCAGACAGCGAGATGTAGATGGAGTCGTCGCTGTTTGGTGGATGATACAACAAACATATGAACTAAAGGTGGGAGCGAAGGGGAAGACGTAGCCAAAGGTATTCCTGGGGGTGAGGTGGAGAGAGGGCAGTGGAGGGCGAGTGAGGAAGAGAGTTTTTAAATAAAGATAGCAACCCCACCGCCAGGACGAGGCTCAGGTCTATCATACCAGAGGAGGGAGTAACCTGGGAGAGATACCAAGGCATCAGAGACATCATGAAGGAGGAAAGTTTCTGTTAAGCAGATCACATCTGGTTTGTCAGAAGCAACCTGTATGGAGAGATCAGTCAAGTTTGAGCGAAGGCCCCGGATGTTTGAGGTCCATACCGTTAATGAAGAGGAAGGGGGAGCATCGGGTACAGAACAGGGGGGGGGGGAGGGGTAGGGTAAGATGTGGAAGAGGAGGAAGAGGTAGGGAGAGCTGTTGAAGGTGTGTCAGAGATTTCAGAGATTTCAGAATGGCTTGGAGAAAGGGAAGAATGGGGCGGACAAAAGGTTTGATGGAGATTGGGTGAGGCACAGTGAGGTGTTATTTGAGGAGGGGAAGAGCGAGGCAGAAGGTTGGGGGAGATGAAGGTGAAAGTTGGAAGGAGGAAGAAGCAGGGAGGATGCTTTGAGGAGGAGGGGTGAGAGGGGTCTAGGAGGGGAGGAGCGAGGGAGAGTCTCGGAGGGGAGGGGTGTGGGGGGAGTTTAGGAGGGAGGGGAGGGAAGGGGCAAGGGGGGAGATTTGAAAGGGATGGGTGATGAGGAGGATTTGGAGGGGAGGGGTGAGATTGGATTTTGAAAAGTGTCCGATTCATGGGAAACGAACATTTTTTGCAAAATGAGTTTGAGACCTTCGAGTCAAAAATACGTTTGAGGACACTGAAGGAGGGGTGGAGTTCTGGATAGTTTAGGGAATGTAGAAAGGAGGAACTGTAAGTGATGGTATTATATATATTTTTGGGATAGATTTGGTTGAATAGATTTGGTGAGCAAGACGAAAGCATCCTTTTGTAGGAGAAGAAGAAAAGGGTGTTATAATATATGACAGAAAATAGTTGTTCAGGGGAGAGATTATACATTTCTAACCACGTGATCGCGTGATCGCGAACAACGTGAACGAAGAACGAACGAACAAAGAAGAGCAACAAATAAACGAATAAGACCTGAGAAGGAAAAAAAATTTTGGGTTTTTTTTTTTTTTGGAGTAGAGATATTAAACGAGGAGGTATGGGGTGAACGACTGGGATGAAACAGAGAACGAAAATAAATGCAGCGCATTCGACGAATCGCTGAGAGAAAAACAAAACCACAAGGTCGGAGATGGTACGGTCGCCTAAGCCTACGAGTACTAGGCCTCAGAATACTCGATACGCATTAACCGACGATTGTGTATACATGTACGAAAAATTAGCACCGTGAATTTTCCAAAAGATACGCTAAAGGTACACACACCGAAAGATAGATACAGTCTCGACAAAAACACAATTGTGAAAGATCACTTAGCTTCGAAAGCGTGAGTGCATGGAACAGCTTCGAAAAGACGTGACCTCGCCGTGATCTCGCGAGATCGTCCCCGAAGTGAGCTCGGTGCCACAACACATGCTTACACCACACGGTGGTCTGTCCCATAATTTGAGGTTTTTTTTGTTTTGAGATTGGTAGCACCTCCAGAGCCTCTTGGCTTGGTGCAAATCTCTGTCCCATTGGGAGTTGGTCTTTCTTCCCACTGGAGGAGGTGCCGGCTTTATTTTTTGAAGTGAGCTCGGTGCTGCAACACATGCTAACACCACATGGTGGTCTGTCCCATAATTTGTTTTTTCCTTTATTTCCAACACTCATTTGGTTTGTCGAAGGCTCTTACCTTCACCCACAGTCATCCCAGAAAACACCCTCCTTTGGCCCATCGGAAGTAGTTTCTCACCGAAGCAATCACAGAGCTGGCGACTCAACATTACATTTGTCGATCATTCAACATTGGGTTTTTAAGAGTATTGGGGCCTTTTCATTATTTTGGGTCCTTAGGGTCTTTGTGGCATCTTGGATCTTTAAGGGTATAATAACTCAAAATTTGATTATGTTCCAGCCAATTTGATGCCAATCTTGTGTGTGTACATCAGGGTGTATCCATGTCCTTGCTCATTGATGAGGTTTGTCTGTCTGTGTCTGTCCACTAACTTTTTTTGTCCCATTTGAGCTTTGTCATCAAGTTTTCAACATAACGTTATTTGGAGGATATGGAGAAGACGAATTAATAATTTGGTGAAAAGGTCAAAGGTCAGTGTCACATAAAATCGTCAATTTTCATGAAATTGACATGGAATTTAAAGAATTTGCATGCTGGGTCACTGCATTGGCTCACCAGTCAATAGCTAGAAGCTGATTGTTTTTTGTTTTTTTGTTTATTTTAGAACAAACTGTGAAGGTGGAAAAAAAATCATTAATTCTCATACGATTGACTTGAAAATTGAGCAGGGTTTGCATATTGGTTTGCTGAAGCCCATTGCTTTTGTGGTCAAAAGTTAAAGGTCGCCTAAAATTGTCAATTTTTTGGTATTTTTTGTTCGATATCTACCATATAAAACACAATGTGTGTTTGTGTATTTGTGTGTCTGTCCCTCTTCATAAGGGTAGGTTTTAAAGGCTTTGAGTCGTGCTTTAGTAGTGGAGGGAGTGGGGTTTTATGTGGGGTTTTAACGGGCAATCTTTGCACACTACTGTCCATCTGTTAAAAGACCTAAAATACTCTGAGGACCCAGAATACCCCAAAGACTCAGAAAACACAAAATACCACAAGGATCCAAAAGACCCCAACGACCTAAAGGATCCAAAATATCCCAATGACCCTGGACCAAGAGGACCCAATAGACTCCGAAGTCCCTGAAGACCCAATGGACCCTAAACACCCAAGATATCCTGAGGACTCAAAAGTCCCCGAAGACTCAAAAGACCCCAATACCCTTAAAGATCCAAGATGCCACAAAGACCCTAAATACCCCAAAGAATGAAAAGGCCCCAATACCCTTAAAAACCCAAAATACCCCAAAGACCCAAAAGACCCTTAGATCCATAAACGAAGACCCATAAAGACCCGAAGACCCATTAAACCTTCAAGACCAAAAAGATTGAAAATACCCAAAGACCACAAAACCCAAAAGTGCCTGAAGACCCAAAATTCACCAAAGAACTCAATACCCTAAAATACGAAATCACCATGAAGACCCCAAATACCCAAAAATATCTCAAAGACCCAGAGGACTGAAAAGACCAAAGGACCCCAAAGACTCAAATGACCCAAAAGACCCTGAGGAACCGGAAGACCCAGAAGACCTAGAGGACCCAAAGGACTGCTGAGGACTCCAAATATCCAAAAGAAGAGTAATTATGTCTCTTACATTGGAATTGTAGATGGTGGCTTACAAACCAAGCCTCAAGGTCGGTGTACAGAGGCATTTTTTTTATAATCACAATGTATATAAAAGGTGCAGGGAGGTGAAATTTGCTGCATGCAATGTGCAACAGGCGCAGAGTAAACCGAGTTTTCATTTACGTCTGTAGAATGTCTAATAAATAAAGATAAATGCACATATGACACTAGGCCCAGGCTTCAGACTTTGGCATGCTCACGCGGCTGCACCATCAAACAAACTGTTACAACCGTCATTTTTGACAAGCTTTATACTGCTTTTCATCATGTTTCGCATATGGAAGACGAATAAGAAGAAGTCCGAATGCAAATTGCACGTGGATGGGCTTTACATTTTCAGATGTTTTCCAGTTTTTTTAAAGTGATTCTTCATTTTTGAGAGAAGCCCAGTGTTGGCTTAGCGGTTATGTTGGCTGGCTTAAAATCTTAGTGTCTTGAGGGGGTGCTGCATTAGTGGCACATCCATGCTCTCAGCCAAGATCTGAGAATTTCTTAAGTGATTCATTCGAATGCGGATCTGAGAATTTCTTAAGTGATTGGTCACCATCAAGAGGAAACAAATGGGGCCAAAATGATGGATATAGATAATTGAATGATGAATGATGGATAGATAATAAGGATGATAAATCAAATAAATAAAATGATAAAATAAAAGGATGATAGATAAAAAGGATGATGAATGATGGATAGATAATAATTCTTATCTTCCCCCATCCAAAACCTTCATCTTTTCTACCCCCGCTAATTTCCCAAATCCACTTTTTTGAAATACCAACTTCTTTCCTGGAAGTCCTTGGTGTCCTTGTGTTTCATACTTCTCCCACCCCCCTCCCCCTTCCCACGCCTCCTCCCCCCAAGCTCTCTCCCTCCCACACATCTCCCGATGTCCCTGCTCTCAAATGTTGTGTTTGTGTGCTTCCCCTTCTCTCCCCATCTTGTCTACCGCTCCCCTTTTTATATTGTTACGGATTCAGGGTCGGCGCTCCCCTTATCAAGGGGGGTTAATCCCCTTGTCTTTAAAGCTGGCCGTCCCCCGATCCTGGAAGCTATGATGTCACTTCCGGTCGGTATTAGCCAGGGTAATTGGTCAATGGAGTCCCAAATACCTGCTTACTAACCTGACCGTAAAGCGAGGAGATAACTCCCGCTCGGACCGTGGACAAGATGGAAATTGCCGAGCGGTTTAGCAATCCGAAGCCCGAGCCATTAACAAAGGACTAAACCCGATCCTGAGCGGTTTCCCAAATCGTGCCACATGTACTCAATGGAGGAAAGACGAAAGCGATCGAATAAGAGGAAACCAAAGTATAGAAAGAACAAATATGATTTATTAATTATGTACAAAAACCCAAAGAGGAAACGAAAGAGAGAGAATATACAAGAAGAAGAAGAAGCAGACACAGGGCAACCTTAACTATACAGTCTTAACTTAACCCCGGACAAACAGACAGACTCACACGGGATGGTCGTGGTAGGAGAGGAAGGTCCAGGCAGATGGTAGGGGTGGAAGGTCCAGGCAGATGGTTCAAGCATTGAGGTCCGGCTCCAGGTGTTGACTCGTACCGGGGCGAAAACCCGGGCAGGCAGCATGCGCGTACCATTGGCGCGCGATCGGACCTTATATATGGCGGGGGGGGGGGGGGGGGGTAGTCCTTCGCAAGTCCGTATGCGCCGTTCTCTGCTCGTGACCTCCTTACTCAGCTTCTCAGGTGCTCAGCGCCACTTAATGATTCCACGCACATCTGGTACAAACGAGCTCTCTCTGCGCATCGGTCGCTTCCCCTCGCGCAACTGCTCCACTCCACTCAACTCAACTCAACTGTGCAAGGGTGCCGCGCTTGCGCTTATATAGTGCGCTTTTAAATCAAGCCGCGTATTCTCGCACCCCACCCACCGGTGAGCTCACCTCAGCCCTGATTGGATGGCGAGGGCTCACCACTCCACCCTTGATGGAACACTGACAGGGCCACGCCTCGTTCTGGCTGCTCCACCCCCTTCTTCTCCAAGCTTGACCGTGTGCGTCATGGCGTTTGGAGCGAGCACTAAGTCAAAGGCGCGTAACAATTTGTCGGGAGTTAAGCCGCAAAATGAATGAAATTGAAAAGGACCTATCTTATTTAATTAAAGCAACGCAGAGTCAACTATTGGGAACACAGCCTTAACTAAACACAGACTAAGGAAATAACTGAGAAGTTCCTATGGTGCCCTACGTGTTGCTTGTGGACTAACTATGGGTGCGACCTTTAACCTTTTAAACGATGAGATATTATTTACAATAATTATTTACAAGTGAGGGGTTCTCAAAACCGCAACAATATATTATGTTTGTCTGTTTGATTTTTTTTTTTGTGATAAATGTTAGCTCTTTCACGAGCCTTGATTCTCTATACAAAAAAAAAGAAAAAAAGGTATTTAAAAAAACGTTGTGGATGGACACAAAACTTGGTGGATTATTTGGGTAGGTGGATTATTATTTTGCAGATGATCCAGTCATCTTTGCGCAGACTCTGGACATCCTTATGGGGTCGGTCCCTCAAGGTGATGAATGAGGAGTCGGGGCCACTGCGATTATGGGACTCCAGGGTCAACACTAATAGTCCAATAGTCCATGGACCAGAGGGGCCTAACGTGCTCCCTCCTCCCCTCCTACCCCCCACCCCTTGATCCTCCCCAATGTACATAATTATGTTCAGTGATGTCTACTTACATGGGAAAAACATGTTAACATCAAAAAAAAATTTTTTGGTAGACATGACAAAATGACCCTTTTCCAAAATATCGACCATTTATTGGGCTTTGCGAATTACGTGCACACTAATTATGATAGTTCCCATGGTTACATAGAAACACTGGTCATACATATAATTATGTACATGCATATAATTATGCATACATTATCAAGCAGTCACCATTTTAAAGCATTTTCTTACATCCAATTCTTGTTTGGGTCATTTTGAGAGCCTGTTCTTCATTTACTAAAAAAGATCCGCATGTAGATTCTGTAGCAGCATAGTTTACAACTTGATGAGTTATTTAGCTCGCATATACGCTCAAAAGCAAGATGAAAATTATTTAATGTTTTTTTTTCTTTTTCTTTTTTCAAGCATAATTGGACACCGCACCTTTACTCTGCCATTTCCAGGCGCTGCATAACGTCATTGCCGGGCACTGAAGGGGGCTCGGCAATGACGCACGCTGAAAGGGAGTACTCAGTTTTCACTCTGGTTGTTTTCTTGTTTACTTTCTTCTTTGTTTGTCCGGGCGATATCTCAGCCATCCTTTGAGCGAGGAAGCTGAAATTTCGGCACAATAGCGAGCAAGTATTTTGTCAAAAACAGTATTTTTTGTTTTTTGATCAAGCAATTAATTGATTAGTTATTTAATTATTAGCAATTAATTAAGTACTTATACATTTCCTTTCTCTTCTGGCCATTATCTCAGGCACCTTTTGAGCTCGGAAGCTGCTATTTGGACATGACAATGACCAAGTGTTTTGGCTGCCAAGGGTATTTTTGATGTATTGATTCATCAATTAATCAATGAATTATTTAATTATTTGATTAATGACAATTTTTTTTTTTTTTTTAGTTACAGATTCGGATGAAATGGTGGTGGTTTATGTGTTCTATGAGGCAATTGATTAATTATTTCATTCTTTTATTATTATTATTTATTTATTTTAATTATTAATCATTTATTTATTTTCTTTCTCATCTGGCCAATATCTCAGGCACCTTTTGAGCGAGGAAGCTGATATTTGGACATGGCATTGACCAACTGATTTGTCTGTAAAGGGTATTTTTGATTTATTGATTAATCAATTAATCGATTAATTATTTATTGATTAATAAATAAATTATTTAATTTTTGTATTAATGACTTATTTAATGAAATTCCTAAAAGTTACATCTTTGGATGAAGCATTAGTTGTTTAGTTATGCTATTAGCCAATTGATTAAGAAAATATTTTATGAAAATCTTTTAGTGATTTTAATTATGCAATTAATCAATCAAATATTGTGCACTTCTTCCTCCAAATACAGTCTCTATGAGCTACACGGCGGTATTGCCGTGCTCCAGAGGCGCCCCGGCATTGCCGCGCTGGAGGATATTTAATTATTTGGCATGGGAGCGGTGTACTTTGAATGTATCTGCACTTGTTTTCTTTCTTGTTTGTTTGTCCGGGTAATATCTCAGCCATCCTTTGAGCCAGGAAGCTGAAATTTCGGCACAATAGTGAGCAAGTACTTGTCAAAAATCGTATTTTTTGTTTTTTGATTAATCAATTAATTGATGAGTTATTTAATTATTAGCGATTAATTAAGTACTTATACATTTCCTTTCTCTTCTGGCCATTATCTCAGGCACCTTTTGAGTTAGGAAGCTGATATTTGGACATGCCAATGACCAAGTGATTTGCCTGTAAAATATGTTTTTGATTTATTGATTAATCAATGAACTAATTAGTTATTTAATTATTAGTGATTAATTAAGTACTTGTACATTTCCTTTATCTTCTGGGCTTTATCTCAGGCACCTCTTGAGCTAGGAAGCTGATATTTGGACATGACAATGACCAAGTAATTTGGCTGTCAAGGCCATTTTTGATTTATTGATTGATCAATTAATCGATGAATTTTCTAATTATTTGATTGATGACTTATTATTTTTAATTTTTTTATGTTACAGATTCGGATGAAATGGTGGTGGTCTATGTGTTCTATGAGGCAATTGATTAATTATTTAATTTTTTACTATTATTATTTATTTATTTTCATGATTAATCATTTATTTATTTTCTTTCTCATCTGGCCAATATCTCAGGCACCTTTTCAAAGAGGAACCTGATATTTGGACATGACAATGACCAAGTGATTTGTCTGTAAAGGGTATTTTTGATTTATTGATAAATCAATTAATCGATTAATTATTATTTATTGATTAATAAATAAATTATTTAATTTTTTTATTAATGACTTATTTGTTTAAATTCCTAAAAGTGACATCTTCGGATGAAGCACTAGTGGTTTAGTTATGCTATTAGCCAATTGATTAAAAAATGTTTTATGACAATCTTTTATTGATTTTAATTATGCAATTAATCAATCAAATATTGTGCACCTCTCCCTCCAAATACAGTGGCTATGAGCTGCACGGCGGTATTTGATTAATGACTATTTTTTTATTTTTTTTTAGTAACAGATTCTGATGAAATGGTGGTGGTTTATGTGTTATATTATCGAATTGATTAATTATTTCATTTTTTATGATTATTATTTATTTATTTTCATTATTAATCATTCATTTATTTTCTTTCTCATCTGGGCAATATCTCAGGCACCTTTTGAGCTTGGAAGCTAATATTTGGACATGACAGTGACCAAGTGATGTGGCTATAAAGGATATTTTTGATTTTTTGATTTATCATTTAATCGATTAATTATTTATTGAATCGTCAATTAATTATTTAATTTTTTTAATGACATTTCATTAAATTTCTAAAAGATACATCTTCGGATGAAGCACTGGTGGTTTAATTATGCTATCAGCCAATTGATTAAGAAAATATTTTTTGCAGTCTCTGGGAGCTGCACTGCGGTATTGCCCGGGGCCGGAGGCACCCCGGCAATGCTGCACTTAGATATTTGTTTTCAGTCTGTTTCTCTTGTTTGTTTCTCAGTCTGAGAGTCCTTTCGGTGCTTTTTTGCAAACTCCAAGCGGGCTTTCATGTGTCTTTCACTGAGGAGAGTGTTCCGTCTGGCCACTCTGCCATAAAGCCCAGATCGGTGGAGTGTTGCATTGATGGTTGTCCTTCTGGAAGGTTCTCCCATGTCCACGCAGGATCGCTGGAGCTCAGCCAGATTGGCCATCGGGTTCTTGGTCACCTCTCTTGCCAAGGCCTTTCTCCCCCGATTGCTCAATTTGGCCGGGCGGCCAGCTCTTGGAAGAGTCCTCGTTGTTCCAAACTTCTTCCATTTAAGAATTATGGAGGCCACTGTGGGAACCTTCAATGCAGCAGAGATTTTTTTGTTGGCTTCCCCAGATCTGTGCCTCAACACAATCCTGTCTCCGAGCTCTGCAGGCATTTCCTTTGACCTCATGGCTTCGTTTTTGCTCTGATATGCATTGTCAGCTGTGAGACCTTATATAGACAGGTGCGTGCCTTTCCAAATCATGTCCAATCAATCAATTGAATTTACCACAGGTGGACTCCAATCAAGGTGTAGAAACATCTCAAAGATGATCAAGAGAAATGGGAGGCACCTGAGCTAAATTTCAAGTGTCATAGCAAAGGGTATGAATACTTCTGTCAATGTGATATATCAAAGTTTTTTCTTTTTAATAAATTTGCAAAACTTTCTAAAATCCTGTTTTCTTATTGTCATTATGGGGTATTGAGTGTAGATTGATGAGGGAAAAAATGAATTTAAACGATTTCAGCATAAGGCTACAAAATAACAAAATGTGAAAAAAGTGAAGGGGTCTGAATACTTTCTTAATGCACTGTATGTGGGTAAGTTGTCATTCGGCAAATTTGATGACAAAATGAAGTTTAAACGTTTCCTGGTGTTTAGTTCCAACATTCCATGGAGATAAAGCCATTAAAAGAGCAATGAACCCAATAAATTTGTTGCGACACATACACTACCGGTAAAAAGTTTTAGAAGTTTTTTTTTTAGGTCAGCAAAAACGTTTAGGTCAGCAAAAACGGGAAAATAATGTTTATATTACTTGTTCCATTGCACATAAAAAAGTTTAGGTCAGCAAAAACGGGAAAATAATGTAAATTGCACAGTTATATTGTAAAAAAAGGCCTTCTTCAGGGAACAAACATGTTGCGTTTAGTTTTTTTTTTTTTTTTTTTTTTTTTTTTATTCCGTGTAGATAAAGCCATTAAAAGAGCAATGAACCCAATAAATTTGTTGCGACACATACACTACCGGTAAAAAGTTTTAGAACACCTCAATTTTTCCAGTTTTTATTGAAATTTAAGCAATTCAAGTCCAGTGAATAACCTGAAATGGTACAAAGGTAACCAGTAAACTTCTCGAGGTTAAAAAAAAGTTTAGGTCAGCAAAAACGGGAAAATAATGTAAATTGCACAGTTATATTGTAAAAAAAGGCCTTCTTCAGGGAACAAGTAATGGGTTAACAACTTACAGCTGTTGTGCAGCAATGCAAGTAAATTAAGCCTTGAAAGTTGATGCAAACAATATTCCTACAGGTGTCCCAACCTCTGCTGATTACTTGATTACAAACCCCCTGTCTGTATAAAAGCAGTATTGGAACACACTGTTATTACACCCTCTGAAGTATTATTTGGACAATATTGCACTACAGAAAGTTGTATATTGGAAACTTGAGGAAACTCTGACAGGAAGAGGTCTGGCAGACCCAAAGCCACAACAGAATCGGAAGACAAGTTTCTGAGAGTCAACAGCTTGTGGGTTAGGCGGCTCACAGGACAACAGCTTCAAGCACAGCTAACACTGGTCGAAGTAAGCAAGTCTTTTTTTTCTTCTTTTTTTTTGCATACAGAAACGAGCCACGTGAAAGAGCTAACATTTATCAAACAAACAAATCAAACAAACAAGCAAACAAAGTATATAAAAAGGGGAGCGGTAGACAAGATGGGGAGAGAAGGGGAGGAAGCACACAAACACAACATTTGAGAGCAGGGACATCGGGAGATGTGTGGGAGGGAGAGGGCTTGGGGGGAGGCAGGATAGGTATAAAACGCAAGCACACCAAGCACTTCCAGGAAAGAAGTTGGTATTTCAAAAAAGTGGATTTTGGGTGAAATTAGCGGGGGTAGAAAAGATCAAGGTTTTGGATTGGGGAAGATAAGAGATGGTGGTGAACAGCTGTTTTAAAGACCTGGAGGGAGGAGTGGGATTGAAGAGAGTGAGGGAGTTTGTTCCAGAGGCGGGAGAAAAGAGGAGTGAAGGAGTGAAGGTGAGCAGAGAGTTTTGATTTTGGCAGTTTAACCATAAGAGGGTTGCAGGCAGATCTTGTGCGACCTGCAGGAATATTTGGGGGACAGAGCACAGACAGGGCTGAGGGGGCTCGGCCAGAGAGGAGTCGGTAGAAGACGGAAAGACCACTAACCTGCCTGCGGTGAGTAAGTGAAAGGCCTTCGGAGATAGCATCATCGCGGGAGATTCCAATGATTCTGAACGCTTTGGTTTCAACAGCGTGAATACGAGCTAGGTGTGAGGCAGGAGCAGCAGCCCAGAGGGGAGAGCAGTACTCCATTGAGCTGCGGATGAAAGCCTTGTATGTGGTGAGGAGCTCAGGTGTGCCAAGGAAGGACTTCTCACGACGGAGGTTGCCCAGTCGGCGACTGGCTTTGGAGGCCAGCTTGGAAATGTGGTTTTCCCAGGAAAGATCATGGCAGATAGTGAGATCCAAAAGCTTGAGTGACAGAACTTCTTGGAGAGGATTATTCAGAAAGTAGATGGGAGGGTTGTCCAGTCGGTCTTTTCAGAGAGACATCGTAAGAGTGTGAGATTTGTCAGGATTGAAAGACATGTTCCACTTGTTTGCCCAGTCTGTGATTTTGTCCAGGTCTGCAGAGAGTGAGGAGGCTGCAGGCTGCCGATCTGAGGGATGAGTAATGGAGCGGCAGAGAGTGGAGTCATCAGCAAAGGGCTAGAGAGGATTTTCAAGAGAGTCAGAGAGATCATTGATGAAGACCAGAAAAAGCACTGGGCCCAGAACACTGCCTTGGGGAACTCCAGCCTGAACAAGAAGAGGAGATGAGAGAAACACATTCAGGGCCACACGTTGACTCCGACTAGAGAGGAAGTCTGCCAGCCATGCGTGGAGATTTCCATGGATACCAAAGGAGGAGAGTTTGTTGAGCAGAGCGGGGTGCCAGACCGTATCGAAGGCATGTGATATGTCGAGGGAGACAGCTCTAATTTCCTGTTTGGCATTGAGGACCTCCATCCATTGTTGAGACAGCAGAAGCAGCATGTCCAGAGTAGAGTGACCTGGTCTGAAACCAAATTGATGATCAGAGATCAAGCCATTGGAGAAGAGGAAAGATTTCATATCTGAAGCAATGATGGATTCCATGACTTTTCTGATAATTGGGAGAAGGCTGATTGGTCTGTAGTTGTTCGGAGCTGTTTTTGCACCTTTTTGTGTAAAAAGGTGATGTTGGCTGATTTCCAAGCAGATGGCAGTTGACCTTGAGCAAAAGAGAGGGTGAAGAGAACAGAGAGAGGAAGTGAAAGAGCGGAAGAACCAAATTTTAGGACCCGTGGGCTGATGCCGTCAGGTTCAGTTGCAGAATCAGAGTCGAGGGTTGACAGAAACCTTTCCACCTTGTCAGGAGGAAAGGACACGGAGTCCATGAGCAGCTGGGTACAACGGGGTATGGTGGGTACAGAGAGGGATGGGTTTGGGACACAAGATTTAGAGGTAAACGCAGAGTTGAGGCATTCAGCTTTTTCACGTGCGGATTCAGCCCTGTGGCCATTTGAGGTGAGGGAGGGGAGGGAGGGGGGGGGGAACAAACACCCGAAACAGATTTGACCAGACCCCACCAGGATTTGGAAGAGGGAGACAGATAAGAGAGTTCGGTCCTGAGAACGGAGAGATATTGTTTCCGGGCTCTCCTGAGGGTGGACACACACTTGTTTCGGGCTTTGTGAAAGGAAATGAGATTTCCTTCCTTTGGATTTGCTTTCCAGGAGACGAAAGCAAGTTGTTTCTGGGCAATAGCCTCACCACAAGATTCCGTGTACCATGGACGGGAGTAAGGATATGACAACTGAAGACGAGATGGGATAAATCTGTGCATGAGAGAGAGCAATTTACTTTGGAAGAATTCCCAGGATGAGTTTATGTCAGAGGCGGTAGAGATGGGAGACCAGTCCAGATGATTGATGGTTGCTTGAAGACCATGCCAGTTGGCCTGAGTGAAATGCCAGACTCGTCGATGCCGAGGAGGCTCTCTGAGAATGGTCAGAGAGATGTCCACTTTAACAAGCACATGATCAGATGAGCCGATTGGAGCAGAAGAAGAGCAGCAGACATTTTCAGGGAAGTTGGTCATAACCAAGTCCAGAAGAGAAGATGCTCCGTTGACTGAGATCCGGGTTAGGAAATTGACAGATTGTGTCAGTCCCAGTGAGTCACAGAAGTCCTTTGTTGAAGAGCCATGGCTGGTGAGAGAGGTACCTGTCGTGAAAATCAAACTCAGACACGACTTTACCTCTGCGTAGGCTTTAATATCATTCAAATCGTTGATACATTCTGTAACAATACACGCAACAATAGGCATTAAATCAGAGCACTTCAAGAACAACAATGGAAGATACCATATAACAAATGGTTAGCGCAGCGCAGCAATAGGGGCGTACATACCGTTAGACTACAGGATAATGTCACAGGGAGTCCCGCCGAAGTCCGCTCGCCCCTGTTGGCCTGGGTCTTATAGACAGACAGCCCCTTCCGTGGCGAGCACCCCTGGGTTAACCTTGGTATATTTCACTACATTCTCCCCGTCGTTAAAACTAGACTACCGCTCGGCAGTCTGCAAGCAAGCATCAGCAATATACCAGAGGGTTACGTTAATCCACGTCAATCGGCCCATCCGTAGCGGTCGGGGCGGCGAACCTCCCTGCCAGTTCGTGTTCGGAAACTACCGGGCATGGCGTCCCCTAGCCCGGAGTCCCCCGCGTCGGAGTAGCCGCCGGAGGCTGGAGTCGGAGGGGGCGCCCCTGCGCCGTCGGGCACAGGGGCGGGGGACGACGGGAGTAACAGCGGTAGCTCCATAGGGGAAGCTTCGATAGAGTCCATAGACTCGTAGACGGGTTCGTCGGTATCCCTGTCGTCGTCCCCACAAGGGGCGAGATGGCGTACGGAGACAGTAGACTCGCGGCCATCCGCCGTTAACACGCGGGCATGCTCGGGATTAACCTGGAGGACCTGCACCTTGTCAACAAGAGGGTCGTACTTGCTAGTGCGAACCGCTCGTTTGAGATAGGCGGGCCCCGGTTCAGCGAGCCAGCTGGGTAAAGACTGGATACTGCCGGAGCTTCTAGGGTGGTGGAACAGTCGTTCGTGAGGAGTCTGGTTGGTGGCAGTACATAGGAGCCCCCGGATCGAGTTGAGAGCGGCAGGCAGCGACCACGCCCATTTATCGAGGCCTCGGCCGAAGGTCCGGAGGCTTAGCATGACGGCCCGCCATATAATCCCATTAAAGCGTTCGATCTGTCCATTAGCTTGGGGCCGGTACGGGGTGGTGTAGCTCGAAGCGACGTTATGTTGGAGCAAGTAGCCCCTCACTTCCTGGGACAGGAACACAGCACCCCGATCGGTATGCACGTAGGCCGGATACCCGAACATAGAAAACAAATTCTGCAGGCACCGAATAACCGTGGCAGCCGACATATCCCCGCACGTGTAAGCAAAGGGGAATCAGGAATATTCATCGACGATAGTGAGCAGATAGCGAGAGTTGCTCGACATTGGCAGCGGCCCTTTGAAGTCCATCGCCAAGCGCTCCCACGGTCTAGTAGCCCTAACGAGTGTCCCCAGAGGGGGGCTATAAAAACGCGGTTTGAGTTCCGCACAGACCTCGCAATCACGGCAGACGCGGCGGATGTCCTCCATTGAGTACGGCAGATTGCCCGCGCGCACAAAGTGCGCGAAGCGCGTTACCCCGGGATGACACATAGTGCTGTGCAAAGTGCGCAGCCCCTCCAAAGATACGATCCCCGCGCAAGTGGCCGGCCTTGATAAGGCATCAGCGACCAGGTTATCCTTCCCCGGGCGGTATTTGATGGTGTAGCAAAAGTCGGCGAGTTCAATACGCCAACGGGTGATTTTCTCATTCTTAATGCGCTGAGCATGTAAGGTGTCGTACATAAACGCAACACTCTGTTGGTCCGTGATGATTTGGAAACTCCGCCCAAGCAGGTACGAACGCCATCGCCGAATTGATTCGACGATCGCGTACGCTTCCTTTTCGACAGACGAATGCCTCCGCTCGGCGGAGGTGAGAGTCCGCGAGAAGAAAGCCACAGGGCGGCCTCCTTGGGAGAGAGTCGCCGCTATCGCATGATCCGAGGCATCACTCTCCAAAACGAAAGAGGCACTGTCGTCAATCGTTGCGACAGCGGCGCCAGCAATGTCGACTTTAAGGCCCTCGAAGGCCGCCAGGGCGGCCGGGCCCAAGGGGAAAGTATCGCAGGCCACGAGGGGGCGGAGCTTAGCGGAGAAATTTTGCACCCACTTTGAGTAGTGGGCGAACAGCCCCAGGGCGCGTTTCAGCGAAGCCCGATCGCTAGGCGGGGCCATATCGAGCAAAGGGCGCAGACGCTCCTTATCCGGAGAGACGGAGCCATGGGTCACGGTGTACCCCAAAAGGTCTACCGTGCGTAGAGAGTATTGACACTTCGCCGCATTCATGGTTAAGCGATATTTCCGCGCGACCTCGAGGAAGCGTTTTAGATTAGCGTCGTGATGCGCCTGGTCATGCCCACAAACCGTAAGATTGTCCAGATAGACAAAGACATCAGTCAAATGCTCCTTTGCAACGAGGTCATCCATAGCTCTCTGAAAACAAGCGACGCCGTTCGTTACCCCAAAGGGAAGTCTCGTGAACTGGTACAACCGCTGACCCGATTCAAAGGCTGTAAAGACGCGATCAGCCCTAGAGATGGGGACTTGATGATACGCACTACGTAGATCGAGTGTGCTATAAACGGAATACCGGGCCACCTGGCGTACTAGGGCGTCCATCCCCGGTAATGGGTAGGCATCCAGTTGTGTAAAACGATTAATCGTTTGCGAATAGTCGATTACCATTCGCCTGCGGTGGGCCTCACTCCGCACCACTAAGACTTGAGCCCGCCACGGTGACCTACTGCGTTCTATGATACCGTCCTTCAAGAGCAGGGCCGTTTCTTCCGCAATGAATTGCGCGTCCGCGCGAGAGTAGCGCCGCGATTTGATGGCTACAGGGGTACAATCAGTGGTCAGGTTGGGGAACAGTGAGAGTGGCTCCATGTCCATTTGAGCGAGGGCACACACAGCGAGCGTGTCCGGCCCTCCGAAGTCTATTTCCAAACGACCATGCCGCTTAAGGAAATCAAGTCCTAACAGAACGTCAGCGCATAAGGCCGGTAATACCATGAGATACACGTCCGGGAACGTGCGTCCATTTATCACAAGTTTCAATCGACACGCCCCTTTAGTGCTCAACCGGAGTCCCTGAGAAGCCATAAAGATCCGGCGGGTTGTCCCGAGAACCGGCCACCCATGTTGATGCACGAGTCGCTGATCAATAAAACTATCCGTGGATCCCGTATCAATCAGAGCTTGCGCAAAAACGCCCGCGACTGTGAGCGGAATGAAGGCCTGCGCTAGGCCGGCAGACCCGGCAGGTATAGTTCCGGCCGGGCGAGAAGATCGCGCCTCGCGGGTGGATCCCACGCCGGCAGCAATCCTTCGGGCCTCAGCAGGAGCATTGAAGTCAGTTGGCTCATCGGTAGTTCCATTTGCCAGAGTGGGTGAGGGGTGGTCGTGAGAGCAGCCGCCAGATGGCGCTCGAGCCATGGGAGAAAGATCTCTGCCATCTGCAGAGTCATATGCCAAAGCATGTAATTCGCAAAAGCTACCATGAGATGGCGCTCGAGCCACGTGAGAAAGATTTCTGCCATCTGCAGATTGACATGCCAGAGGGGGAGCATGTAATTCGCGAAAGCTACCATGAGATGGCGCTCGAGTCACGTGCTGCGTGTGTCGCACTTCGGGAGGCATTTCCAAAGTAGGAGCATGTCGCTTGCTTGAAGTAGGCGTTTGAAAGCCAGTCAAGGTTGGCTGCTCCGTGACCGGTCGCGTTCGCGCCATTTGTTTCGGCGGCCCGACGTATCTCACCAAGGCCGGGCAAGACGCCAGAGGCCCGCGAGGAGGAGAGCGGCTCATCAAAGCTGGGCAAGGCGCCCCGTCCGGTGCGCGCTCCGTTGGCTCAGCGATGAGCCCATTCAAGGTCGCTCGGGAATGCGTGCCCCGAGCGGCCTTTCTGCAGACTTTTGCAAAATGGCCTTTGGTAGAGCAGAGGTGACAGGTCGCCTCTCGAGCCGGGCATTCAGAGCGGGGATGCTGCCTATTGCCACAAAAATAACATTTTGCATACCGGGCAGTCCGTGGCCTGGCAGCGGCGGCCGCAGTGAGGCAGGATGCGGAGTCCGCTTCCGGAGCACCCAGAGGCTCGGCCGTCGTGGGGGTCTGGCCCTCTTCCGTATCCTCGGCGGTGGCCCTCTCGGGTCGCGCGAGTTGCGAGGTCCCCGCCACGACTCGTGGGTGATCATATGCGGTCATTTGTTCTCGAGCATCTGTGTAGACGCGTGCCAGCCGTAGTGCTTCTGTGAATGTCAGCTCCGCGACCTCCAGGAGACGGAGCCGCAGGACTCCAGAACTAATTCCGGATATGAATGCATCTCGGAGCAAATCGTCCTGCACTTGCTCGTGAGTCCGAACGTCCTGCACGCAATCAGCCAATAAGTAGCGCAGCTCCTGCGCGAAGCGATCGATCGATTCAGACGGTTGTTGCCGTCGCTGGGAGAGCTGATGCCGTCCGTGCACAGCGCTCCGTTTCTTTATGTAGAGACGCTTCAACTCGGCCAGGGCCGTAGCATACGTCTCAAATCGAGCAATGGTCTTGTACACGGTGTGATGGACCTTGGACTGTAACACGGACAGCCTCATCGCAGCGGTTGGCTCGGTCTCGTGAGCAGCGAAGTAATTCTGCAGCGTGTTGAGCCAGTGAGCAAACTCCGACGCAGATCCTTCAGCTTGCGGGTCGGCTCCGAGAAGTGGAACCACGATCATCTTGTGGTTGTCAGCCATTCGGCGAAATGAATGATATTAAATGTCGTGAAAATCAAACTCAGACACGACTTTACCTCTGCGTAGGCTTTAATATCATTCAAATCGTTGATACATTCTGTAACAATACACGCAACAATAGGCATTAAATCAGAGCACTTCAAGAACAACAATGGAAGATACCATATAACAAATGGTTAGCGCAGCGCAGCAATAGGGGCGTACATACCGTTAGACTACAGGATAATGTCACAGGGAGTCCCGCCGAAGTCCGCTCGCCCCTGTTGGCCTGGGTCTTATAGACAGACAGCCCCTTCCGTGGCGAGCACCCCTGGGTTAACCTTGGTATATTTCACTACAGTACCCACACCCAGCCAACTGGCATGGTGACAATTGAAATCACCACATATGAGGAAGAGAGAGTTGGGATGGGTAGATAGAAGTTGGTCCATATTATCAGACAGCGAGATGTAGATGGAGTCATCACTGTTTGGTAGACGGTACAACACACATATGAACAAAAGGTGGGAGCGAAGGGGAAGCCGTAGCCAAAGGTATTCCTGGGGGAGAGGTGGAGAGAGGGCAGTGCAGGGCGAGTGAGGAAGAGAGTTTTTTTATAAAGATAGCAACCCCACCTCCAGGACGAGGCTCAGGTCTATCATACCGGAGGAGGGAGTAACCTGGGAGAGATACCAAGGAATCAGAGACATCATGAAGGAGGAAAGTTTCTGTAAAGCAGATCATGTCTGGTTTGTCAGAAGCAACCTGTATGGAGAGATCAGTCAAGTTTGAGCAAAGGCCCCGGATGTTTGAGGTCCATACTGTTAAAGAAGAGGAAGGGGGAGCATCGGATACAGAACAGGGGGGGAGCGGTAGGGTAAGATGTGGAAGAGGAGGAAGAGGTAGGGAGAGCTGTTGAAGGTGTGTCAGATTTCAGAATAGCTTGGAGAAAGGGAAGAATGGGGCGGACAAAAGGTTTGATGGTGATTGGGTGAGGCGCAGTGAGGTGTTATTTGAGGAGGGGGAAGAGTGAGGCAGAAGGTTGAGGGAGATGAAGGTGAAAGTTGGAAGGGGGAAGAAGTGGGGAGGATGCTTTGAGGAGGAGGGGTGAGAGGGGAGTCTAGGAGGGGAGGAGCGAGGGAGAGTCTCGGAGGGGAGGGGTGTGGGGGGAGTTTAGGAGGGACGTGGCAAGGGGCAAGGGGGGAGATTTGAAAGGGATGGGTGATGGGGAAGATGTGGAGGGGAGGGGCAAGGGGAAGATTTGAAAGAGATGGGTAATGGGGATGATTTGGAGGGTAGGGGCAAGGGGGTAGATTTAGAGGGGAGGGGCAAGGGGGTAGATTTGGAGGGGAGGGGTGATGGGGAAGTTTTGGAGGGAAGGGGTGATGGGGAAGTTTTGGAGGGAAGGGGTGATGGGGAAGATTTGGAGGGGAGGGGTGAGATTGGATTTTGATAAGTGTATGATTAATGGGAAATGAACATTTATTGCAAAATGAGTTTCTTGAGACCTTCGAGTCAAAAATACATTTGAGGACGCTGAAGGATGGGTGGAGTGCTGGAGAGTTTAGGGAATGTATGAAAGAGGCACTGTAAGAGATGGAATTTTTTTTTGGAATGAATAGATTTGGTGAGCAAGTCGAAAGCATCCTTTTATAGAAGAAGAAGAAAAAGGTGTTATAGTATACGACAGAATACAGTTCTTCAGGGGACAGTTTAAACATTTTTTTAACAACGTGGTCGAAGAATGAACGAACAAATAAGAACGAACAAACGGATAAGAACAGAGAAGGAATTGTTTTTTTTTTTGTTTTGTTTTTTTGAGTTGAGATTTTAAAACAAGGAAGTATGGGGGTGAAAAGATCGGGAAAACAGAGACCGAAAGTAATTGCAGCGCAATCAAAGAACCGCTAAGACAAAAACAAAGGCTCAAGCCAATATTGGACACGGTAGCCTACTACACTAGGCCTCAGAATATGCGACACGAACTAACCGACGATTCTGTACACAGGTATGAAAAACCAACACCGAGAATCCTATTAAAGACACGCCAATAGGTACACGCACCGAAAGAAAGATACAGTTTTGACAAAAACACAATTGTGAAAAATTACTTAACTTCGAAACCGTGCGCGTATGGACAGCTTTGAAGAGACGTGACCTCCAATCTTGCGCATGCGCAGACTCTCCAATGCGCATGTCACGAATGTCACCCTTGTCACAATGTCACATGTCATGTCACCCTTGTCTGTCTGTCTATTTGTTACTTGGCAAAAAATCCTTTTTTGACAGGTATATTGATCACTCCAGTTTGTGTGTTTGTCTGTCTGCTCACTTATACTCGTCTACAGGTCACAGTTTTAAACCGATCTTCATGAAACCACCAAACGGTAGAGTTGGTGATCTGACAGAATCGTCTTTATTTTTGATGTTAAAAGGTCAAAATAGGCCAAAGGTCAACCACTTTTATTTTCTAGAATCCTCAGTTTTCATCCGATTGACTTGAACCTTGAATAGGATTCACATATCAGCTAACTGAATTCAACCATCAACAATGTTTGACATCAACATCGGCCAAAAGGTCAACAATTCAAATTTCTAAAATCCTCAATTTTCATCTGATTGACTTGAAATTTGAAGAGGATTTTCATATTTACTGAATGAATTCAACCTCGAACTATTTTTATGTCAACATACGTCGTAAGATCAACAAATGCCAAAGGTCAATCATATTCTTCAAATTTCTAAAATCCTCAATTTTCATATGATTGACTTGAAATTTGAATAGGATTTTCATATCGGTGAACTGAAATCAACCGCCAACTATTTTTCAGATCAGCATCGGCGATAAGGTCCACGACCTATTCGAATTTCTAAAATCCTCAATTGTCATCCAATTCACTTGAAATTTGAAGAAGATTTTCCTATCAACGAACTGAATTCAACCACCAACTACATTTGAAGTCAAAAGGATGCGCTGCTGAGTGCCATTCAATTTTATTTTTTTCATTATTTTTTTAATACAAAGTTGAGGCTCGTGTAATCGTTAACACACAAAATATATATAATAAAGGGAGCGGTAGACGAGAGGGGGAGAGAGAGGAAAGTACATATGCACAATAATAGTAGAGAACAGTGACATTGGTAGATTTGTGGAGGGGTGGGGGAGTGGGGATAAAATGCTATAAAACAAATGGACATGACTGACTTTCAGGAAAGAAGTCAGAATTTGAAAAAGGTGGATTTGGGGTGTATTAACGGAGGTAGACAAGATCAAGGATTTGGATGGGGGAAAACAAGGGATGGTGGTGAACAGCTGCTTTTAAAGACGTCGAGGTAGGAGTGGGATTGAAGAGAGTGTGGGTGTTTGACTGTTTGTTCCAATGCGTGAGAAAAGAGGAATTAAAAAGTGAAGGTGAGCAGAGAGTCTTGCATTTGAAAGTTTCACCAGAAGAGGGTTGTTGGCAGATCTTGTGCCTCCTCAAGGAATATTTGGGGGACAGAGTACAGACAGGGTAGGGGGAGATAGGCCAGAGAGGAACCATTAGAAGACAGAAAGACCACCAACCTGCATGCAGTGCGAAAGTGAAAATCCCTCAGAATCGGCTTCATCATGGGAGATACCAATGATACTAAAAGCTTTGTTTTCTACAGCATGAAGTATGAGGCAGGAGCATCAGCCCAGAGGAGCGAGCAGTACTCCATTAAGCTGAAGATGAACGCCTTGTATGTGGTGAGAAGCTCAGTAGTGCCAAGAAAGGGCATCGCACGACAGAAGATGCACAGTCGGCGGCTGCCTTTTGGAGGCCAGCTTGGAAATGTGGTTTTCCCAGTAAAGATCATGGCAGATAGTCAGACCAAAAAGCTTGAGTGACAGCGGGTTTTCCAAACAATCTTTACGAAGAGAAATAGTGAGGGTGTGAGATTTGTCAGGATTGAATGACATGTTCAACTTGTTTGACCAGTTTGTGATTTTATCCAGTCTGCAGAGAGTGAAAAGGCTGCTGCTTGCCAATCTCAGGGTTGTAATATGGAGCGGCAGAGGGTGGAGTCATCAGCAAAAAGATAGAGAGGATTTTCCAGCGAGTTGGAGAGATCATTAATGAAGACAAGAAAATGCACAAGGCCGAGCACACTTCCTCGAGGCATTCAAGCCTGGACAGGAAGGGGAGATGAAAGAATTCCATTCAGAGCGAGACGTTGACTTTGACTGGAGAGGAAGTCCACGCCATGTGTGACGATTTTCATAGATACCATAAGAGGAGAGTTTCATCAGCAGGGCGGGGTGCCTGACTGCATTGAAGGCACGACATATGTCAAGGGAAGACGGCTCTTAATTCCTGTTTAGCATTGAGGACCTCCATCCATTGTTGAGACAGCAGAAGCAGCATGTCCATGTCCATGGTAGAGTGGTCTGGTCTGAATCCAAAATGATGATCAGAGATCAAGCCATTGGAAAAGAGGAAGGATTTAATATCAGAAGCGAATATGGATTGGGAGTAGGCTGATTGGTCTGTAGTTGCAGGAATCTGTTTTTGCACATTTATTGTGTAAAGCGGTAATGTTGTCTGATTTCCCAGTATATGGCAGATGACCTTGAGTAAAAGAGAGGGTGAATAGTACAGAGAGAGGGTGTGACAGCACGGCAGAGCAGTATTTTGGGACCTGTGGGGTGATGCTGCCTGGTCCAGTTGTGGAATCAGAGTCGAGGTTTGACAGAAACTTATCTACCTTGTCGGTAAAGAAGGACACAGAATCCAGGAGCAGCTGGGTACGACTGGTTAACGTGGGTACAGAGAGAGATGGTTTTGGGACACAAGATTTTAAGGCAAACACAGAGTTGAGACATTCAGCTTTTTTACGTGCAGTGTCCAGTGTGTAGTAATTTCAGGAAATGGAGGGAATTGGAGGGGAACTAACACGAGAAACGTATTTGTCCAGATACCACCAGGACTTGGAGGAGGGAGACAAGTTTGAGAGTTCAGTCTTGCGAGTGGAGAGATATTATTTCCTGGCTCTGCTGAGGGTCGATACACACTTGTTCCGAGCTGTGTGAAAGGATATTTTGAGAAACTTTTACCGCCAGTAAATTCCAGAAATTTATTTTGATTAATTTTACAATCTTTATTTTATTTAAATTGAATTAAACACAAACACTGTTGAACACAAATCGCCTTATTTTTACTTCCACTATCCTCCAGTTTAGCAGTACTTCGACATGTTAAATAGGGTGGTGTATCACTGATACACTGTATCAGGGTCATGTAGCGGACTGTTTCAATGGTGCTTCACATCCGGAATTTTTGTTTTTAACAATGTTTAACTTCATTGTTATATTTAAATTGAAGTGCACATTCCATGGCGTAACATGATCGATGAACTCTAAAGATAGTTCTCAATCTCATTTACCTGCAAAAGACTGATGCTGATTTGTACACAGGTGATGTCCATCCTGTAAATACGGAAGGCAGACAACACAACAACGATTCATCTGTCACAGAAGATTCAAAATGTGCTTCAGCAAAGGAAGGTTCAGATGATATTCACATGACAAACAGAAGTGCCTCCTCTTTTGCAACTGGTGAGTGGAAACGTAAAAAAATTCACAAAAATTAACAAATCTTTTGTGTTGAGAAAATCTAAAATTTTCTGAAAAGTGTTAAATATTTTGCATTTTGATTTTGACAAAAAATAAAATGTGTTCTTTGTTTCTGTAGAACAATCCAGAAGTAAAATGGGACAAATGAGGTCCAGTCACAGCTTGACAGAAAAGAAGAAGCCTTTTTTGAAGAAACAATCACGAAATCAAGACTCACTTCCTGTAAAATACAAGTCTGGGCCTCGCAACACCAATATTAATATTAAATTAAACAAACACAAAAAGGTGCAAAAAAGGCGAATACGTTATAAGTGTAATGTATGCAGAATGGATTTTGCTTCAAAGAGTATCATCAAAATACACATGAGGATCCACACTGGAAAACACCCTCGCAATTGCTCTGTCTGTGATAAAGGTTTCTTCACAAAAATCAATTTGAATAAACATATGAAGATCCATACAAGAGAGCGTCCTCACAAATGCTCAATATGTGATAAAGGTTTCTTTCAAAAACGCAATTTGAAAGCACATATGACGATCCATACAGGAGAGCACCCTCACAAATGCTCGATATGTGATAAAGGTTTCTCTCAAAAAGGCAATTTGAATAAACATATGAGGATCCACACAGGAGAGCGCCCTCACAAATGCTCGATATGTGATAAAGGTTTCTCTCAAAAAGGCAATTTGAATAAACATATGAGTATCCACACAGGAGAGCGACTTCACAAATGCCCGATATGTGACAAAGGTTTCTCTCATAGCAACAGTTTGAAATTACATGTGAGGATCCATACAGGGGAGCGACCACACAAATGCTCGATATGCGACAAAGGTTTCTCTCAGAACGTCAGCTTGAAATCACATGTGACGATCCATACAGGAGAGCGACCCCACAAATGCTCGATATGCGACAAAGTTTTCACTCGCAAAGGCAATTTAAAATTACATGTGAGGATCCACACAGGAGAGCGACCCCACAAATGCTCGATATGCGACAAAGGTTTCACTCGCAAAGGCAATTTGAAATTACATGTGAGGATCCACACAGGAGATCAACCTCACAAATGCTCGATATGTGATAAAGGTTTCTCTCAAAAAGGCTATTTGAAATCACATATGAGGATCCATACAGGAGAGCGACCGCACAAATGCTCGATATGTGATAAAGGTTTCTCTCAAAGTGGCGAATTGAAATCACATATGAGGATCCATACAGGAGAACGTCCATATAAATGCTCGATATGCGACAAAGGTTTCTCCTATAACGTCAGCTTGAAATCACATATGACGAGCCATACAGGAGAGCATCCTGTCAAATGCTTGATATGTGATAAAGGTTTCTTTCAAAGAGGCAATTTGAAATCACATATGAGGATCCATACAGGAGAACGTCCACATAAATGCTCGATATGCGACAAAGGTTTCTCCTATAACGTCAGCTTGAAATCGCATATGACGATCCATACAGGAGATAAACCTCACAAATGCTCGATATGTGATAAAGGTTTCTCTCAAAAAGGCTATTTGAAATCACATATGAGGATCCATACAGGAGAGCGACCGCACAAATGCTCGATATGTGATAAAGGTTTCTCTCAAAGTGGCGAATTGAAATCACATATGAGGATCCATACAGGAGAACGTCCATATAAATGCTCGATATGCGACAAAGGTTTCTCCTATAACGTCAGCTTGAAATCACATATGACGAGCCATACAGGAGAGCATCCTGTCAAATGCTTGATATGTGATAAAGGTTTCTTTCAAAGAGGCAATTTGAAATCACATATGAGGATCCATACAGGAGAACGTCCACATAAATGCTCGATATGCGACAAAGGTTTCTCCTATAACGTCAGCTTGAAATCGCATATGACGATCCATACAGGAGAGCATCCTGTCAAATGCTTGATATGTGATAAAGGTTTCTTTCAAAAAGGCAATTTGAAATCACATATGAAGATCCACACAGGAGAGCTGAAATCTGAAATAGCAGGATATGAAAAATTAGGTGAAGAAGATTTCGGAATTGAAGAAACCTGAATATGTACCAGTGATATTTGGAGCAACAGGGAATCTGGATGATCAAGAAAAGCCTAACAGTACTAATAAAGCATTCCAGGGAATATGACAACAAACAAACTACAGTGGAGGCTGTCAGAGGTTCAGTGGGGATTCTAAAACGAGCCCTTGGAACAAAGCTATAAGAATGAAGTTTCACAAACCAGTTCATGAATGAATGATCTTTTACTGAAAAAGGATCTGGGCGAACTTCCTTTATTTTTTTATTTTTTTTGGTCCTTTTTTGATTGTGACCAATGTTTAGGAATTTTGTTTTCTCATTGATTTAGTTGGTTTTTTTTGTCCCTTTTTGGTTATGCTCTGATGGGATCTTGCCATGGCAGTTTGAACATCAATTTTTACTCAATCTTAGCTGAAGTACATGTTTCATTGCCACGTGTGATATTAGCAGAACACCCTTGTTGTAAAATCGTTTATCAGAAGAAGACTCCTGCCTATGTTTTTCATGAAACTTGAATTTGTGAAGAGTTTCACAATAAAGAGAGGTCCTCAAAGCACAAATGCACCGTCTGTGTTTTTGTGAATATGTAATGGAACATTATGGTCAATTATCAGTCAATGAAGAGTTTTGAGTGCGCATATCCCCAGAAGTAATCCTGATCTAAACAGTTGAAAACCTTGCACAACATTTACCATCATGGCATGACTGCACTTCATGACATCACTGATTGCTGCCAAGCACCTCGGTTATACAGGTCCTAACGTGGAAGAAAGGCCACACAGATTGTTGCCACCACATTTGTCTCAACATCAATGGTAATGCATTGTTAATGGAGGGAATTCCTTTGAACACAGACTTCTAAAGAAAGGAAGAGGGGAACGAACCTCTCCCCCACCCCCCCCCCTCTCCAACAAACCCCAAAGTTGAGATTCAAGTCGAAGTCGATGTGGCCAGTGGCCAGACCAAGAGGGAAGAATTATTCAAAAAAAAAAATCCAAAACCAGATCCCTGCAACGACAGACCAATCAGCCTGCTCCCAATCATCAGCAAGGTCATAGAATCCATCATCACATCACTCCCTGACTGACCCCAATCATCAGCAAGGTCATCGAATCCATCATCACATCACTCCCTGACTGACTCATTGACTGACTGACTTACTCAGTCACATACACACACACATTCACTGACACACAATCACTCAATCACTCACTGACTTACTGATTGACTCAATGACTCACTCAATGACTGACTCGCTGACTGACTCACACAACTCCCTAACTGACACACAACTCACTGACTGACCCACACAACTCACTGACTGACTCACACAACTCACTGACTGACACACACAACTCACTGACTGACACACACAACTCACTGACTGACACACACAACTCACTGACTGACACACACAACTCACTGAATGACACACACAACTCACTGACTGACTCACACAACTCTGACTGACTTACACACACACATACATACACACTCTCTGCCACTCCCTCACTTACCTATGGACACTGCTCGATCGATACATTTACCGACCGGACTAAAGTGTAGGTGAGCGAAAAACGAGCTTTGTGATGTATTGCTATGTTGCGCCTGCGCATGCGTGAACAAACAGTTTGGACAATGGCGATGTTCGTGTAGTTCGTGTTTCTCCTCGCCTTGTGACGACATCCGTTAGGTTCTAGGACAGTGGTTCTTCACCTTTTTAAAGGCGCCGAACCCTAACGAAACCCACCGAACACTCGCGGAAACCCTCAAATTTGACAAAAAAAAAATAAAGAAAAATTACATCTTAATGCGTTTTCTGTTCTTCTTTTCAGGAGGTGATCTGGAAAATGCGTGGTTTTGTTTTGGCAAGGGCCACCCTCAAATCATTTTCGCATGCAAGCCTGCTCCTTATCTTTGTTTTAATGTCCACCAATTTCGAAAACGCATGCTCGCAGCGATACGTGGTAACGAACGGAGTGAGGATCTCAAGGGCAATTTTAGCGATGTGAGGATACTCTTCCATTTGGTGGCACCAAAACATTGAGAGCGTTGTTGTGCCAAAGAGTTGTTGTTGAGTCTGGCTCTGCTGTAGTTCAATGAGGTCGTCGAGGTATTGGTCATTGACAACTGCCATTGCCACGTCAAAAGTAAACGGCTGCTGCACCCATGCTGGGTATTGCTCATGGTCGGGGAAGTAGACGTCGAATGACTTTCCCAGCTCATCCAAGTGCGTGGCAATCGCTTGCTTCAGCTCCCCCGGTACAGCAGTGCCTCCAACTTCAGACTCATCTTCGATCCCGCTCACGCACTCGTCCTGTACCGAAACGTTCGCGAAGTTGTCGTTCTCTGTTTGCCGCCTCCACAACGGTAACTTCTTTCGGAAAGCGCTCAGCTTTTCTTCAGATTCGATGACATTCACTCCACTGCCCTGCATCTGGCAATTGAGATGATTGAGTGCGTCGAAGATGTCAGCCAAGTACGCCAAGGGGAGGGTGAACTCTGACTCTTGGAAGTGCGTTGCATGGCAATGCTGGTGTTCTCGCAAAAACAGGGCTAATTCTACACGCAAGGCAAAAACAGGGCTTACTACCTTCCATCGTGATAACCGTCGAACGTTAGAGTGGTAGAGAAGGACTTTGAATTCAGAGCCGATTTCATTGCACAGCTCTTTGAAGATGCGATGATTCAGAACATGGCTTCGCACTTAATTCACAGTTTCAACGACGATTTTCAGAACATTGGCCAGTTTTCGAGGCAGGGTTTTTGCTGCCAGTCCGTGTCTGTTCAGGACGCAGTGCGAGACGATGATGTGTGGTGCATCGGCCTTCACCAGTGCTCCAAAACCGAATTTGCATCCCAGCATGGCTGCAGCTCCGTCAGAGCAAACTGCAGACACCATGTCCCACGAGAGGCCGTTGCTTCTGAAGAAGTCGTCCATGAGCTTCTTCACGTCAGCTGCTTTCATCGTTGTTGTAATAGGCTTGCAGAACAGAAAGTCTTCGTTGATCTCGTCTCCTTTGACATGACATAGTCTGAGGTGCTGAGTGCTCTGTTTCAGGTTTTCATTAAGGATATCTCTGTACTTTGCTCCGTTCATTGTTCATTAATTGAACATTGTTCATTGTACACCATGAGATATCTGTATATTTGATCGACGTAATTACATAACAAACGTCCAACAGTTGCACCCCTCCATCCCTTGGGCCAATGGGCGATCTCCATGTTACTAAGTGCATGATTATTAAACCTCATTATACAAGATAAGAGACCTTCGCAGCAGGCAGCTCGATAATTACTCCCGCTAGGGAGTAATGCATTCGATCGTGTCCATCCGTGTGTGTTTCTGAACAAGATATCTGGAAAAGTTCTGAACGGATTTGGATGAAAGTTGGTGGGCTGATTGCCCTTGGGATAAGGAAGAATTGAATAGTTTTTGGTGAAGCTCAGGATATTATTCCGGATCCAGGAATTTTTTGAAGGAATTTTTTTACCATTGGAAGATGGGGCTCAGCAGCGGCCACCCACGGCGCGAGTATGCGCTCTACTGAGTGGCGTTCTAGTTACTAATAGACGAGACGGATTTCTGAGAAATGTGAATGTTCGGTGCACTTTTGGGTAAAAGTTGGAAACCTCACTTTTTAACATAATAAGGGTATGGTGAATTCGATTAACGCGCTTCCCAAGCCGAATTTAGAGTTTTTGACCTTCTCATTAGCATACACAAAATAGCCGCCAAATTGCCATTTTTGGACACATTCTTGGGTAAAGCATTTTTTCTCATGTATATACATGCAGCTCTATGTGGTAATCTAATCTAAACAATCTACCGAGAAGTTTGGCCACAGCACTGCTACCATTTCACGCATTAACTGGGTGTCACACCACCTCCTTTTTTGCAAATCACACCAAACAAACATCATGGAAAGTCTTCAAAGTGCACCATAAATTTCTGAATAACTTGGGCATTGGTGAACTCACATATTAGCCTGGTGTTGGCTTAGCGGTTAGGGTACAGGCTTGGGATCCTAGGATCCTGGGTTCGAATCCCAGTCGATCGCTGAATTTACGCCAGGGGGGTTGACTCAGCCTGTCATCCTTCTGAGGTCGGCAAATTGAGTACCAGCTTGCTGGGATGAATGATCCTGGTGTGTACCCTGGTTTAGAATAGGTACACCGTATCCCTGCGCATCGTAAGAGGCGTCCAAGGGTTGGCGTCAGGAAGGGCATCCGGCCATAAAAACATTGCCTCAAACAGGGAACCATGATTGTCATGGGGCTCGCAAGGCTAACCCCCACTCTGGCGGGGAAAAATGGCCTTAAAACGATCATTCATTCATTCATTCATTGGTGAACTCACAGAGGAGACAATCAAATCTGCAGAAACGTTCGTCTGCAGAATATATAATGTGCACAGAACAACCTCTGTTGATTCAGCAAGACATATGTTGTTCTCCAAGACAGGTAAACCAGAAGCATTGTCACCGACAAGTGATGCTCTTAATTTCCATTTGATGTGAGTATACTATCAAGCCATGGTATGGAGAAATGCTCATTTTGCCATACGGCTTCACGCTGTTGAAACAAAAGCTTTCAGAATCATTGGAATCTCCTGCGATGAAGCTAACTCTGAGGACCTTTCACTCACTCACCACAGGCAGGTTGGTCGCCCTCCTGTCTTCTACCGACTCCTCTCCGGCCTTGGTCCCCCAGCTCTCTCTGTGCTCTGTCCCCCAAATATTCCTACAGGTCACACAAGATCTGCCAGCAACCCTCTTATAGTTAAACTGCCAAAATCTAGGCTCTCTGCTCACCTTCACTCTTTCATTCCCCTTTTCTCCCACCTCTGGAACAAACTCCACCACTCCCTTCAATCCCACTCCTCCCTCCAGGTCTTAAAAACAGCTGTTCACCACAATCTCTTATCTTCCCCCATCCAAAACCTTGATCTTTTCTACGCCCGCTAATTTCCACCCCCAGATACACTTTTTTGAAATTCCAACTTCCTTCCTGGAAGTCCTTGCAGTGTCGATATATTTTATCCCTCCCACCTTCACCCCAAGCCCTCTCCCTCCCACAGTTCTCTCGATCTCCTTCCTCTCAAACGTTGTGTTTGTGTCCTTCCCCCTCTCTCCCCATCTTGTTTACCGCTCCCCTTAATTTGTGTTTTTTGTGTCAGTTTGACTTTAGGTGTGATGAATGTCTGCTCTTTCACGAGCCTCGATCTTGTATACAAAAAAAACCCCCCAAAAAAACCTGATCTTCCTGCACCTGTGGAAATGGGATGGAAACGTGGTGATTCAGGATGAGAGCCTATTCTGATGTCACCGTGTCCAATCCCAGAAAGTTGCCTCGAGATGATTTGTTGTGCATGCCAGAAGCAATGTGAGTGCTGCATGCCAACTCGACACTGCAAATGTCGATATTTAGAGTTGAGGTGCACATCAATGTGTGCCTGTCAGCAACAGAGTGATGATCAGATCCCTTGTATGAATTTGATGTAGTTTGGCAAAGTTTGGTGAATTGTTCAGAAAAAGGAATGCGATATAAAGTTATAAACATCAATTATATTCAGAAGAAGTACATAAGAAAGCTCTTGGAGCTTTTGATGATAAGAGGTTTATTTTAGAAAATGGAATTGATAGTCTCCCTTATGGTTATAAGTGTTAAAATAAATATAAGTGATAAGTATAAGTGTTAAACTATATTAAGATAAACATAAGTGATAAGTACAAGTGATAAGATAAAAAAGGGGGGTGAGGGGTAAGGAATTTTAACGGGTTAAGTGTTAATATAAATATAAGTGATAAGTATAAGTGTTAAACTATATTAAGATAAACATAAGTGATAAGTACAAGTGATGAGATAAAAAGGGGGGTGAGGGGAAAGGAATTTTAACGGGTTGCCGCTGCCTTTTTTACTAATATATATATATGATAGAACCAAGCAATAACCAAACCAAAGATTGGAGAAAACAACAACCTTGGCATTTAAATGGAAAACATCATGAATGTGAAAAATATCAAATAAGTCTCATTGAAAAAAAGAACAGGGGCAAGAGCAGATGAAACAAATAAACGAATAAATTTAAATACGGGTAAGTTAGAGGCTCTCGGAGGCAATATCCTTGAATGGACTGAGAACTTTGATGGTTGTCAAGAAATAAAGACAAGGTATGCGGACTGGAGTCCTAAATAGGAAAATAATTTTCTATAATCTCAAAATGATATGTGGTTTGGAAGGGGGTCAGATGAGGTCATTAAGATAAGTTTATCATTTCATATTGGCTCAACAGCGATACCTAAACCGAGAGTTAAATTCTAATGTCATATTTATCAATATTTTAGATGGTGATTTCTCTGATAAAAGGACGGATCTTATCAGGGAGATAAAACATGATCAGATATTCGTTGGGTCTCTGTATGAGCATAATAAAAAATGGGGGAGTTAATTTAAAAAGTGGTAGAAATGGGTGTAATTTTTCAAGAGAGGGGGTAGGAGTCAATTCATTTCCTTCATTTTTCCCATTGACTTCAATGTCAAATTTTATGTGAGCCAGAACCCCCATTCTCCTACTACTGGGCTGTTGAAGTTTTTATACCTGATATGTCAATGGGAACAAACACAGACCCTGGTTATAATCAAAGAAAGACAATGTATAACGATGATACAAAAGCAGAGAAAAGTTTTACCGTAGCAGTTCCCCTTAAGGGTATATTTGGATTTTGTGATTGTGATAAAGTTTTGTATGGACTTAAAATTCGATTTCAACTACAAAGGAATGAAAATGTAAATAGATTACTATTTGGGGATGCTAATGCTTTTGGTGGTAATGATAATTTTTTTATTAATAAAATGGGTTGGTATATTAGTGAATATACTCCTAATCTTAAAACGAAAGAGATGAGAGCGAGAGAGAAAGAAAGATAGAAGACTTAACTCAAAGAAACCGCTGAATGTGTCATACCTTAAAAGTATATGTCAACATGTTAAACTGGAACACACTACCTACACTTGGAATTTAGGTGTTCTGGAAGGAAAGCCACGATACCTATGGCTCATTTTAAAGAAACCAGTGTGTTTGTCCTTCCCCCTCTCTCCCCATCTTGTCTACCGCTCCCGATGTTATATGTTTTATGTGTCGGTTTGTCTTTCTGTGTGATTAATGTTCGCTCTTTCACGAGCCTCGATGTTGTATACAAAAAAAATAAATAAATAAATATAGGTTTGGCCATTTCAATACTCTTTGACCAAATGGATCGCACAAAAGTTCTAAGTTAAGACCTCAGCTCTTTAAAAACTCGGTCTATTAATCAATTTTGATGCTTGTCCCCAAGATGTTGTGTCTGATATTTTGTCTTTTCGTCATGTTCTCCATCGTTTTTCCAAATACAGAGTTAATCATCAACTTATAAAAGTCTATCTCAAAATCATTCTTTGATCCAATCCTGCATTGTGTGTTAAAATCAATGTACTCTTTCAACCAATGACTCTGATTAAACTTGAGAATCCTATGTATCTTTTCAACATGGAGACCCTTTGAAAGACATTGCCGCAAATTTCGTTGGTGTACAACATAATTTTTCTTGTTGTATATTGTAGTAAGTAATTTTTCTGTTGATTCACCTTTTATATCAAACAATCGTTGATAATCACTCAACCATTCTTTCTTTGGACTTTCTTTCTCAGAAGCAAATGGTAGATCTTTGTTTGATATGAAGTTCTTCAGGATATTTTAAATCGACCTCAAAATAATAACCAACCTTTGAATCATCCAATTCTTTTTGTGTAGAGATACATACATCTTGTAAAACCTTTTTATGATGGTCCTTTTCCTTTACCCATTTAAGTTTACCATAAGGAAGAGCTTGAGACATTGCCCAGCCATACAAGTTGTTTGCGTCATAGTACATCAAGTAAGAACTCTCTTTCGTTGAATCATAATTTGGAAGATATTTGTTATTTGCTTTTGCGTATCTACTCGAGCAGACTTGTGAAATTCCACCTCTTTTTGCCTTTTCAATCATCAAGAGCATATCAACATCGGTTATCAAATCCAAATCTTGTTTGGACATTTTCAACATTGCACTCCAAGCCAATCCAGGTGCTGTGTAGTAGTGAGCAGGATCCAATCCATATCCAGTGCGACAAACAGATCTAAAGGTCTCAAATACATCAGCCAATAAAAGCACATCAGTTTTGAGATACAAATCATGATACTCACCAAGATTCTTGATGTTGTATTTTTTCCAAACATTTTGAGCATGTAAATAATTTTTGTCAGATATATGTTTATTGTTTAATTTGTTGTAGAAATTTTCTTTTGAAGGAAGTTGTGTTTCATTAAATCTCTCAAATGAATCCATATAATCATAGGGGTAAATTCCCTTTTGTGTTAGTAAATCTTTATCAGAAAAATATTCGGAAAGACATGGAAACTCTTTAAGATTATTAACCAATTTTTTCAATGGACTTGCCATGAATTTAAATGTATCAAGAAATCTGATATGAGTAATAGGAGATGTGTGAATTGTTTTTGTGAATGAAATGTATTTCTGATCCGTGTTAGGAATTGCTGAAATGTGTCCAGATGTCTTTGAAAGTTCATTAATAAATAGATGTGTATCATAATGAGCATTGTTATGAAGAAAGACAGGAATGAAAGAGGGGAGTTTATAATTAATATTACAACTTTGATGAGCCAGACCTCTATATTTCCCAGTGAGATGATAATGATCTCTAACCTTTAGACCTTCACCAATTTTTTCCTCACAAATATGACAAACATTGTTTTTTCTAAATTCCCTTTTCTCTTCACTTGTCAAGGACATTGGTTTATTGGTTTCTCTCATTATCTTGGTTAATCGAACACAGTCTTTTTCTAGTCGTTTCACAAACTCCTCTGGGGTATTTGAGCCTCTATACACCTCTAACTTGTTATATTCATCACCAACGGATGATTTGATAAAATAACAAAAACCACAAGGAGTATGTTTTTGATATTTATTTGTGTATGATTTTCCTGTACCATCTTTCTTCTTTGGATTTGGTTGTACGGTGTCAATTTTTTCTAGAATACTTTCAAAATCAGCATATATAACAAATGGTGGTTTTATTGTTTTCTTTTCATCTTTGAATGAGATATTTGAGCCTTCTTTAGGCATATTGATTACCGTTGATTTTTGTTCACCACAATAATTTGAATGTTTATCTAATCTTTCTTGTGTATGGAAGAAGTTAAGACAATGCAAACAAACGTATATTTTATTTGTTCTTTTACATATTTGTGGTTTTATTAATTTAGCAATATCTTTGATGTATGTATAATGTGAATTTTCCTCTGAATTAAAATATAGAAGATTAATATGAAGTTGTTTACAATATTGTCAGAAAGCTTTAAAACCTGAATGTTGTTTGTTTCTGTTAGACCATAAACATTAACTGATAAATTATTTAACTTTTCAAATTTAGGAATATCATTTAAAGTCATCGGAAACTTTAGATCTTTTGTATTTAATGTATTCTCATATTTTTTATAATGAGATACTCTTTCATCATGAAAATGTGGAGGATGTAAGTGTGCTAGAATAGACCAGAGAAAACATTTAGTCTTTATTTTTGATATTGATAACTGCTTTTCTATTTTTGATAACACTGGGTAAATCGATGTAAGAAGAAGCTTTTAGAGGATCTGATTTAAGAATATGAATGTCTATGTAAATAATTTTTCCTATATTGAATCCACTTCCTACGATTGAATTATCCACATCTTGCTCTTGTTTAATAAGTTCATCATAGACTCCTGATGTTTTAAAATCTTGATATGAAGATATAAAGTGTGGCTCAGTTCTCATGTATGGTGTATCTATAACTCCCTCATCCTTTGTCATTTCTAATTTTACTCCCACATAAAATTTAAGTGGTTTCATTTATTTTAGTGTTTTTTCAATCAACGTTTGAACAGCAGGTTTAACTATTTCTATAGCATCAACTATAGGCTCTGCTTCAGGAGGTTTGAAGTTAAAGACTCTTATTTTGATATGTCCTTTGAATGTGCCATCAGAGTTTTTAGTTGTGATAAAATTTGATAAATGTAGATTTGTTTTAAGATGTATTTCGAAGCCTTTCTTGAGGATATTTTTTATTACAGACAGAACAGTGTTTTGTTTCCTTCTGAATAGGAGCTAGTTGGTGAAGTAGATTAAATGTGTGTTTGTTAGTTTTAAGATGTCTTTTGTATTGTTTATATTCTTGTTCACAAACGTTGCAATACGTTGCTTTGGTCATATTTATAGAGCAAAATTATACTTAAAGTAAAACACCTTTTTAGAGGCTTTTTAAAAGATGAAACTGTGCTTAAAGTAAAACACATAGAGAAGAAACTGCCTTTTTACAGGCTTTTTATATATATAACTTTACTTAAACTACAGACTTGGCATTTAATATGGAATATTTTTTTTGTGGGGTCGAACTTACTTTTCAAGATGTCTTAGAACCAAAAGTTCATTGGAATTATGTTGAAATTATTCTAGATTTTGTTAATGTGACCTTTAAAAGAAACAAAAACCACATTTGACATTTCAAAACAAATAAATTGATCCTTGAAAGTGATGTAAACTGATATCGAACTCAATTCACAGACAGTGCTGTGTTAAACTTCTGTACGTTTTCCAGAAGTATCTCTTTATTTTGCACATTAGCCAAAAAAAATTTAAACAAAAGTTAAATTACGACTGGGATTATGGATAGTAAAATTACAGTTCAGTACTTCGTGTAACCCCCACGAGCATTCAGGAGAGCACGTACACGTTGAGGCATGCTGTTCACGAGATTTGCCAAGGTTTGGACAGGAATCGCTTGCCATGCAGTAACAATAGCCTGCTGCAATTCACACACAGAGGCAGGCTGCTGGTCCAAGTGGTCGATTTGACGCGTTAATTCTGCCCACAAGTTCTCTAACGGATTCATATCCGGGGACATGGCAGGCCACTCCATATGCTCTACACCACAAGAAAGAAAGTGTTGGATCATGTTGTCAGCAAGAAAGTGTTGGATCATGCGAGCACGATGAGGCCGTGCATTGTCATCTTGGAAGACGATGTTTCCTTGAAAGGCTGCACGAGCAAATGGAAGCAATGTTTCTTCCAGAATGGCCCTGTACTTGAACTGGTTCAGGTTTCCATTCAGAACAACCAGGTCAGTTTTGCCCCCTGCATGAAAAGCAGCCCAAACGGTCACCCCACCACCTCCAGCTTGGACACTTGGCACTATACAATCTTTGTTGTCGGCTTCATGCACTTGTCTGCACACTCGGACGCGGCCATCTTGACGATAGACCAGAAATCTAGACTCGTCACTGAAGATCACGTGATTCCAGTGTCCTGGCTGCCATTGACGGTGCTCTCTGGCCCACTGCAATCGGCGCTGGCGGTGTTGTCTGGTCAGGCGTGGCTTTCTCAGGGGACGCCTGGCACGATAGCCTGCTTGAACCAGTCGTTGGTTGACTAGCCTTCTGGATACAGGCACATTTGTCAGTTGCTGCCACTCAGATCTAAGCCGATTAGCTGACTTGGTACGGCCATTGCGGACTAACCAGTGCAGCTGGCGATCATCCCTCCTTGTGGTTCTGCGGGGACGTCCTGGCCTCGGTATTGGAGTAGGGACACCCCTCTGAGCATTGCGTTTCAGGATCGTTGACACCTGACCTTGAGTGATGCCATACTGCTGAGCAATAGCACGCTGTTTCATGCCGTAATTTCGTAAAGCCACCACTCCATGACGAACCGCATTGTCGAGTTGACGGACCATCTCCAGAGGAAGTGGCAATAACTTTTGGAGACGTGCAGCAGTTGTTTTCCACTAATACAGAACGCAACAACCCTTGTATACCCGACTGTGAAGCCAATCATCAAATGCACCTGTCCGTACATTTTGCCACGCCACCTGTGATATAATCCTGTTGTTGACTTCTTGCTGCGACAGACAATCAGTGACATGGTTCTTTTAACAAATAAATCACCAAAGTGTAAAAGAAACTCACCAGAGTGATATACTGAGTAAGAAAGTAAACCCAAGTCAAGAAGAAAAAAAATTCCATATTAAATGCCAAGTCTGTAAAACACCTTTTCATCTCCCAATCGATATCAGAACTGGGGTCATATTCAGAATCAATCTCACAATCAGAGACATCTGAGTCATCAATAAAACTACTGTCACAACTATCACAAGAGCAAAGACTCTGAATCAAAACTATCTACTGAAGTTTAGTTTTGAAGACTCTCCGTATCACAGGAGCAGAGACTCTCTGTATCACAGAGACTCTCAGTATATGAGGAAACTTCTGAGCAGGAACTATCACTCATTTAATTAGCAGGAAAAATATTCCCATCAATATCTATATACTTTCTTTCATTAATGGATTCAATCTCCACATTTTTAATATCAAAAGTTATCTTTAAATAATCTCTGACTATCATAGAACGAAATGACATTTCACCAGAAATATTAACATCATTCATTTTACTTAGATCTACACCATTTGGATTATTAAAGTAAATACAAATTTCTCCACGAGTATTGTTGATGGTCTTATCATTCTTTTTCAAAGTATCGCGATCGATCACTTTTTCAAGCTTTGAATAAATTGCCAGGAGTAGAGGAGAAACTTTTGTTAGATTTACTTTAATGGATGTCTTTCCAGGTATAGTTAGAGCTCTTCCTTTAAATGAAATAGAGGGGCTCATGTTATTTTCCATAACTGGTTTTACCCAAAAATTTCCATATTTATCTTTGTTCAATTTAACATCTTTGACATATTTTTCAATATCTTCCACCGAAGTAGAGATTGATTGAAATTTGTCTTTTGTGCTTTGAAACATTGTATTTATTAGCTAAAAAAAACTTGCGTTTAGTTTAAGTAAAAATTTACTGTTTAAATATGGCAGAAGGAGATTTCGAATTTCCAGACTCTCCATATGATAATTTAGAAATCTGCCACCATTGTGATAGAATAGGGCTTAATAATGAGGGTTCATATAAACAATGTATTTTCTGTGATTTAATTTTCATTAATGATAATTAAAAAAATAAAAAAATATATAACTCTTTTAAATTAGAACCAAAAATGAATTACTTTACAAGATTAATAAGAGAGATGAATGTTAAGTATTGTGATGATAATACACCATTTCCTTCAAGGGAAGAGACTATTTGTATTGAGGAAATGTATAAGGGTTTAATGATATTTATTATTCAAAATAATTTTAATGGAAATGTTAAGACAAGATACTATATAAATAAAATAATGAATTATTTTGGAATTAAACCTGAACTCAGGATAAAATATAGAGTTTCTAAAATAGCTCAAAAAAAGTTAGATGACTTGTTTTCCAAATATATAAATGAATGATTTTTTACCCGTTTGGGAAAATAAGATAAAATTTAATAACCATAAAAATATTCCAAATTCATTGAGATGTCTAATAGTTTGTTCAAGCAGATGTGGAAAAACCTGTTTGCTTTTAAAGATGCTCCTTAGTCCTAATTTTTTAGATTATGATAATTTAATAATTTTTACGAAGTCAAGTTTTCAACCCGAGTATCAACTACTCTCACAGGGTTTTAATGCGGGTCTTAAAAAGGAAGACATCATCGGTTTATTTAAACTTCAAAACAAACGAAATGATTATAATATTGAAGATATAATACAATTATTTTGTAACACACAGAAATCAAAATCAAAACCAAAACCCATAACTTGTATTCTCAGTGATAATATGGATGATATACCTTCACCCCAAGATTGAGATAAATAAAAAAAGAACCTCGTTATCTTTGATGATTGTGTTAATGAGAGAAACCAAACAGTAATGGATAGCTACTATACAAGAGGGAGACATTCTTCTTGTAATTGTATTTATCTTAGTCAGTCATATTTTCAACTCCCTCGGCGCTCAATAAGAAACAATGCTAATACTTTTATTTTATTTAAGTTGAATTCAATGGATACAAATAATTTTTGGAGAGATAATTGTTCTACATTATGTAGAAAGAAGGAATCTGAAAATTATATGAAACACACGATTGGAAAATATAAATATATTGTTGTGAAACAAGATGAGATACTAACTGATATTTTACACACATAAATGACTATTATTATTAATCTTGTGGGTAAATCTGCTTCAGGAAAGAACTTTCATAAATCTAAACTCTTGAATAGTAAAAATGAAAAGATTGTAAGTTTTTTTTTTTTAAACACCCTATGATTCGTTTTGTCGGTACGACAACCAGAGCAATGCGACCAGGAGAAGTAGAAGGGAAAGATTATTACTACATTTCAATGGAGGAACATATGCGATTGAGGAACGAAGGTCAAATATTTGAGGTGGTCTCTCTTGGTTCTACAAAATATTCACATTGTAAGAGTGAGTTAAATAAAGTAAAATCTAACAGTCTTGGGATTTTAGAAACTAATTCTGAAGGAATGAGACAAATTATTAAACATTTGCGTGGTGACGGAGTTAAGATTTTATCATTCGGTTTTGATATCGATGAGGAGACTCAACGCAAATGTATGAAAAGCAGAGATACAAGTATTAGTGAAGAAGAAATAACAACTTGTATTAATACCAATAAAGAATTCAACACATTTACTATAATGACGAAGAAAAGGAAAATTTTCCCATTGACCTTTACAATTCATTAAATTATATTTTTCAATAAATAAATACAGAAAATGAATACCGAAGAAAGAGCAAGAAAGTTTAAAGAACATCAAGAGTTGGTTTCAAAAGTTGTAAAGCAACAGGAAGAGATAAAGAAGAAACGGAGACAGAAACTAACCGGTGAAGAAGCCTTTGAAAGAAAACAAGAGAAATTTTTTAAACCACTTTTAAAATCTCAACAAACGATTTCATCTACAGTTCCCACGGTAGAATTTACTCCGAAAAAACTTCAAATGCTCAAAGATTTTAGTCAAATGACAGAGCAAGAACTTGGAGAATTAGAATATGATGATGAAGGATTATTTCGGAAACTGGAGGAGGTAAATCAACCCCCTAATTATGTTGTGGAAGCTCTACAAAACAATGAATATTCGGCGGGTTCAAAAACCAGAGCAGGTCTCATTCCAACAGAAGAACCAGCACAGTTCCATCTTGTGAAAGAAAAGTTATTGATATTTAAACCAAATGTTGAATTAACTCCAAGATTAATGTTTCTTCGAACAATCTCCGGATTCAGCGGTTCAAAATATTTTGAGGAACCACTTGATATGGAAAGAGAGGAAGATAGAGAGTATATTGAGTTGCTAAATGCACTTGATTATGGAGTTTCTGTTGCTGGTAAAAGTAAGAAGAATGAGAAGGAGAAACATATTATTGATGCTTTAAGTAAGCTTGGTTCGGGTGTTAACTTTCTTCCAAACGACCCATCACAATTAGTTAATAGGCTATTATTGTTGTTAGGTAGTAAGAAGGCTGGAAACAACAATTGTTTTAATGAAACATCCGCCATTTTAGACCAGTTGATGAATATGAAAATAATTAATAAATGTCAATACAAAGATATTTTATTAGATATTAAATAAGATGAGAAGCACAATTCTTAGTTTTAATTTCACAACGAGTGATTACACAGCATCATTCCCTTACCCACTACAACTTGACCCCATAAAAGAATATGAGGCATCTTTATTGTCGATGGAAACTTATAATACCTTGTTTAATATCACAGAGAAAAACAACAAGTTTAGTTATAATCCAGGAAGTGGATATAAAACTATAACCGTTTCACCCGGAGCTTATGAGATTTCTCAAATATCTTCTGAAGTCTCTCGCCTTATGAAAGAACAAGGTGATGAACCAAAAAATATTGTAATAGATATTCAAAAACACACTTCAAAATCAACTATTAAACTTAAAAATAATTATAAAGTTGATTTCACGATTGAAAAATCGTTTAGAGAGCTATTGGGTTTCTCTTCAAAAAAGATTGAGACTAACGGGACGTTTTACAGTGATAATGTCATTCAAATATCCTCCGGTATAAATTCAGTATTAATTCATTGTGATTTGATTGATGGTGCTTATAACGATGGAATAAGAACAAATACAATATTTTCATTCAGCGCATACTCAACCCCGATTGGTTATAAATTTAATATGGAACCAAAAAATCTTGTCTATTTACCTGTGTCAGGAAAAACCATATACAGAGTAAATTTTAGGATAACCGATCAAGATAATCGTATGATCTCCTTTAATTAAGAAATTATATCCATCAGAAGTCATCGACGTGAAGTTTTTCAATAAATAAATAATGGTTATTGTGAGAAAACACGAGTTGGGAAAATATAAATAATTACAGGGGGTGGGATGTTCCTTTCACCATACTAAAAGGGTGAAGGTATGTTTCTTGGTAGAGGATACTATAAACCAAAGAGACAACGGGGTGTGGGACATCAAGTTAGAAATAAAAGAGATGGGATAATTGATACTCTAATGGGTATTGGTTCAACCATCCTTAAACATAAAGACCTAAGTGGTTCAACTGCTTGTGCCGTGGGCTCAGTTGCGGGTGCTATTAAGAGTATAAAAGATGCTCAAAAGACTCTCATAAATTACAATCAATCAAAGAAATTAAAAAAGGTAGAATTCAACTATCTTCACAAGAATGACAAAAAATCATTCAAATACTTGGGTCAGGGTTTCAACGATTTTAATGCTATACAAATACAAGTATGGAAGCGATTGATAGTATCTATGATTTGGATGATACGATTATCATTTCAAACTCCACTAAAAAGGAAGACTATTTTAAGGTAAATGCTATAACAGGAACAGACTGGAATTCAAACGGAACAAAAAGTTTTGAAATAAATAATCAACAAACTTACTTGAATCTAGCTGATAGTTTCTTGCTGTGTAAATTTAAATTCACTAAGGCTGCGAATAATACTAATGCCACACTCGTAAATGATTTCTTCTGGAGAATGTTTGATAGTGTCCGCCTGTATATTGGAACACAAGAGGTTGAAGCGGTTGATTATGTCTCTGCTACATCTGAAATGATGAAATTTACACTATATTCGTTTAGTGATAGAATGGGTAAGGGAGCTGTTGAAGGTTTTATTCCTGATATGTCAACGTGTACAAACGCTGGCCCTGGTTATAGTCAAAGGAAGGCAATGTATAATGATGATGCAAAAGCAGAGAATAGTTTTACCGTAGCAGTACCTCTTAAAGGTATATTTGGATTTTGTGATTATGACAAAGTTTTGTATGGTCTTAAAATTAGATTTCAACTACAAAGGAATGATAATGTAAATAGATTGCTTTTTCGGGCTGAAAATGCTTTTGGCGACAATAATAAATTTGTTATTAATGATTTGTGTTGGTATATCAGTGAATATACTCATCTTAAAACGAAGAGATGTTAAATAAAAGACTTAACTCAAAGACCCCGCTAAATGTATCATACCTTAAAAGAAGATGTCAACACGTTAAACTGGAACACACTACCTACACTTGGAATTTGGGTGTTCTTCAAGGAAAGCCACGATACCTATGGCTCATTTTTTTTTTTAAACCAGATGGAGAGGACGGTACTGATAAGAATAATGCGCTGAGTGATAATGCTAATGTGAAACAACTTCGGGTTTCTCTTGATGGCACATTTTGTCCGCGAGATAGATTGGAAATTGATTGGGAAAAAAATGATTATGCGGAAGCCTTCAAGTCTAACCAAAAGGTGTGTGAAAGCAACGGTAATAATGATCCTATTTTGGATATGGTTGCGTTTCAAAAACTTTATATGATCTACGCAATTGACCTGAGTTCTCAAAAAGAAACTAAAGTCTAATAGAGTGGTTACTTCTCTATACATTGAAAGAGGGGAGAGTGAAGAGGTTAATACATATGGTTTGCTTTTGGAAGAAACAGAATTACAGATTAATACAGGTAATGGTGTTATGATTAATATCACATAGATTTTTTCTCATAAATAAATGAGTAGGAAAGAACCGGTATATGTTCATCAAATCAATCTTGATAAATTAACATCTTGTATTCAAAATCAAAAGCCTTGTATTGTTAATGTTAATACAATTCAAAGAAAAGGAGCAGTAAGAATTGATGTTTTACTCACAAGAGAGCAGGTGAAAACACTAAATGATGTTGGATCACTTAAAATTAAAATGACAAAACCTATGTTGAAGAAATATTCATCAAGGGAAACGAGTGGAGGATTTCTCCCGTTTCTAATTCCTTTATTTTATGGTTTAAGTGCGGCGGGAGCATTGACTGGTGGTATTTCAGCAGCGGTAAAAACTGCTAACGAAAGGAAGGCACAGCTAAAAGCTCAAAAAGAATTGGAAAGACATAACAAGGAGTTGGAGAAACAAATTAGTGGAAGTGGTGTAATTGTAGATTTTGCTGAAAAGCTTGAAAGCCTACCTGATAAAGCTCGATTGTTAGTTGGAGATATGCTTTCCTCTATCGTTCAAGCGGGTGTTAAACTAACTAAACGGGGTAATGGATTGTATCTTTCTCATAAATAAATGGATAAATAGTTTAAACAATTTGGAAAGAATACAACGTCAAATATAGAACTAGCTAAATATTGTAAAAAACTAAAAATTGATAATGTGGTAATCCGTATGAGAGATGAATTAACAAAGTTGTCCAATAATACAAATAATATTATTATGAATTTAGACACAGAATGGTTCTCATTGGGTTTGTATTCATAATAGTCAGGATAAATATTATTTTGATAGTTATGGTATGCCACCACCTGTTGAAGTAATACAATTCTTACAGAATGGTGTTTATCAAACATTTCAAGTTCAAGAAATTAATTCTAAATGTTGTGGCCAATTATGTTTATATGTATTATTTCAACTCAACAATAATGAAAATTTTTATGATGTCATTTTTAATCTAATATAAATGACATGTCGGAAAAGATGGTTCTATCTTTGGAGAATCCTCTCAGGATATTGATTTATCAAATTATTATACAAAGGCACAGGCTGAACGACAAAAATATAGTGTAAGTAAAAATATTAATATGAAGAATACCTATAAATTAACCAATTATCCAAACCCTACAGATGCGAATGACTTAATTAGATTCAGTGATTTATCACAATATATATCTTTAAATAAAACAGCACGTTTTGTTAAACAAGTAAAATTTACAACCACAACACCTGGTTATACTGACCATACACCTTTCCTCATTCAATTTAACTATCTGCTTACAATTGAATTTTTATAAAGAAGGACATATAGTTAATATGCGAATTAATAAATGGGGGTATGATATGCCTGATTTAGGGTATAATTGGTCTTTTTCAATAAACCTAGAAGACCTACATGATTTTAATCAGTCTCGTAAAGAAGAATATTATCCGCTTGGTTTGGATAAGGATTTATGTGGAAGTACAATTAGTAAACAACAAATACATGATTTTAAGAAAAGAAAAATATATGATAGTATAGCGATGGTTAGCATGACAAAGAAGGAAGGTAATGAGATAAGGATAGAAAGCCGAGGAATACAAACCGATTTGGTAGTGGGAAGATGGGGTGGTATTACCAGTCATAATATTAATCTCACATGTATTTCTGATACATAAATGGCAGGAAGAACATGGCAATGGCAGGCAGAAGAACAATGGCAGGCAGGAACAGGAAGAACTACAAGAGAATTATAATTTTTGTATTCGGGGATACCTACAACAAAAGGGTGCTCGGTATTACATACCTTATGATTTGGAGCATATACATGGAAATTTTGTCATTAAAAACTGGCCTTGTACTGATATTGTTAAACCCACAAAGAGAGACTTGTTTAAAATATTAAATAAAAATGAACTTCTCAAAGTTATGAAATATAAAACTATTTTAGAAATCATCAACAAATCTTATTGGTATCCTATTATGAGAAAAATAATAATAGATACAAGAATATCTCAAAATCCAGATGAGTATATGTATAATATTCTTTGGGGCTCAAACTCAAGGGTAGCGAGGGATGAGGAAGGAGTTGAAGAAGAGAAGGAGGAAAGAGAGAAAAAGGAGAAGGAGGAAAGGGAGAAAAGGAGAAGGAGGAGAGGGAGAAAAAGGAAAGGGAGAAGGAGGAGAGGGAGAAGGAGGAGAGGGAGAAGGAGGAGAGGGAGAAGGAGGAGAGGGAGATGGAGGAGAGGGAGAAGGAGGAGAGGGAGAAAAAGGAGAAGGAGGAGAGGGAGGAAAGGGAGAAGGAGGAAAGGGAGGAAAGAGAGAGGGAGGAAAAATATAAAAATATGACCATTCCTGAGATTAATGAAAGATTGAAGGTATTAGGGCAAATAAATCAATCTCAACGCACCGAAGAGGAAAATAAAGAATTAATGACTTAGGAAGATATTGTTTTCAAGAATAATGACGTCAATGTCTTCACTTTCAGGGAGGAGATTTAAACGAGAAAGTGGGGATAAAGAAGAAGAAGGAAAAGATTCTGTGATTGATGATGTTGGTGTTATTGCCTTTAGTTAGTTTTTATTTGTAAATAAATTGAGGGGAGAGTGAAGGCATTCCTAAGGATTCTTTATGTTTTAAAAATTAAGATAGAAATGTATGTGTTGAAAACCAAAAAGGTTTTGATACTCTGTCGGAATTTTTCTGATAAATAAATATGAGTTATTGTCTGAAATGTAAAAAGAAAACTAAATCTAAAAATATCTCTTATGTTAAAGCTAAAAATAATAGAGTTTATCAAAAAGGAATATGTCAAGTGTGTGGCTCTAAAAAGTGCCAAATCATCTCTCCTAAAAGTGGAGGAGACATACAAAAGTTTCTGTCACGAAGTAAATTTACAACAACTGGAATTCCTGGGGAACTACATCTACCTGGATATTCTTTATGTGGTCCTGGAACAAACCTGGATAAAAGATTAGATGAGGCTGACGATTCCTAAACCTTGGTCTAAGCCTATAAATAGGGTTGATGAAGTGTGTATGAAGCGTGATATTGCTTATGGGAATACCACTACATTGGATGAAAAACATGAAGCAGACAGAGAAATGTTGTATAATTTGTCTTTGATACGAAATCCTACATTGAGAGAGAAAGTTGATAGGTTTATTGTGAAAAAAAATGATAAGTGCTAAATTGAAACTTGGTCTTGGTTATTCACCCTCAAAAAACTATTCGGCTCTAATGATGTAAACAAGACTGAGGAGCTTTTGGCTAATGAATTACATAAACCTATAATCACAGTTTAAAAGAAGGAAAGTTTATTCTGAATACACCGACCACATATGGTCCGCTGATTTAATCGAACTAAGTAATGATAAGGGATACAGGTATGCTTTAACTGTTATTGATTTGAGGAGTAGATTTGCCTGGGTTGTTCCTTTAAAAAATAAAAGGGGTGATACTTTAATGTTAGCCTTTAAGCTAATATTTGATAGGGATAAAAGGAAACCAAAGAAGTTATGGACTGATGAGGGAACAGAGTTCTATAACAAAATATTTATGAAATTTCTTAAGGGGGAGGGTATTAAATTATACAGCACCTTTAATGAAGGAAAAGCAGTTGTTATTGAGTGTTTTAATCGTACTTTGAAAGAGAGACTATATAAAAAATTCACACAACTCGGTTCTCAAAAATGGGTGTATTTAATTCAGGATATTGCAAATAATTACAACAATACAGTTCATTCATCAACAAAATCAAAACCATCGGAAACATTTACAAAATTAGAATATGAAAAGGAGATTGATTTGAGAAAACCCAAGTTCAAAGTTGGTGATATTGCAAGAATATACAGATGGAAAAGCCATTTTGAGAGGTTATACAAAAAAATGGACGAATGAATTATTTGAAATCGTTGATGTAATGGATACAGTCCCTTGGACCTACAAATTATATGATTTAAATGGAGAAGAAATCTTGGGTTCATTTTACACATCTGTGAACCCCAAACACAGAATCCCTCAACTTTTCAGTTGGGGCTTAACTTTTGTGTGTGTGTAATGGGGATACGTTCTTGAGATCTGTGAACCCCAAACACAGAATCCCTCAACTTTTCAGTTGGGGCTTAACTTTTGGGTGTGTGTGCAATGGGGATACGTTCTTGAGATCTGTGAACCCCAAACACAGAATCCCTCAACTTTTCAGTTGGGGCTTAACTTTTGTGTGTGTGTGTGTAATGGGGATACCTTCTTGAGATCTGTGAACCCCAAACACAGAATCCCTCAACTTTTCAGTTGGGGCTTAACTTCTGCACACAATTTTGTTTGTTGGTGTGTGTGTGAGTGAGTCATAATAATATACGAATCCTAACCCAACCTCAACCCTAACCCCAACTGAACCCTTAACCCCCACATTAAAACACCAAATTTGTAAGTCTAAACAACTGTATCCATTACATCAACCATTTAAAAAGTTCTTATCTCCATCTCTTTGTCTAACCTTCCAATTATATTTATTTTTTTCCAACTTTTTTGAAACAATTCAATTATAATTAATATAAGATAAATGAGTCTGTGAGGTATGACATTCATTCAAAAATTCACCTCACATCCAGAACCCAAACCCAACCCCATCCCTAACCCAACCCATCCCTAACCCTCATTCAAAATCCCATCCCTAACCCAACCCCATCCCTAACCCAACCCCATCCCTAACCCAACCCATCCCTAACCCTCACATTCAAAATCCCAACCCTAACCCAACCCCATCCCTAACCCAACCCTAACCCTAACCCAACCCCATCCCTAACCCAACCCCATCCCTAACCCAACCCCATCCCTAAGCCAACCCATCCCTAACCCTCACATTCAAAATCCCAACCCTAACCCAACCCCATCCCTAACCCAACCCTAACCCTAACCCAACCCCATCCCTAACCCAACCCTAACCCTAACCCTAACCCAACCCCATCCCTATCCCAACCCCATCCCTAACCTAACCCATCCCTAACCCTCACATTCAAAATCCCAACCCCAACATAATCTTTTTTTTTTTCCTCTTCTCCCAATTCTGTCTTGCAATGTTTTCAAGTTTGAAGAGGGAGAAATGGGAAGAAAGAATTTTCCAGCATTTTCTTCCCCGAATTTTCTTGATATTGCTGAAATACTGTATATGTAAAAAAATAAAAAAATAATATTACTTATCTAATATTGAATTAAATAACATAATTTAATTGATTTTTAATGAACTGAACTTACCTTAAATCAGACGTCATTAAACAATGAACATTGTTCATTGCTTTAGAATCCAAAGAGTCTCCAAGATGGACGCCACAGGTAGAGTCTCCAAAATAAAACCAACTTTCCAAGTTCCCAAGGTATTTTTTTCTTTTTTTCTTTTTCTTTTTTTTTGTATACTGAATCGAGGCCCGTGAAAGAGCTAACATTTACTTCACAAACAAATCGACCAGACAAACAAAATACACAAAAAGAGGGAGCGGAAGACAAGATGGGGAGCAAAGGGGAAGCACACAAACACAACATCCGAGAGCAGGGAGATGTGTGGAAGGGAGAGGGCCCCGGGGGAGGAGGCATGGGAAGGGGGGGGGGGGGAGGGAGAAGTATAAAGCACAAGGACACCAAGGACTTCCAGTACAGAAGTTGGTATTTCAAAAAGTGGAATTGGGGTGAAATTAGCGGGGGTAGAAAGGATCAAGGTTTTGGATGGGGGAAGATAAGAGATGGTGGTGAACAGCTGTTTTAAAGACTTGGAGGGTGGAGTGGGATTGAAGAGAGTGAGGGAGTTTGTTCCAGAGGTGGGAGAAAAGAGGAATGAAGGAGTGAAGGTGAGCAGAGAGTCTTGATTTTGGCAGTTTAACCAAAAGAGGGTTGCAGGCAGATCTTGTGCGACCTGTAGGAATATTTGCGGGACAGAGCCCAGAGAGAGCTGGGGGGGGCAAGGCCAGAGAGGAGTCGGTAGAAGACGGAAAGACGACCAACCTGCCTGCGGTGAGTGAGTGAGAGGCCCTTGGAGTTAGCTTCATCGCGGGAGATTCCAATGATTCTGAATGCTTTGGTTTCAACAGCGTGAAGGCGAGCTAGGTGTGAGGCAGGAGCACTAGCCCAGAGGGGAGAGCAGTATTCCATTGAGCTGCGGATGAAAGCCTTGTATGTGGTGAGGAGCTCAGGTGTGCCAAGGAAGGACTTCGCACCACGGAGGATGCCCAGTCGGCGACTGGCTTTGGAGGCCAGATTTGAAATGTGGTTTTTCCAGGAAAGATCATGGCAGATAGTGAGACCCAAAAGCTTGAGTGACAGAACTTCTTGGAGAGAATTATTCAGAAAGTGGATGGGAGGGTTGTCCAGTCGGTCTTTTCGGAGAGACATCGTAAGAGTGTGAGATTTGTCAGGATTGAAAGACATGTTCCACTTGTTTGCCCAGTCTGTGATTTTGTCAAGGTCTGCAGAGAGTGAGGAGGCTGCAGACTGCCGATCTGAGGGATGAAGAATGGAGCGACAGAGAGTAGAGTCGTCAGCAAAGAGATAGAGAGGATTTTCAAGAGAGTCAGAGAGATCATTGATGAAGACCAGAAAAAGCACAGGGCCCAGAACACTGCCTTGGGGAACTCCAGCCTGAACAGGAAGAGGAGATGAGAGAAACCCATTCAGGGCCACACGTTGACTACGACTAGAGAGGAAGTCCGCCAGCCATGCATGGAGATTTCCATGGATACCAAAAGAGGAGAGTTTGGTGAGCAGAGCGGGGTGCCAGACCGTATCGAAGGCACGTGATATGTCAAGGGAGACTGCTCTAATTTCCTGTTTGGCATTGAGGACCTCCATCCGTTGTTGAGAAAGCAGAAGAAGCATGTCCAGAGTGGAGTGTCCAGGTCTGAAACCAAATTGATGATCAGAGATCAAGCCATTGGAGAAGAGGAAAGATTTCATATCTGAAGCAATGATGGATTCCATGACTTTGCTGATAATTGGGAGAAGGCTGATTGGTCTGTAGTTGCTGGGATCTGTTTTTGCACCTTTTTTGTGCAAAGCGGTGATGTTGGCAGATTTCCAAGCAGATGGAAGATGACCTTGAGCAAAAGAGAGGGTGAAGAGAACAGAGAGAGGGAGTGAAAGAGCGGAAGAACATGATTTTAGGACCCGTGGGCTGATGCCGTCAGGTCCAGTTGCAGAATCAGAGTCGAGGGTTGACAGAAACTTTTCCACCTTGTCAGGAGGAAAGGACACAGAGTCCAGGAGCAGCTGGGTACGACTGGGTACGGTGGGTACAGAGAGGGATGGGTTTGGGACACAAGATTTAGAGGCAAACACAGAGTTGAGGCATTCAGCTTTTTCACGTGCAGAGTCAGCCGTGTGGCCATTTAAGGTGAGGGAGGGGATGGAGGGGGAACAAACACCAGAAACAGATTTTACCAGACGCCACCAGGATTTGGAAGAGGGAGACAGATAAGAGAGTTCAGTCCTGAGGACGGAGAGATATTGTTTCCTGGCTCTCCTGAGGGTGGACACACACTTGTTTCGGGCTTTGTGAAAGGAAATGAGATTTCCTTCCGTTGGATTTGCTTTCCAGCAAATCCAGCAAGGGAGATTGCATAACCACAATCCTGTTGAGCCTCCAGGATAGGTATCACATTCCGAGTCATGAAAACAAAACCCCCATTCTGAGTCTCCAAAAATATAACCATCTTTCCAAGTCTCCAAGGTGGAACCACAATTTTCAGAAATATTGGGGGTTTCCGTGATAAGTCTCACATAGTATAACTGCGGACCATCAGGAAAAACTTCCCTTTTCCAATTTTTTAGGGTTTCTGTGATGAGTCTCACATAGTATAACTGCGGACCATCATGGAGAACTCCCATTTCCCAATTTTTTAGGGTTTCTGTGATGAGTCTCACATAGTATAACTGTGGACCATCAGGGAGAACTCTCCTTTCCCAATTTTTTATGGTTTCTGTGATGAGTCTCACATAGTATAACTGCGGACCATCAGGAAGAACTCTCCTTTCCCAATTTTTTAGGGATTCTGTGATGAGTCTCACATCGTATAACTGTGGACCATCAGGGAGAACTCTCCTTTCCCAATTTTCATAAATTTGTGGGTCTCCATTGTATAACTTGTATTCTGGCTCATCAAGGTAGAACTTGTTCAGTGGGTTTTGTTTTGATAACTCACAATAAGTATCATCATGGTAGAACTCTTTTTCATGATTTTGTGGATCTCCAAGGTATAACTCTTTGGCTGGGTCATCAAGGTAGAACTCGTTCTGTGGGTCTTGGCTGTTCAAAATGTCTTCAAACAAAAAATAACTTCATTCCAAGTTGTGTTAAAAGCAGTATTTTCATTTCGTATCTCAGATACAATTTCCTGTGAGAGAAAATAACAATGTATTAATTTAATACAATATTTTTCATGTATAAATCAAGCTCTATGAATATTAAAAGAAACTTTGCTAACTCTTACACGAGTCGTATTTTAAAAATAAATAAAAAAATTAAATAACTAAATAAATAAATAAACAAGAAAACGTCATGCGTAGCACGTCATACTTGCAAAATACGCCCTCCCCCAAAAGTTTTCAATGTGACATGATGGCTTATGGTGACCTCAAAAATACTTGGTGGTTGAATTCAGTGACCAGATATGCAAGTCCTCTTCAAATTTCATGTCAATTGGATGAAAATTGAGGAGTTTAGAAATTTGGCCTATGTTGACCTTTTGGCCTATGTTGACCTCAAAGATACTTGGTGGTTGAATTCAGTGACCAGATATGCAAGTCCTCTTCAAATTTCAAGTCAATTGGATGAAAATTGAGGATTTTAGAAATTTGGCCTATGTTGACCTTTTGACCTATGTTCACCTAAAATATAATTTGTGGTTGAATTCAGTGACGAGATATGCAAGTCCTTTTCAAATTTCAAGTCAATTGGATGAAAATTGAGGATTTTAGAAATTTGGCCTATGTTGACCATTTGGCCTATGTTGACCTCAAGAATACTTGGTGGTTGAATTCAATGCAAGTCCTCTCCAAATTTCAAGTCAATTGGATGAAAATTTAGGATGCTTGGTGGTTGAATTCAGTGACCAGATATGCAGGTGGTCCTCAAATTTCAAGTCAATCGGATGAAAATTGAGGATTTTAGAAATTTAGCAAAGTTGGTGACCTTTGGCCTATGTTGACCTTTTGACCTATTGACCCCAAAACAATAGGCTTCTGGCATTTGACCAACTCTACCACTTGGTGAAGTTTGGTGAAGATCGGTTGAAAATTGTGATCTGTAGGCCGGTGACAAACAAACAAACAAGAAAACGTCATGCGTAGCACGATACTTGCAAAATACGCCCTCCCCCAAAAGTTTTCAATGCGACATGATGGCCTATGGTGACCTCAAAAATACTTGGTGGTTGAATTCAGTGACCAGATATGCAAGTCCTCTTCAAATTTCATGTCAATTGGATGAAAATTGAGGATTTTAGAAATTTGGTCTATGTTGACCTTTTGGCCTATGTTGACCTCAAAGATACTTGGTGGTTGAATTCAGTGACCAGATATGCAAGTCCTCTTCAAATTTCAAGTCATTTGGATGAAAATTGAGGATTTTAGAAATTTGGCCTATGTTGACCTTTTGACCAATGTTCACCTAAAATATAATTTGTGGTTGAATTCAGTGACGAGATATGCAAGTCCTTTTCAAATTTCAAGTAAATTGGATGAAAATTGAGGATTTTAGAAATTTGGCCTATGTTGACCATTTGGCATATGTTGACCTCAAGAATACTTGGTGGTTGAATTCAATGCAAGTCCTCTCCAAATTTCAAGTCAATTGGGTGAAAATTGAGAATTTTAGAAATTTGGCCTATGTTGACCATTTGGCCTATGTTGACCTCAAAATTACTTAGTGGTTGAATTCAGTGACCAGATATGCAAGTGGTCTTCAAATGTCAAGTCAATCGGATGAAAATTGGGGATTTTAGAAATTTAGCAAATTTGGTGACCTTTGGCCTATGTTGACCTTTTGACCTATTGACCCTAAAAACAATAGGCTTCTGGCATTTGACCAACTCTACCATTTGGTGAAGTTTGGTGAAGATCGGTTGAAAATTGTGACCTGTAGGCCGGTGACAAACAAACAAACAAACAAGAAAACGTCATGCGTAGCACGATACTTGCAAAATACGCCCTCCCCCAAAAGTTTACCATTGATACAGCAAATTGTCCATTTCATGAAGATTTAAATTTACAATCTTGATCAAAGCTCGGTTCAACAGGATGAAAATTGAGGATTTTAGAAATTTGGCCTATGTTGACCATTTGGCCTATGTTGACCTCAAAAATACTTGGTGGTTGAATTCAGTGACCAGATATGCAAGTGGTCTTCAAATTTCAAGTCAATTGGATGAAAATTGAGGATTTTAGAAATTTGGCCTATGTTGACCTTTTGGCCTATGTTGACCTCAAAAATACTTGGTGGTTGAATTCAGTGACCAGATATGCAAGTGGTCTTCAAATTTCAAGTCAATTGGATGAAAATTGAGGATTTTAGAAATTTGGCCTATGTTGACCTTTTGGCCTATGTTCACCTAAAATATAATTAGTGGTTGAATTCAGTGATGAGATATGCAAGTCCTTTTCAAATTTCAAGTCAATTGGATGAAATTTGAGGATTTTAGAAATTTGGCCTATGTTGACCATTTGGCCTATGTTGACCTCAAGAATACTTGGTGGTTGAATTCAGTGACCAGATGTGCAAGTCCTCTCCAAATTTCAAGTCAATTGGATGAAAATTGAGGATTTTAGAAATTTGGCCTATGTTGACCATTTGGCCTATGTTGACCTAAAAATTCTTGGTGGTTGAATTCAATGACCAGATATGCAAGTGGTCTTCAAATTTCAAGTCAATCGGATGAAAATTGAGGATTTTAGAAATTGTAGCAAAGTTGGTGACCTTTGGCCTATGTTGACCTTTTGACCTATTGACCCCAAAACAATAGGCTTCTGGCATTTGACCAACTCTACCACTTGGTGAAGTTTGGTGAAGATCGGTTGAAAATTGTGACCTGTAGGCCGGTGACAAACAAACAAACAAGAAAACGTCATGCGTAGCACGATACTTGCAAAATACGCCCTCCCCCAAAAGTTTTCAATGTGACATGATGGCTTATGGTGACCTCAAAAATACTTGGTGGTTGAATTCACTGACCAGATATGCAAGTCCTCTTCAAATTTCATGTCAATTGGATGAAAATTGAGGATTTTAGAAATTTGGCCTATGTTGACCTTTTGACCTATGTTCACCTAAAATATAATTTGTGGTTGAATTCAGTGACGAGATATGCAAGTCCTTTTCAAATTTCAAGTCAATTGGATGAAAATTTAGGATTTTAGAAATTTGGCCTATGTTGACCATTTGGCCTATGTTGACCTCAAGAATACTTGGTGGTTGAATTCAATGCAAGTCCTCTCCAAATTTCAAGTCAATTGCATGAAAATTTAGGATTTTAGAAATTTGGCCTATGTTGACCATTTGGCCTATGTTGACCTCAAAAATGCTTGGTGGTTGAATTCAGTGACCAGATATGCAGGTGGTCCTCAAATTTCAAGTCAATCGGATGAAAATTGAGGATTTTAGAAATTTAGCAAAGTTGGTGACCTTTGGCCTATGTTGACCTTTTGACCTTTTGACCCCAAAAACAATAGGCTTCTGGCATTTGACCAACTCTACCACTTGGTGAAGTTTGGTGAAGATCGGTTGAAAATTGTGACCTGTAGGCCGGTGACAAACAAACAAACAAGAAAACGTCATGCGTAGCACGATACTTGCAAAATACGCCCTCCCCCAAAAGTTTTAAATGTGACATGATGGCCTATGGTGACCTCAAAAATACTTGGTGGGTGAATTCAGTGACCAGATATGCAAGTCCTCTTCAAATTTCATGTCAATTGGATGAAAATTGAGGATTTTAGAAATTTGGCCTATGTTGACCTTTTCGCCTATGTTGACCTCAAAGATACTTGGTGGTTGAATTCACTGACCAGATATGCAAGTCCTCTTCAAATTTCAAGTCAATTGGATGAAAATTGAGGATTTTAGAAATTTGGCCTATGTTGACCTTTTGACCTATGTTCACCTAAAATATAATTTGTGGTTGAATTCAGTGACGAGATATGCAAGTCCTTTTCAAATTTCAAGTCAATTGGATGAAAATTGAGGATTTTAGAAATTTGGCCTATGTTGACCATTTGGCCTATGTTGACCTCAAGAATACTTGGTGGTTGAAATCAATGCAAGTCCTCTCCAAATTTCAAGTCAATTGGATGAAAATTGAGAATTTTAGAAATTTGGCCTATGTTGACCATTTGGCCTATGTTGACCTCAAAAATGCTTGGTGGTTGAATTCAGTGACCAGATATGCAGGTGGTCCTCAAATTTCAAGTCAATCGGATGAAAATTGAGGATTTTAGAAATTTAGCAAAGTTGGTGACCTTTGGCCTATGTTGACCTTTGACCTATTGACCCCAAAAACAAGAGGCTTCTGGCATTTGACTAACTCTACCACTTGGTGAAGTTTGGTGAAGATCGGTTGAAAATTCTTACCTGTAGGCCGGTGACAAACAAACAAACAAGAAAACGTCATGCGTAGCACGATACTTGCAAAATCCACCCTCCCCCAAAAGTTTTCCAATGATACATGATGGCCTATGTTGACCTTTTGGCCTATGGTGACCTCAAAAATACTTGGTGGTTGAATTCAGTAACCAGATATGCAAGTCCTCTTCAAATTTCACATCAATTAGATGAAAATTTAGGATTTTAGAAATGTGGCCTATGTTGACCTTCCGATGTTGACCTCAAATATACTAGGTGGTTGAATTCAGTGACGAGATATGCAAGTCCTCTTCAAATTTCAAGTTAATTGGATGAAAATTGAGGATTTTAGAAATTTGGCCTATGTTGACCTTTTGACCGATGTTCACCTAAAATATAATTTGTGGTTGAATTCAGTGACGAGATATGCAAGTCCTTTTCAAATTTCAAGTCAATTGGATGAAAATTGAGGATTTTAGAAATTTGGCCTATGTTGACCATTTGGCCTATGTTGACCTCAAGAATACTTGGTGGTTGAATTCAATGCAAGTCCTCTCCAAATTTCAAGTCAATTGGATGAAAATTGAGAATTTTAGAAATTTGGCCTATGTTGACCATTTGGCCTATGTTGACCTCAAAATTACTTAGTGGTTGAATTCAGTGACCAGATATGCAAGTCCTCTCCAAATTTCAAGTCAATTGGATGAAAATTGAGGATTTTAGAAATTTGGCCTATGTTGACCATTTGGCCTATGTTGACCTCAAAAATTCTTGGTGGTTGAATTCAATGACCAGATATGCAAGAGGTCTTCAAATTTCAAGTCAATTGGATGAAAATGGAGGATTTTAGAAATTTAGCAAAGTTGGTGACCTTTGGCCTATGTTGACCTTTTGACCTATTGACCCCAAAAACAATAGGCTTCTGGCATTTGACTAACTCTACCACTTGTTGAAGTTTGGTGAAGGTCGGTTGAAAATTGTGACCTGTAGGCCGGTGACAAACAAACAAACAAGCAAACAAACAGACAGACAGAGTCACAAACACAACCGACCAATATACTTGTAAAATCTTCGATTTTGCAAGTTACAAGCAAACAAACAAACAGACAGACAGAGTCACAAACACAACCGACCAATATACTTGAAAAATCTTCGATTTTGCAAGTAACAAACAGAGTCACAAACACAACCGACCAATATACTTGAAAATCTTCGATTTTGCAAGTAATAAATAAACTCCATTGATAAGACTCCATCTCCATTGATAAGAGGTTGGAGTCCAGTTCATCAATCTGAAGGTTGAGCTCCACACAGGTAGCAGGACTCCAAGGAATGGCAAAGTTATCCCATTCCATTTCAGCACAGCAGTCCATTCTCAAGTGAAGCAGAAAGCGTGTTTGAAAAAGCCTGTGTGGTCGGTGCCTTTTATAAAAAGGGCTGGGTGTGTGTCATTTCCTGTGGAAATTCCCTGGGCAAACCTGGGCGTGTCTTAACTGGAAATGATGTAATGTCTTAACTGGAAATGATACAATGTTGAGAGTTTATAAAGTGGGTGTGACTTAACAAAGTGGGTGGGGTTTGGCAAAAGTGGGCGGAGCTTAACAAAAAGTGGGCAGAGCCTACCAAAAAGTGTGTGGCACTCGAGGCACTCAAACAAGAACATTGAGGGAGGTTTACCATTTTATCTTAGCTCAGTTAAAATATCTTGATAAAGAACCAAACTCAAACATATATTTTGTTAATTTATTAGATGGTGGGGAGAGTTGTAGGAGAATTAAATTATTTCCCACACATAAACAAATATTTGTAGGATCGATGTTTGAGTGGTCCACTAGAGATCAATGATATTAAGAGAGTGAGAGGGAGCAAATATTCGTAGGATCATTGTTTGAGTGGTCTAATGAACAACATTAAGGATAGGTGCTATAGCTGGTATGTCAAAAGGCCAAAAGGTTTGTAAAGATCAGGGTGGCAGAAATAGAGGTGTTAAGGGGGAAATGAGGGAAAGTGAGGGTGAGAGGAAAATTTACATGTTAGTGAATGGAGATTTGGGGGTGTCCCAGGAACAACATTTATTATCTACTCACGGCCTTAGAGCCAGGTAGAAGTGTATAGATTACCATGCTCCGAATGTCACGATAAAGAAGAAGATCCACCATGTACCACAAGTATAGATCCGGTAGACCGTATGTCATGTATGTGTATCTTTGTTCCCATCATGAGGGGTGCAGTTGTGCTAATTAGTTAGGGATTATGGGTGATTAATCCCCTATATGTAATTGCCTCTGTTATTTTTCCTCTGTTCTTTATGACAATGCACACACACACACACACACAAAGCTAAGAAATCACGCATTAATAACACTGAATAAAAGTAACTGGAGGCAAGAGATGGAACAATACCGCGGGTGCTGCCAGCCGCGACATCGCCACATGAAGCAGGCAGGTCTGTGGGGCCACGCCCCCAAAGAGCAGGGATTGGTCCGGAATTGGTTCGAGCAAGGACTGCTAATATGGGACTATTGGATTGGTGGAGCAGGCACGGGCGGCGCAAGATGACGTCAGAGCCTTGAGTTCAAAGGAGTGAGAGGACAGACATTTTCTCTTCTCGTCCTGGTTTTTATAGCAAAAGGTCGCTTATTATTCTCTTCTCGTTCTGGATTCCATAGAGAACGGTGGCTCATTTTCTCTCTCGGTTTCTGGATCTGGAAGTGAACAGTCGATATTTGTTCTCTTGCGGTGGGACAGTCTCAACGAACGGTCGAAGTTATGAGCTCTTGGCTGTGAGTTTGGTGTCGAATGGTCGTGTTCCGACATTTTCCCTCCTCTTGCATTGGGACGAGGTCTTGAGTTTGGACGTTGATAGTGAACAGTCACGGTTGTCGCCAGGGGTGTACTGAGTTCCTGCAGACGGTCCCTGCTCGTGCATTCTTTCTTCTTGGTCCGGGCGATCGGCTGAGTGGCCGCATTGTCCTTCCATTGGCTCGTTTGTGCTTTGGGAAGCGGCGGACTCGGCACCCTGTGCTGCGGCGGTGTGTGAACGAGAGCGCGCTGAGGCCTACTTCCCGCCAGGGCCTGTGCCGTGCTTGGGGCCTGGACGATTCCCGACTGGGTTCAGGAGACGCTCAGAGCTAAGTGCCCACACACACACACATTTATTTTCACCAGTTGTTTTTCCCCTTGTGTGGTATACGAGTCTGTGTGGGGACATCCCATTTATGAATTTTAGTTTTGCCGTGTATTATTCTGTTACCGGCATTTCTTCATTAAATTCGGTATTTTTGTACATTTTAAATCATGTGTCAGCTTGAATTAATCATCGCCGGTTCGAAAGAGTCCTGTGGGACCCGTGAAGGTAAGCTCTTTGCCCTCCCCGTGTATTCTCCGCTATATTGTTACTGAACGCACCGGACTGTTAAGCTCGATCGGATATCCGTCCGAGGCCGGTCTTTATCGGCTACGGACAGGACAGTATTCTTTATGAAGGCATGATCACGGTTGTCTTTAATTCTTTGAAACAAGTGAATAGTCCAATGTAACGTCACGACCAACTTGTTAATTATTTTTGGAATACATGGAGTAATAGTTATCAAGTTGATTTGCATGTTTGCTTATGAATAAATTAATTGTTATATGTGTGTTGTTGATACTGTATGCTATTTATTTCCGACTGCAACATCAATACTTGTTCTAACCAGAACAAAAACAAATAAATCCCTTTTATGTGGGTTAACTACAGAATGTATGATGTTTTTCAGCATGCTGACATCATGTGATGTCATCAAGGATTACACAAACAACATCTGTATAAACTGAAATATGTGTTTGTGATACTTTTACATGTGCAACTGGGTTAATTAGCATATTGGTGTATCATGTTAATATTTCAAACAGTTATTTGAAGACTGGATGTTAATAAAAGCAAAATATAACACATTCCTTCATTTGATTATCTGTGTTCATTCACGAGAGAGAGAGAGAGAGAGAGAGAGAGAGAGAGAGAGAGAGAGAGAGAGAGAGAGAGAGAGAGAGAGAGAGAAGAGAGAGAAAGAGAGAGAAAGAGAGAGAAAGAGAGAGAAAGAGAGAGAAAAAGAGAGAAAAAGAGAGAAAAAGAGAGAAAAAAAAAAAAAAAAAGACAGACACACGGAGACGAAGAAGAGAAGAAAGAAAGAAAAAGAAACGGCAGATATGATGTATTTCAATGTATGCTGAGATGACTTAATAAACATGAAATCAAAACATGACGTAAGTAAAACTTTGTCAGATTGTTAAACATAATCAAAAGCAATGACATGCCAAATTCAGTAATATTTGAGCTTATAATTATTGAGATACAACATAACGAAGGTGCAAGTAATTAGCATACTTCAAGAAATCGTCGATATATTAAATAAGGGACATTTTGACATGTCTCCCAAAATGCCAAAAGAAAACATCGACCAAAATATTTTTTCCCCATCTAAGGAGACATCACATCATAATTATGCACATTGGGGAGGATCATGGGGGGGGGGGGGGAGGGGGTGCACGGTAGGCCCCTCTGGCCCATGGACTATATATACACAAAGAATTAAGTTAAGCACCCCTACACAAAGAATTAAGTTAAGCACCCCTACACAAAGAATTAAGTTAAGCACCCCCTAGCACCTAAAAACATTCAACCAACGGTACCCTTTGGTGGTGGCTCGATTATGGTCTGGGGATGCTTCTCCCATGACTGTAAATTGGACCTGATAACTGTGCGAGGTAACCTCAACGGAGAGCGATATGCCGAGGAAATCCTGAATACCACCGTAATCCCGCACTTCGATGACCACACCCTCGCCAGCAGACCCATCTTCATGGATGACAACGCCAGGCCTCACCGTGCGAGACGCGTCCGAGCCTTGCTGGAGCAAGGTGCTGTGACAACCATCCCCTGGCCTGCGTACAGTCCTGACCTGAACCCCCTCGAGCACGTTTGGGACATGTTGGGACGACAAATTGCGAAGATGGTCCCTCCAATAGCCAATCTGGATGAATTGGAACGTGCATTACATCGGGAATGGAACAACCTGCCACAGCAACGCATACGACGGCTTACAGGGTCTATGAGACGTAGGGTTGAGTCAGTGATCCGATCACGTGGGTCCTACACACGTTATTGACGCAAAGATCGCTAGAGGTCTTCTCAGAACAATGACTGTACGTTAGAAAACATAAACGTCATCCACACTGTCCGTGATGGACCTATAGCTCCATACTTAAATTGAGGTGAAAATATGCCTAAAATTCCCATAAAATTTCACCTTAAATTATTCAGAATAAAATATTGAAAACGGCATGATTGTTATGTTTTTATGTGACCATAATATCACTTCTCCAGAAAATATAGCAATATCATGGGTATATTACACTGTTTTGACGACACCAAACTTGTAATGTGCGAGGTTGTAAAAAAACGGGGGGGGTGCTTAACTTAATTCTTTGTGTATATATGATCCAGGCTTTCAATGACATCTTGGATACGACTATCCGGTCTGTACCTGTCTGTGGTGAGGATATTGAGATCACATCGAGATTCACTTACCTTGGCAGTGATATTAATGGTTCCACATGTTGTCACTGAGATGTGCGAGCCCGAGGGCTGACCACATGCCTTGTGATTGCAGTCGGTTGATCAGTATCTCAAGGAGATGGGAATGGGCTGGGCAACGTGCTGTTTGGGGGATGGTGGCTTGGAGGTCTGTGGAGTACCGGCAGAAAGTGGGCGTGGCGATGGGCTGCCCTACCTGATCTAACCTGGCTCTGACTGGTTCTGACAGAATCCTCTTTATTTTTTATTTTAGAAGGTCAAAATTGGCCAAAGGTCAACCACTTTTTTTTTCTTCTGGAATCCTCAAGTGTTTGTGGTACCTTCAGATGGGATGAAAGTTATGGGCAAAAATCTCAGTTTAACAGTGATGTCAGCCAGGGTTGCTGTAAATTGGAACACACAGTCCATAATATTGGCATTTCTTGTGTCTTCGACACAAAAGGCTTTTTGGATTCCTATGTTGTGCTTGCAGGTAGCTGTTTAATTACCTCGCAAACTAAAAGTGACAAGTGGGGTTAAGCAATTGGTTCACGTCTGTCTGTCTGTCTGTCTACAAATGTGGACAACTTATTTAAATTTAATATTATATTTTGAACCCGAATCGGAACATGAATCCGTAAATAAACAGTTCTTTGGCTGTGAATTTTTAACGACCGCACATGCACAGAGAAGAGTGAGTTGATAGTGTTACGTTTGTGGGGGTATGGGATGAAATACCATCGTCGAGGCAGAATTGTATAGGTGTAGCATGGACCGTGGATGCGTCGGAGGCACCCCGATGTATTAAGTAAGGAAACTGGAGCTTAAGATTGTTTTTGCGTCTTCACATGGGGGGTGAAGCTATGTGAACTCGGTAGGGATTAAAGTTAGTTTCCCCCCAGTTTGTGATTGCCTCCTGTGGCTTTTACCGATGTTTTTTTTTTTGACGAGGCCGGCCATAAAACCCTTGATACAACAATAACAACAACGTCCCATTAACTATTCATTCGCTCTTCCCTATCTTCCTCTAAAGACTAAAGCTACTTTGCACACACTGTTCTCATTAAAACTCACCACATTCTGCTCTCATTACCCCTCCCTTTTTCCTTGTTTCTCTTCCCATTGCGGGATTGGCACATGAACATCGACGCGTGCCGAGGATGAGTCAGAGGTCTACCATATACTTTGCCCAACCTCTTTATGCGCTTTACTTCCTCTCTATATTTTTTCCTTAATTGTTCTGTTGGAGCCATGTCTTTTGTACAAATAAATAAGTAAGAATACCTCAGTGGGAAATAAGTGCTACGGGTAAGATAAGATCTGCTCTTTTGTGCCTTTCTTGATGTTTGGTTATTGTTTGATGTGCTTGTAAATTTGTGCCCCATTATTATTGAATCTTGTGTGCTTCTAAATACGTACCTGTTCTTTGGTATGTGGTTTTCCATCCTGTCTGTTTTTGTTTAATTTCCTTCAATGGCTTGATTTAGTGTGCGCTAACAGATAGACAGGATGTTTTGCCTCACCGATCGCTCATGCCACTAGCCATCGTGCACTCATGGTTCCGCTCAATGGTATAATAAATAGATAAATGGATTCTCTCACAGCACAGATCCTCATGGTGTCAGTGCATTTAACTTTGCCATGTCACATGACCTGACTCGGTTCATCTCAGCTTTGACTTGAGTTCCTGAACGAGTTACTGAAAACAGGTATCCTTACTTCCTCCACCGAAGGTTGGTGGAGGTTTTGTTTTCACCCTTGTCTGTCTGTCTATTTGTTACTTGGCAAAAAATCCTTTTTTGACAAGTATATTGATCACTCCGGTTTGTGTGTTTGTCTGTCTGCTCACTTATACTCGTCTACAGGTCACAGTTTTCAACCGATCTTCATGAAACCACCAAACGGTAGAGTTGGTGATCTGAAAGAATCGTCTTTATTTTTGATGTTAAAAGGTCAAAATAGGCCAAAGGTCAACCACTTTTTTTTCCTAGAATCCTCAGTTTTCATCCGATTGACTTGAAACTTGAATAGGATTCACATATCAGCTAACTGAATTCAACCATCAACAATGTTTGACATCAACATCGGCCAAAAGGTCAACAATTCAAATTTCTAAAATCCTCAATTTTCATATGATTGACTTGAAATTTGAAGAGGATTTTCATATTTGCTGAATGAATTCAACCTCCACCTATTTTTATGTCAACATAGGTCGTAAGATCAACAAATGCCAAAGGTCAACCATATTCTTCAAATTTCTAAAATCCTCAATTTTCATATGATTGACTTGAAATTTGAATAGGATTTTCATATCGGCGAACTGAATTCAACCGCCAACTATTTTTCAGATCAGCATCGGCGATAAGGTCCACGACTTATTCGAATTTCTAAAATCCTCAATTGTCATCCAATTCACTTGAAATTTGAAGAAGATTTTCCTATCAGCGAACTGAATTCAACCACCAACTACTTTTGAAGTCAAAAGGATGTGCTGCTGAGTGCCATTCAATATTATTTTTTTCATTTTTTTTTTAATACAAAGTTGAGGCTCGTGTAATAGCTAACACACAAAATATATAATAAAGGGAGCGGGAGACGAGAGGGGGAGAGAGAGGAAAGTACATATGCACAACAATAGTAGAGAACAGTGACATTAGTAGATTTGTGGAGGGGTTGGGGAGTGGGGATAAAATGGTATAAAACAAATGGACATGACTTTGACTTTCAGGAAAGAAGTCAGAATTTGAAAAAGGTGGATTTGGGGTGTATTGACGGAGGTAGACAAGATCAAGGATTTGGATGGGGGAAAACAAGGGATGGTGGTGAACAGCTGCTTTTGAAGACCTCGAGGTAGGAGTGGGATTGAAGAGAGTGTGGGTGTTTGTTCCAAAGGTGTGAGAAAAGAGGAATTAAAGAGTGATGGTGAGCAAGAGAGTCTTGCATTTGAAAGTTTCACCAGAAGAGGGTTGTTGGCAGATCTTGTGCCTCCTCAAGGAATATTTGGGGGACAGAGCACAGACAGGGTAGGGGGCGCTAGGCCAGAGAGGAACCATTGGAAGACAGAAAGACCACCAACCTGCCTGCAGTGCGAAAGTGAAAATCCCTCAGAATCGGCTTCATCGTGGGAGATACCAATGATACTAACAGCTTTGTTTTCTACAGCATGAAGTATGAGGCAGGAGCATCAGCCCAGAGGAGAGAGAGAGAGAGCAGAACTCCATTAAGCTGTAGATGAAAGCCTTGTATGTGGTGAGAAGCTCAATAGTGCCAAGAAAGGGCATCGCACGACAGAAGATGCACAGTCGGCGGCTGCCTTTGGAGGCCAGCTTGGAAATGTGGTTTTCCCAGTAAAGATTGTGCCCCATTATTATTCCTGAGTAATAATGCTATTGCCCAGAAACAGCTTGCTTTCGTCTCCTGGAAAGCAAATCCAACGGAAGGAAATCTCACTTCCTTTCACAAAGCCCGAAGCAAGTGTGTGTCCACCCTCAGGAGAGCCAGGAAACAATATCTCTCCATTCTCAGCACTGAACTCTCTTATCTGTCTCTCTCTTCCAAATCCTGGTGGCGTCTGGTCAAATCTGTTTCTGGTGTTTGTTCCCCCTCCAACCCCTCCCTCAATTCAAACGGCCACACGGCTGACTCCGCACGTGAAAAAGCTGAATGCTTCAACTCTGTGTTTGCCTCGAAATCTTGTGTCCCAAACCCATCCCTCTCTGTACCCACCATACCCAGTCGTACCCAGCTGCTCCTGGTCTCTGTGTCCTTTCCTCCTGACAAGGTGGAAAAGTTTCTGTCAACCCTCGACTCTGATTCTGCAACTGGACCAGACGGCATCAGCCCACGGGTCCTAAAATCCGGTTCTTCTGCTCTTTCACTCCCTCTCTCTGTACTCTTCACCCTCTCTTTTGCTCAAGGTCATCTGCCATCTGCTTGGAAATCTGCCAACATCACCGCTTTGCACAAAAAAGGTGCAAAAACAGATCTCAGCATCTACAGACCAATCAGCCTTCTCCCAATTATCAGCAAAGTCATGGAATCCATCATTGCTTCAGATATGAAATCTTTCCTCTTCTCCAATGGCTTGATCTCTGATCATCAATTTGGTTTCAGACCTGGTCACTCTACTCTGGACATGCTGCTTCTGCTTTCTCAACAATGGATGGAGGTCCTCAATTCCAAACAGGAAATTAGAGCTGTCTCCCTCGACATATCACGTGCCTTCGATACGGTCTGGCACCCCGCTCTGCTCACCAAACTCTCCTCTTTTGGTATACATGGAAATCTCCACGCATGCCTGGCAGACTTCCTCTCTAGTCATAGTCAACATGTGGCCCTGAATGGGTTTCTCTCATCTCCTCTTCCCGTTCAGGCTGGAGTTCCCCAAGGCAGTGTTCTGGGCCCTGTGCTTTTTCTGGTCTTCATCAATGATCTCTCTGACTCTCTTGAAAATCCTCTCTATCTCTTTGCTGATGACTCTACTCTCTGTCGCTCCATTCGTCATCCCTCAGATTGGCAGTCTGCAGCCTCCTCACTCTCTGCATACCTGGACAAAATCACAGACTGGGCAAACAAGTGGAACATGTCTTTCAATCCTGACAAATCTCACACTCTTAAGATGTCTCTCCGAAAAGAACGACTGGACAACCCTCCCATCCACTTTCTGAATAATCCTCTCCAAGAAGTTCTGTCACTCAAGCTTTTGGGTCTCACTATCTGCCATGATCCTTCCTGGGAAAACCACATTTCAAATCTGGCCTCCAAAGCCAGTCGCCGATTGGGCATCATCCGTCGTGTGAAGTCCTTCCTTGGCACACCTGAGCTCCTCACCACATACAAGGCTTTCATCCGCAGCTCAATGGAATACTGCTCTCCCCTCTGGGCTGGTGCTCCTGCCTCACACCTAGCTCGTCTTCATGCTGTTGAAACCAAAGCATTCAGAATCATTGGAATCTCCCGCGATGAAGCTCACTCCAAGGGCCTCTCACTCACTCACCGCAGGCAGGTTGGTGGTCTTTCCGTCTTCTACCGACTCCTCTCTGGCCTTGCCCCCCAGCTCTCTCTGGGCTCTGTCCCACAAATATTCCTGCAGGTCGCACAAGATCTGCCTGCAACCCTCTAATGGTTAAACTGCCAAAATCAAGACTCTCTGCTCACCTTCACTCCTTCATTCTTCTTTTCTCCCGCCTCTGGAACAAACTCCCTCACTCTCTTCAATCCCACTCCACCCTCCAGGTCTTTAAAACAGCTGTCCACCACCATCTCTTATCTTCCCCCATCCAAAACCTTGATCTTTTCTACCCCCGCTAATTTCACCCCAATTCCACTTTTTTGAAATACCAACTTCTGTCCTGGAAGTCCCAACTCATAGATACCATAAAGGTCCTTGTGTTTTATACTTCTCCCACCCCCCCCCCCACCCTTCCCACGCCTCCTCCCCCCAAGCCCTCTCCCTCCCACCAAGCCCTCTCCCTCCCACACATCTCCCTGCTCTCAAATGTTGTGTTTGTGTGCTTCCCCTTCTCTCCCCATCTTGTCTTCCACTCCCTCTTTTTATATATTTTGTTTGTCTGGTTGATTTGTTTGTGAAGTAAATGTTAGCTCTTTCACGAGCCTCGATTCAGTATACAAAAAAAAAACAAATCAAAAAAAAAAAAGCATGGCAGACAGTCACACCCAAAAGCTTGAGTGACAGCGGGTTTTCCAAACCGTCTTTACGAAGAGAAATAGTGAGGGTGTGAGATTTGTCAGGATAGAATGACATGTTCAACTTGTTTGACCAGTTTGTGATTTTATCCAGTCTGCAGAGAGTGAAAAGGCTGCTGCTTGCCAATCTCAGGGTTGTAATATGGAGCGGCAGAGGGTGGAGTCATCAGCAAAAAGATAGAGAGGATTTTCCAGCGAGTTGGAGAGATCATTAATGAAGACAAGAAAATGCACAGGGCCGAGAACACTGCCTCGAGGCATTCAAGCCTGGACAGGAAGGGGAGATGAAAGAATTCCATTCAGAGCGAGACGTTGACTTTGACTGGAGAGGAAGTCCACGCCATGTGTGAAGATTTTCATAGATACCATAAGAGGAGAGTTTCGTAAGAAGGGCGGCGTGCCTGACCGTATCGAAGGCACGACATATGTCAAGGGAAGACGGCTCTTAATTCCTGTTTAGCATTGAGGACCTCCATCCATTGTTGAGACAGCAGAAGCAGCATCTCCATAGTAGAGTGGTCTGGTCTGAATCCAAAATGATGATCAGAGATCAAGCCATTGGAAAAGAGGAAGGATTTCATATCAGAAGCGAATATGGATTGGGAGTAGGCTGATTGGTCTGTAGTTGCAGGAATCTGGTTTTGCACATTTTTTGTGTAAAGCGGTAATGTTGTCTGATTTCCCAGTATATGGCAGATGACCTTGAGTAAAAGAGAGGGTGAAGAGTACAGAGAGAGGGTGTGACAGCACGGTAGAGCAGTATTTTGGGACCTGTGGGGTGATGCTGCCTGGTCCAGTTGCGGAATCAGAGTCGAGGTTTGACAGAAACTTCTCTACCTTGTCGGTAAAGAAGGACACAGAGTCCAGGAGCAGCTGGGTACGACTGATTTAGGTGGGTACAGAGAGAAATGGTTTTATGACACAAGATTTTAAGGCAAACACAGAGTTGAGACATTCAGCTTTTTCATGTGCAGTGTCATGTGTGTAGTAATTTCAGGAAATGGAGGGAATTGGAGGGGAACTACACGATAAACATATTTGTCCAGATGCCACCAGGACTTGGAGGAGGGAGACAAGTTTGAGAGTTCAGTCTTGAGAGTGGAGCGATATTATTTCCTGGCTCTGCTGAGGGTCAATACACACTTGTTCCGAGCTGTGTGAAAGGATATTTTGAGAAATTTTTACCACCAGTAAATTCCAGAAATTTATTTTGATTCATTTTACAATCTTTATTTTATTTAAATTGAATTAAACACAAACACTGTTGAACACTAATCGCCTTATTTTTACTTCCACGATCCTCCAGTTTAGCAGTACTTCGACATGTTAAATAGGGTGGTGTATCAGGGTCATGTAGAAGACTGTTTCAATAGTGTTTAACATCCGGAATTTTTGTTTTTAACAATGTTTAACTTCATTATTATATTTAAATTGAAGTGCACAATCCATGGCGTAACATGATCGATGAACTCTAAAGATAGTTCTCAATCTCATTTACCTGCAAAAGACTGATGCTGATTTGTACACAGGTGATGTCCATCCTGTAAATATGGAAGGCAGACAACACAACAACGATTCATCTGTCACAGAAGATTCAAAATGTGCTTCAGCAAAGGAAGGTTCAGATGATATTCACATGACAAACGGAAGTGCTTCCTCTTTTGCAACTGGTGAGTGGAAACGTAAAAATTTCACAAAAATTAACAAATCCTTTGTGTTGAGAAAATCGAAAATTTTCTGAAAAGTGTTAAATATTTTCATTTTGATTTTGACAAAAAATAAAATGTGTTCTTTGTTTCTGTAGAACAATCCAGAAGTAAAATGGGACAAATGAGGTCCAGTCACAGCTTGACAGTAAAGAAGAAGCCTTTTTTGAAGAAACAATCACGAAATCAAGACCCACTTCCTATAAAATACAAGTCTGGGCCTCGCAACACCAATATTTATATTAAATTAAACAAACACAAAAAGGTGCAAGAAAGGCGAATACGTTATAAGTGTAATGTATGCAGAATGGATTTTGCTTCAAAGAGTAACATCAAAATACACATGAGGATCCACACTGGAAAACACCCTCACAATTGCTCTGTCTGTGATAAAGGTTTCTTAACAAAAATCAATTTGAATAAACATATGAAGATCCATACAGGAGAGCGTCCTCACAAATGCTCAATATGTGATAAAGGTTTCTCTCAAAGCAGCAATTTGAGATCACATTTGAGGATCCATACAGGAGAGCGACCTCACAAATGCTCGATATGTGATAAAGGTTTCTCTCTGAAAGGCAATTTGAAATCACATATGAGGATCCATACAGGAGAGCGACCTCACAAATGCCCGATATGTGACAAAGGTTTCTCTCATAGCAACAGTTTGAAATTACACGTGAGGATCCATACAGGAGAGCGACCCCACAAATGCTCAATATGTGATAAAGGTTTCTCTCACAAAGGCAGTTTTAAATTACATATGAGGATCCATACAGGAGAGCAACCTCACAAATGCCCGATATGTGATAAAGGTTTCTCTCACAAAGGCAGTTTAAAATTACATATGAGGATCCATTCAGGAGAGCAACCTCACAAATGCCTGATATGTGATGAAGGTTTCTCTCACAAGGTCTATTTGAAATTACATGTGAGGTACCACACAGGAGATCAACCTCACAAATGCTCGATATGTGATAAAGGTTTCTCTCAAAAAGGCAGTTTGAAATCACATATGAGGATCCATACAGGAGAGCGACCCCACAAATGCTCGATATGCGACAAAGGTTTCACTCGCAAAGGCAATTTGAAATTACATGTGAGGATCCACACAGGAGATCAACCTCACAAATGCTCGATATGTGATAAAGGATTCTCTCAAAAAGGCAGTTTGAAATCACATATGATGATCCATACAGGAGAGAATCCTCTCAAATGCTCGATATGCGATAAAGATTTCTTTCAAAAAGGCAATTTGAAAGCACATATGAGGATCCATACAGGAGAGCGACCTTACAAATGCTCGATATGTGATAAAGGTTTCTCTCAAAGTGGCGAATTGAAATCACATATGAGGATCCATACAGGAGAACGTCCATATAAATGCTCGATATGCGACAAAGGTTTCTCTCATAACGTCAGCTTGAAATCACATATGGCGATCCATACAGGAGAGCATCCTCTCAAATGCTTGATATGTGATAAAGGTTTCTTTCAAAAAGGCAATTTGAAATCACATATGAGGATCCATACAGGAGAACGTCCATATAAATGCTCGATATGCGACAAAGGTTTCTCTCATAACGTCAGCTTGAAATCGCATATGACGATCCATACAGGAGAGCATCCTCTCAAATGCTTGATATGTGATAAACGTTTCTTTCAAAAAGGCAATTTGAAATCACATATGAAGATCCATACAGGAGAGCTGAAATCTGAAATACCGGGATATTAAAAATTAGGTGAATAGGATTTCGGAATTGAAGAAACCTGAATATGTACCAGTGATAGTTGGAGCAACAGAGAATCTGGATGATCAAGAAAAGCCGAACAGTACTAATAAAGTATTCCAGGGAATATGACAACAAATAAACTTCAGTGGAGGCTGTCAGAGGTTCAGTGGGGATTCTAAAACAAGCCCTTGGAACAAAGCTATGAGAATGAAGTTTCATAAACCAGTTCATGAATAATGATCCTTTACTGAAAAAGGATCTGGGAGAACTTCCTTTTTTTTCTTTTTGGTTCTTTTTTGATTGTGACAAATGTTTAGGAATTTTGTTTTCTCATTGATTTAGTTGTTTTTTTTTGTCCCTTTATGGTTATGCTCAGATGGGATCTTGCCATGGCAGTTTGAACATCAATTTTTACTCAATCTTAGCTGAAGTACATGTTTCATTGCCACGTGTGATATTAGCCAGAACACCCTTGTTGTAAAATCGTTTATCAGAAGAAGACTCCTGCCTATGTTTTTCATGAAACTTGAATTTGTGAAGAGTTTCACAATAAAGAGAGGTCCTCAAAGCACAAATGCACCGTCTGTGTTATTGTGAATATGTAATGGCACATTATGGTCAATTTATCAGTCAAAGAAGAGTTTGGAGTGCGTATATCCCTCGAAGTAATCCTGATCTGACCAGTTGAAAACCTTGCACAACATTTACCATCATGGCAAGACTGCACTTCATGCCATCACTGATTGCTGCCAAGCACCTCGGTTATACAGGTCCTAACGTGGAAGAAAGGCCACACAGATTGTTTCCACCACATTTTTCTCAACATCAATGGTAATGCATTGTTAATGGAGGGAATACCTTTGAACACAGACTTCTAAAGAAAGGAAGAGGGTAACGAACCTCTCCCCCACCACCCCCCCCCCCCCCCTCCAACGAACCCCAAAGTTGAGATTCAAGTCGAAGTCGATGTGGCCACTGGCCAGACCAAGAGGTAAGAATTATTTAAAAACAAAAAACAAAATTAAAAACCAGATCCCTGCAACGACAGACCAATCAGACTGCTCCCAATCATCAGCAAGGTCATGGAATCCATCACATCACTCCCTGACTTCCCCCAATAATCAGCAAGGTCATGGAATCCATCATCACATCACTCCCTGACTGACCCCAATCATCAGCAAGGTTATCGAATCCATCATCACATCACTCCCTGACTGACTGTCTCACTCAGTCACATACACACACACACATTCACTGACTGACACAATCACTCAATCACTCACTGACTCACTCAATGACTCACTCAATGACTGACTCGCTGACTGACCCACACAACTCAGACTGACTCACACAACTCACTGACTGACACACACAACTCATTGACTGACACACACAACTCACTGACTGACACACACAACTCACTGACAGGCACACACACAACTCACTGACTGACACACAACTCACTGACTGACACACACAACTCACCGACTGACTCACACAACTCTCTGACTGTCTTACACACACACATACATACACACTCTCTGTCACTCGCTCACTTACCTATGGACACTGCTCGATCGATACATTTACCGACCGGACTAAAGTCTAGGTGAGCGAAAAACGAGCTTTGTGATGTATTGCTATGTTGCAGCTGCGCATGCATGAATAAACAGTTTGGACAATGGCGATGTTCGTGTAGTTCGTGTTTCTCCTCGCCTCGTGACGACATCCGTTAGGTCCTAGGACAGTGGTTCTTAACCTTTCTAAAGGCGCCGAACCCTAAAGAAACCCACCGAACACTCGCGGAACCCCTAAAATATGACCCAAAAATTAAGAAGAATTACATCTTAATGCGTTTTCTGTTCCTCTTTTTAGGAGGCGATCTGGGAAATGCGTGGTTTTGTTTTGGCAAGGGCCACCCTCAAATCATTTTCGCATGCAAGCCTGCTCCTTATCTTTGTTTTAATGTCCACCAGTTTCGAAAACGCATGCTCGCAGAGATACGTTGTAAAGAACGGCGTGAGGAGCTCAAGGGCAATTTTAGCGATGTGAGGATACTCTTCCATTTGGCGGCACCAAAACATTGTGAGCGTTGTTGTGCCGAAGAGTTGTTGTTCAGTTTGGCTCTGCTGAAGTTCGATGAGGTCGTCGAGGTATTGGTCATTGACAACTGCCATTGCCACGTCAAAATAAACGGCTGCCACACCCATGCTGGGTATTGCTCTTGGTCGGGGAAGTAACCGTCAAATGACTTTCCCAGCTCATCCAAGTGCATGGCAATCGCTTGCTTCAGCTCCCCCGGTACAGCAGTGCCTCCAACTTCAGACTCATCTTCCATCCCGCTCACGCACTCGTCCAGTACCGAAAAGTTCGCGAAGTTGTCGTTCTCTGTTTGCCGCCTCCACAATGGTAACTTCTTTCGGAAAGCGCTCAGCTTTTCTTCAGATTCGATGACATTCACTCCACCGCCCTGCATCTGGCAATTGAGATGATTGAGTGTGTTGAAGATGTCAGCCAAGTTCGCCAAGGTGAGGATGAACTCTGACTCTTGGAAGTGCGTTGCATGGCAATGCTGGTGTTCTCGCAAAAACAGGGCTAATTCTACACGCAAGGCAAAAACACGGCTCACTACCTTCCCTCGTGATAACCATCGAACGTCAGAGTGGTAGAGAAGGACTTCGAATTCAGAGCCGATTTCATTGCACAGCTCTTTGAAGATGCGATGATTCAGAGCATGGCTTCGCACGTAATTCACAGTTTCAACGACGATTTTCAGAACATTGGCCAGTTTTCGAGGCAGGGTCTTTGATGCCAGTGCGTGTCTGTGCAGGACGCAGTGTGTGACGATGATGTGTGGTGCATCAGCCTTCACCAGTTCTCCAAAACCGGATTTGCATCCCAGAATGGCTGCAGCTCCGTCAGAGCAAACTGCAGACACCATGTCCCACGAGAGGCCGTTGCTTCTGAAGAAGTTGTCCACGAGCTTCTTCATGTCAGCTGCTTTCATCGTTGGTGTGAGAGGCTTGCAGAACAGAAAGTCTTCCTTGATCTCGTCTCCTTTGACATAACATAGTCTGAGGTCCTGGGTGCTCTGTTTCAGGTTTTCATTCAGGATATCTCTGTACTTTGCTCCGTTCATTGTTCATTCATTGAACATTGTTCATTGTACACCGTGAGATATCTATATTTGATCGACGTAATTACATAACAAACGTCGAACAGTTGCACCCCTCCATCCCTTGGGCCAATGGGCGATCTCCATGTTACTAAGTGCTTGATTATTAAACCTCATTTTACAAGATAAGAGACCTACGCAGCAGGCAGCTCGATAATTACTCCCGCTAGGGAGTAATGCATTCGATCGTGTCCATCCGTGTGTGTTTCTGAACAAGATATCTGGAAAATTTCTGGACAGATTTGGATGAAAATTGGTGGGATGATTTTTTTTTTTTTTTTTTTGTTTTTTTTGTATACAATATCGAGGCTCGTGAAAGAGCGAACATTAATCACACAGAAAGACAAACCGACACATAAAACATATAACATCGGGAGCGGTAGACAAGATGGGGAGAGAGGGGGAAGGACACAAACACAACATTTCAGAGCAGGGACCGAGAGACATGGAGACATGGAGAGATCTGAGAGAGGGTGAGGGCTTTGGGGGGGGGCATGGGAAGGGGGCGGTGGGAAAGGTATAAAACATATGGACACTGCCAGGACTTCCAGGAAAGAAGTTGGAATTTCAAACAAGGTGGATCTGGGGTGAATTAGCGGGGGTAGAAAAGATCGAGGTTTTGGATGGGGGAAGATAAGAGATTGTGGTGAACAGCTGTTTTAAAGACCTGGAGGGAGGAGTGGGATTGAAGGGAGTGAGGGAGTTTGTTCCAGAGGCGGGAGAAAAGAGGAATGAAAGAGTGAAGGTGAGCAGAGAGCCGAGATTTCGGCAGTTTAACCATCAGAGGGTTGCTGGCAGATCTTGTGCGACCTGTAGGAATATTTGGGGGACAGAGCACAGAGAGAGCTGGGGGTGCAAGGCCGGAGAGGAGTCGGTAGAAGACAGAAAGACCACCTACCTGCCTGCGGTGAGTGAGTGAAAGGCCCTCAGAGATAGCTTCATCGCGGGAGATTCCAATAATTCTGAAAGCTTTGGTTTCAACAGCGTGAAGCCGAGCTAGGTGTGAGGCAGGAGCACCGGCCCATAGGGGAGAACAGTATTCCATTGAGCTGCGGATGAAAGCCTTGTATGTGGTGAGGAGCTCAGGTGTGCCGAGGAAGGACTTCGCACGACGGAGGATGTCCAGTCGGCGACTATTATTCCTTGGATAAGGAATAATTGATTAGTTTTTGGTGAAGCTCAGGATATTATTCCGGATCCAGGAATTTTTTGAAGGATTTGTTACTATTGGAAGATAGGGCTCAGCAGCGGCCACCCACGGCACGAGTATGCGCTCTACTGAGTGACGGTCTAGCTACTAACAGACAAGACGGATTTCTGAGAAATGTGAATGTTGGGTGCACTTTTGGGTAAAGGTTGGAAACCTCACTTCTTAACATAATAAGGGTTTGTTGCATTCGACTAACGCGCTTCCCAAGCCGAATTTAGAGTTTTTGACCTTCTAATTAGCATAAACAAAATAGCCGCCAAATTGCCATTTTTGGACACATTCTTGGGTAAAGCATTCATATATCATGTATATACATGCAGCTCTATGTGGTAATCTAATCTAAACAATCTACCGAGAAGTTTGTCCACAGCACTGCTACCATTTCACGCATTAACTGGGTGTCACACCACCTCCTATTTTGCAAATCACACCAAGCAAACATCATGGAAAGTCTTCAAAGTGCACCATAAACTGCTGAATAATTTGGGCATTGGTGAACTCACAGAGGAGACAATCAAATCTGCAGAAACGTTCGTCTGCAGAATATATAATGTGCACAGAACAACCTCTGTTGATTCAGCAAGACATATGTTGTTCTCCAAGACAGGTAAACCAGAAGCAATGTCACCGACAAGTGATGCTCTTAATTTCCATTTGATGTGAGTATACTATCAAGCCATGGTATGGAGAAATGCTCATTTTGCCATTCGGCTTCACGCTGTTGAAACCAAAGCTTTCAGAATCATTGGAATCTCCTGCGATGAAGCTAACTCCGAGGGCCTTTCACTCACTCACCACAGGCAGGTTGGTCGGCCTTCTGTCTTCTACCGACTCCTCTCCGGCCTTGGTCCCCCAGCTCTCTCTGTGCTCTGTCCCCCAAATATTCCTACAGGTCACACAAGATCTGCCAGCAACCTTCTTATAGTTAAACTGCCAAAACCTAGGCTCTCTGCTCGCCTTCACTCTTTCATTCCCCATTTCTCCCAACTCTGGAACAAACTCCCCCACTCCCTTCAATCCCACTCCTCCCTCCAGGTCTTTAAAACAGCTGTTCACCACAATCTCTTATCTTCCTCCATCCAAAACCTTGATCTTTTCTACGCCCGCTAATTTTCACCCCAGATACACTTTTTTGAAATTCCAACTTGTCGATATATTTTATACCTCTCCCACCGCCACCCCAAGCCCTCTCCCTCCCACAGTTCTCTCGATCTCCTTGCTCTCAAATGTTGTGTTTGTGTCCTTCCCCCTCTCTCCCCATATTGTTTACCGCTCCCATTATTTTGTGTTTTGTGTGTCGGTTTGTCTTTTTGTGTGATTAATGTTCGCTCTTTCACGAGCCTCGATCTTGTATACAAAAACAAAAACAAAAACAAAAAACCTGACCTTCCTGCACCTGTGGAAATGGGATGGAAACGTGGTGATTCAGGATGAGGGCCGATTCTGATGTCACCGAGTCCAATCCCATAAAGTTGCCTCGAGATGATTCGTTGTGCATGCCAGAAGCAATGCAAGACTCGACACTGCAAATGTCGCTATTCAGAGTTGAGGTGCACATCAATGTGTGCCTGTCAGCAACAGAGTGATGATCAGATCCCTTGTATGAATTTGATGTAGTTTGGCAAAGTTTGGTGAAGAGTTCAATAAAATGAATGCGATAAAAAGTTATAAACAATAATATTCAGAAGAGGTAAATAAGAACGCTCTTGGAGCTTTTGATGATAAGAGGTTTATTTCAGAAAATGGAATTGATAGTCTCCCTCATGGTTATAAGTGTTAAGATAAATATAAGTGATAAATATAAGTGTTAAGCTATATTAAGATAAACATAAGTGATAAGTACAAGTGATAAGATAAAAAGGGGGGTGAGGGAGTGGGTAAGGAATTTTAACGGGTTGCCGCCGCCTTTTTTACTAATATATAAATGATAGAAACAAGCAATAACCAAACCAAAGATTGGAGAAATCAACAACCTTGGCATTTAAATAGAAAACATCATGAATGTGATAAATATCAAATAAGTCTCATTGAAAAAAATAAGAGGGGTAAGAGTCGATAAAACAAATAAGCGAATAAATTTAAATACGGGTAAGTTGGAGGCTCGAGGAGGCAATATCCTTGAATGGACTGAGAACTTTGACGGTTGTCAAGAAATAAAGACTGAAGGTATGTGGACTGGAGTCCTTCATGGGAAAATAATTTTCTATAATCTCAAAATGATATGTGGTTCGGGAGGGGGTCAGATTAGGTCATTATGATAAGTTTATCATTTCATATTGGCTCAACAGCGATACCTAAACCGAGAGCTAAATTCTAATGTAATATTTATCAATATTTTAGATGGTAATTTCTCTGATAAAAGGACGGATCTTATCAGGGAGATAAAACATGATCAGATATTCGTTGGGTCTCTGTATGAGTATAATAAAAAATGGGGGAGTTAATAAGTTAAAAAGAGGTAGAAATGGGTGTAATTTTTCAAGAGGGGGTAGGAGTCAATTCGTTTCCTGAATTTTTCCCATTGACTTCAATGTCAAATTTTATGTGAGCCAGAACCCCCATTCTCCTACTACTGGGCTGTTGAAGGTTTTATATCTGATATGTCAATGGGAACAAATGCAGACCCTGGTTATAATCAAAGAAAGACAATGTATAACGATGATACAAAAGCAGAGAATAGTTTTACCGTAGCAGTTCCCCTGAAGGGTATATTTGGATTTTGAGATTATGATAAAGTTTTGTGTATGGACTTAAAATTCGATTTCAACTACAAAGGAATGATAATGTAAATAGATTGCTATTTGGGGATGCTAATGCTTTTGGTGATAATTTTTTTATGAATGAAATGGGTTGGTATATTAGTGAATATACTCCGAATCTTAAAACGAAAGAGATGAGAGAGAGAGAAAGAAAGATAGAAGACTTAACTCAAAGAAACCGCTGAATGTATCATACCTTAAAAGAAGATGTCAACATGTTAAACTGGAACACATGACCTCCACTTGGAATTTAGGTGTTCTGGAAGGAAAGCCACGATACCTACTGCTCATTTTAAAGAAACCAGATGGAGATGAAGGTACTGATAAGAATAATGCGCTGAGTGATAATGCCAAGGTGAAACAACTTCGGGTTTCTCTTGATGGCCCATTTTACCTGCAAGATAGATTGGAAATTGATTGGGAAAAAAATGATTATGCGGAAGCCTACAAAGTCTTACCAAAAGGTGTGTGAAAGCAACGGTAATCAAGAGCCCATTTTGGATATGGTTGCGTTTCAAAAACTTTATACACTCTACGCAATTGACCTGAGTTCTCAAAAGGAAACTATAAAGTCTAATAGAGTGGAAACATCTTTCTACATTGAAAGAGGGGAGAGTGAAGAGGTTGATACATATTGTTTGCTTTTGGAAGAAAGTGAATTGCAGATTAATACAGATAATGGTGTTATGACTAATATCACATTGATTTTTTTCTCATAATAAATAAATGAGTAAAGTATCAACTGATGTTTATGTTAGTCAAATCAATCATGATAAATGAACATCTTGTATTCAAAATCAAAAGCCTTGTATAATTAACGTTAAAACGATTCAGAGAAAAGGAGATATAAGACTTGATGTTTTTCTCACAAGTGAGCAGGTGAAAACCTTGAATGATGCGGGTTCACTGACATTTAAAATTTCAGAGGAGGATTTCTTCCATTTCTAATTCCTTTATTTTCTGGTTTAAGCGTGGCGGGGGCTTTGACCGGTGGTATTTCAGCAGTGGTAAAAACTGCTAACGATAGGAAGGCACAACTAAAAGCTCAAAAAGAATTGGAAAGACATAATAAGGATTTGGAGAAACAAATTAGTGGAAGTGGTGTTATTGTAGATTTTGCTGAAAAGCTTTAAAGCCTACCTGATGAAGCGAGATAGTTAGTTGGAGATATGCTTTCTTCTATCTCACAGGCAGGTGTAAAACTAACTAAAAGGGGTAATGGATTACATCTTTCTTCTAAATAAATGGATAAATGGTTTAAACAATTTGGAAAGAATACAACATCAAATATAGAATTTGCAAAATATTGCAAAAAACTAAAAATTGATCATGTAATTATTTGTATGAGAGATGAATTAACAAAGCTGTCTTAAAATACAAAGAATAGTATTATGAATTTAGAAGATGGGAATGGGTCTCATTGGGTTTGTATTCTTAATAGTCGGAATTTTTTTTATTTCGGTAGTTATGGCCTTCCACCCCCTCTTGAAGTAATTAACTTCTTACAGAATGGTGTTTATCAAACATTTCAAGTCCAAGACATTAATTCCAAATGTTGTGGTCAATTATGTTTATACATATTATTTCAACTCAACAACAATGTAAATTTTTATGATATTATTATAAATCTCATTTAAAAAATGACTTATTGATCATGTAATTATTGGAAAAGATGGTTCTATCATTGGATTATCCTGAGAGTTGGATATTGATTTATCAAATTATTATAAAAGGCACAGGCTAAACGACAAAAAATATAATATAACAAAACATATTAATATGAAGAATAATTATAAATTAATCAATTAATTATCCAAGCCCCACATATGACAATGACTTAGTTAGATTCAGTGATTTAACAAAATATTCCACAGCACTCTTTAACAAACAAGTAGAATTTACAGCCACAACACCTGGTTCTCCAGACCATACACCTTTTCTTATTAACCTTATTATTTCTTATTTCTTATTAACCATCTGCTTACAATTAAACTTCATAAAGAAGGACATATACAGACTTGGCATTTAATATGGAATATTTTTTTTGTGGGAGTGAACTTACTTTTCAAGATGACTTAGAACCAAAAGTTCATTGGAATTATGTTGAAATTATTCTAGATTTTGTTAATGTGACCTTTAAAAGAAACAAAAACCACATTTGACATTTCGAAGCAAATAAATTGATCCTTGAAAGTGATGTAAACTGATATCGAACTCAATTCACGGACAGTACTGTGTTAAACTTCTGTACGTTTTCCAGAAGTATCTCTTTATTTTGCACATTAGCCAAAAAAAATTTCAACAAAAACAAAAGCTAAATGATGACTGGGATTACGGACAGTAAAATTACAGTTCAGTACTTCGTGTAACCCCCACGAGCATTCAGGAGAGCACGTACACGTCGAGGCATGCTGTTCACGAGATTTGCCAAAGTTTGGACAGGAATCGCTTGCCATGCAGTGACAATAGTCTGCTGCAATTCACGCACAGAGGTCGGCTGCTGGACCAAGTTGTCGATTTGACGCGTTAATTCTGCCCACAAGTTCTCTATCGGATTCATATCCGGGGACATGGCAGGCCACTCCATATGCTCTACACCACGGTCAACAAGAAAGTGTTGGATCATGCGAGCACGATGAGGCCGTGCATTGTCATCTTGGAAGACAAAGTTTCCTCGAAAGGCTGCACGAGCAAATGGAAGCAATGTTTCTTCCAGAATGACCCTGTACTTGAACTGGTTCAGGTTTGCATTCAGAACAACCAGGTCAGTTTTGCCCCCTGCATGAAAAGCAGCCCAAACGGTCACCCCACCACCTCCAGCTTGTAATCTTGGCACTATACAATCTTCGTTGTGGGCTTCATGCACTTGTCTGCGCACTTGGACGCGGCCATCTTGACGATAGACCAGAAATCTAGACTCGTCACTGAAGGTCACGTGATTCCAGTGTCCTGGCTGCCATTGAAGGTGCTCTCTGGCCCACTGCAATCGGCGCTGGCTGTGTTGTCTGGTCAGGCGTGGCTTTCTCAGGGGACGCCTGGCACGATAGCCTGCTTGAACCAGTCGTTGGTTAACTAGCCTTCTGGATACAGGCACATTTGTCAGTTGCTGCCACTCAGCCCGAAGCCGATTAGCTGACTTGGTACGGCCATTGCAGACTAACCGATGCAGCTGGCGATCATCTCTCCTTGTGGTTCTGCGTGGACGTCCTGGCCTCGGTATTGGAGTAGGGACACCCCTCTGAGCATTTCGTTTCAGGATCTTTGACACCTGACCTTGAGTGATGCCATACTGCCGAGCAATAGCATGCTGTTTCATGGCAGAATTTCGTAAAGCCACCACTCCATGACAAACAGCATTGTCAAGTTGATGGACCATCTCCAGAGGAAGCGGCAATAACTTTTGTAGACGTGCAGCAGTTGTTTTCCACTAATACAGAACCAACAACCCTTATATACCCGATTGTGAAGCCAATCGTCAAATGTACCTGTTCTTACATTTTGTCACGCCACCTGTGATATAATCCTGTTATTGACTTCTTGCTGCGAAAGACAATCAGTGACATGGTTCTTTCAACAAAGAAATCACCGAAGCGTAAAAGAAACTCCCCAGATTGATATACCGAGTTCAGAAAGTAAACCCAAGTCAAGAAAAAGAAAAAAATTCCATATTAAATGCCAAGTCTGTAGTTGGGGAGGATATATGAAAAATAAACGTATGATATGTTTGATTTAGGGTATAATTGGTTCTTTTCAATGAACTTGGAAGACATAGATGATTTTAATTGGTCTCGTAAAGAAGACTATTACACACAAATAGAGACCTGATGAAAATATGAAATAAAAATCAACTTCTCAAAGTTATGAAATATAAAACTCTTTTAGAAATTGTCAACAAATCCTATTGGTATCCGATTATGAGAAAAATAATTATACATATAAGAATATCTCAAAATCCAGATGAATATATGTATAATATTGTTATGTCGATATGGTAGAGCAATATGTAGAGCAGTTAGATCTGAGTAGGTAACATGCTTCGAGGTGGCGGTAAGGAAAACTACCTTGTAATAAGTTCCTGTATCGGTGTTTTGTCAGTTAAGATGTATAATTGTGAATCTACCAGGAGGTTCGAGTGATAAGTAGTGTAGGGATTAAGGAGTAGCACCCCTGTGTGTCCTCCCCTGGTTAGCCAAACCTTTGTCCCTTTTGGCACCGCACACCACATAGACATTCCGACGGATCCTCAGTGCAACACTAAATAATCCCCTCCCCCCTGACATGACTTAGGAAGAAATCAGGCCAGGACACCACCGAATGGCCGCCGCCATTTACACCTCAGAGGCCTATCCACCTCGAATAGCACGTGCTATGACATAAGGAGCAGGGAGCGCGAGTGTGAGTGGAGCAGTGGGCATGCACCTGGGTGAGCTGGCGAGTCGGTGGAGGAGACTGATTGGTTGGCAGTGCGCCAATGCTGACGTCACGGGTCAGCATCTACTATCGAGGCCGAACGCCATTTTTCAGGCAATTGATGAACGCGCGCCGAACGCCATTTAGTCATTCGAGTTGGAGTTGAGTGCGCAGAGTTGAGTCGAGTTGAGTTGTGAGTTGGATCCCGAGTGAGTTACGGACGACTTGAGCAGTTGCGCACTTGTGAGATTCCTGGCCCTGACAGTTTCGTGAGATCCCTGGTTGCATTGGCTCGCAGATTCCAGTAAGATTCCTAGCAGATTCCTGGAAGATTCGCGGCCTGAGCTGGCTGTCCCGGTGAGATCCGAGTTGGCTTGTTGACCGTGTATGAGGGTCGACGTCGTGGTGATCGGGGCTTGGTGCGTGGTGCTCGGTGCTTTGGAAATTGGAGTGAGGCGTGCCGCGGGATGAAAGGAGCCGCGTGTTGGACGGCGGCCAATGCCAACGACAAAGACCAGATAAGACCGAGTTGCGCGTTCACCAGTACATGACGTGTTCTTTTCCATTAATTCAGATTCCCTCGTTTGTATTTGATTACTGGTGTGCGGGATCCCGATTTAGGATATTTCATTACTGGCACGTGCTTTTCCAGTCCCTGTTTTCATTTAATAAACCCTTATATTATTTGCTGTACATACTTGAACGCAGTTTTCCGGGCGATTGATTTAACAGATAAGGCTGGGAGGTCTCGCCGCTTCCCTCCATCCCGCGCACTTGGGGTAGCTTTTGGTTTTGGAATCTGCCATTGAGTTTTCACAACGGGGGCTAAGGCCTTCGCGATCGGCATCCGTGACCGCCTGATATTAATTTCGGCGGTTGCGCGACAATATTCTTTGGGGAGATGCTTTTAGGGTAGCAAGGGATGAGGATGGAGTTGAAGAAGAGAGTGGGAGGGAAGAGAGGGAGGAGAGGGAGGAAAGGGAGTAAAGGGAGAAAAAGGAGAGGGAGGAAAGGGAGAAAAATATGGAAACCGGTGAAATTAATAAAAGACTTGTGGTACCGGGAGTTAAAGGCGACCAAGGAGTACTGGGAGTTATAGGTGACCAAGGAGTACTGGGAGTTAAAGGTGAAAAGGGAGCAATAATTCAAAAGGTTTTGTGTGTAAGAGGTGATAAAGGTGCCCAGGGTAGGCCAGGATTTATTGGTAGACGAGGAGCTACTGGACCGAGAGGTACCCAAGGAATTGTGGGAGAAAAAGGTGAACAGGGAGAAAAAGGTGATCAACGACCTAAAGATGAACAGGGAGTAAAAGGAGATATTTATCAAGGTTTATGTTTGATTGACATAACCAAAACTGACAGCGAGATAATACCCGTTATAATGATTAATATAGGAGAGCATATTAATATCCAAGATAAAAAAAATTATTACTAAAACAAAAGGTGTGTATCTAATACAGTCATCGATTGTTATTGGTCGTAATGAGAAAGCTGAGGATATACAATAAAATCTACCAACAGAAATAAGATAATGCTTAAAAGTGGTAAAATATCTGAAATATAAACTGCATTTTTTTTAAAATATATTTTCTTGCATGAGAATGATGAAATCCAAATTAATCAAGAACAATCAGACGATAGATAAAACATCATTGAAAGGATCTCTTAATCTATCTATAATTCCAGTAATCTCTGTGTGTGTGTTTGTATGTTTGTTTGTCTGTGACCGCTGTTTCTCGACAACTACCGGTCCGATATACTTGAAACTTGCCACGTATATTGCTGGGGACCCGAGGATGTGCCTTTTCAAGGTTTCATATTAATCGGACAAGTAGTTACCGAGTTATGGCGATTTAGCCGTTCGCCGTTCGCTTTGGCTTTACGAATGGACCAAACCATCTCATGTAAATAGAGGGGGGGGTTCTGTGGTCGTTACTGGCTTTGCGAATGGACCAAACCATTTCATGTAAATAGAGGGGGGGGATATAATTTTAGATATATATATAGTACGGGCATGCCCTAGGAAGTACGGGCATGTACGGGCATATATATATAGAAGTACGGGCATATATATATAGTACGGGCATGCCCTAGTATTATTAAATTGGGATGTATAATGCAAACGGCTCAGAGTATTAAAGCAATAACTCACCACAAACAAGCAATGTGGAAACATTGTAAGTAATAACGAAAATAATTTTACCAGACTTTTCATTGCAATTATTAAAATTGAAATTGAGAAAAAATAAATAATTGAAAAAATTGAAAATGAATTACATTTTTTGGAAATTAAATAAAATGTATAATTCACAAATTATATATTTCTCAAAATAATTGAAAATTGAAAATGGAATAAGAATGTTTTGGAAAATTAAATATATATATATATTATTTAAATACAAACAAAAACAAACAAGCATTCTGAGTATTGCGCTGCAATCCATGTCCCCTACCGGCAGTCTGTCGTCCGGAAAACTGTTGGGGAAATTACCAAGGGTTATTTATCCACAGGTTCTGAATCGTCCCCAATCGCTAATTACCTCAGGACGGGCTCAGCTGTGATTCGCACTCGGGACTTCGATTTATACACCTTGCAGACAGGTCAGCAGAAGCACGAGAAAATAAGTTGTTCATAAAGAACCGCGGGATGAAAGGAATGATCTTTCTGATCTTTCTGATCTGATGATCTTTCTTGGGAAAACCACATTTCCAAGCTGGCCTCCAAAGCCAGTCGCCGACTGGGCATCCTCCGTCGTGCAATGTCCTTCCTCGGCACACCTGAGCTCCTCACCACATACAAGGCTTTCATCCGCAGCTCAATGGAATTCTGTTCTCCCCTATGGGCTGGTGCTCCTGCCTCACACCTGGCTCGGCTTCACGCTGTTGAATCCAAAGCTTTCAAAATCATTGGAGTCTCCCGCGATGAAGCTATCTCTGAGGGCCTTTCACTCACTCACCGCAGGCAGGTAGGTGGTCTTTCTGTCTTCTACCGACTCCTCTCCGGCCTTGCTCCCCCAGCTCTCTCTGTGCTCTGTCCCCCAAATATTCCTACAGGTCGCACAATATCTGCCAGCAACCCTCTGATGGTTAAACTGCCGAAATCTCGGCTCTCTGCTCACCTTCACTCTTTCATTCCTCTTTTCTCCCGCCTCTGGAACAAACTCCCACACTCCCTTCAATCCCTCCAGGTCTTTAAAACCTCTCTCTCCTCTCCTCCCTCCAGGTCTTTAAAACAGCTGTTCACCACCATCTCTTATCTTCCCCCATCCAAAACCTTGATCTTTTCTACCCGCACTAATTCACCCCAGATCCACCTTGTTTGAAATTCCAACTTCTTTCCTGGAAGTCCTGGCAGTGTCCATATGTTTATACCTCTCCCACCCCCCCCCCCCTTCACATGCCTCCCCCCCAAAGCCCTCTCCCTCCCACAGATCTCTCGATGTCTCCATGTCTCGATGTCTCCATGTCTCCATGTCTCTCGGTCCCTGCTCTCAAATGTTGTGTTTGTTGTGTTGTGTTGTGTTGTGTTGTGTTTGTGTTGTGTTTGTTGTTGTGTTTGATGTTGTGTTGTGTTTGTGTTTGTTGTGTTGTTGTTGTGTTGTGTTTGTTGTGTGTTGTGTTGTGTTGTGTTGTGTTTGTGTTGTGTTGTTGTGTTTGTTTGTTGTGTTTGATCGTTGGTCGTTGATCGTTGATCAAATGTTGTGTTTGTGTCCTTCCCCCTCTCTCCCCATCTTGTCTACCGCTCCCGATGTTATTTGTTTTATGTGTCTGTTTGTCCTTCTGTGTGATTAATGTTCGCTCTTTCAACACAACGAGCACGTCACGTCAACGTGACGTCACCACGTTCTGCGGCACGACTTTGGATTCTGAGGAGATTTTGTTACATTGTGCACGCCTTCGTTTTATTTCCAAATTAGAATCTGTTTTCACTTCTGCCGCAAAAACGACATCAGTGCATTGAGTGAGGTATTTTATTTGGTAAAAATCCGTCGATTTGAAGTGCGTGAAAATAAAATGTGATCGTGGAAAATCGTAGCGAGGGGCCATTTTGAATCGGTTTTCGATTATTGCACCGGGTTACTTGTGGTGGTTAGGAACACCACCAGGTAAGTAAAGACAACTTTTATTTAGCAAAGATTGGGCAAAAATTGACCGACTAATTTAAAATATTAACTTATATCAAATAGGTCTTTTAAGGTGAAAACGCGATGACGTCACCATGTCACGCGGCACGAATGCGCACCTGTGTCGTTGGAGGTATTGACTTATATAGGGTTGGTTTTCTAAGGCTTATATCAAAATATTAACTTATATCAAATAAGTCTTTTAAGGTGAAAGCGCGATGACGTCACCACGTCACGCGGCACGAATGCGCGCCTGTGTCGTTGGAGGTATTGACTTCTATAGGGTTGGTTTTCTAAGGCTTATATCAAAATATTAACTTATATCAAATAAGTCTTTTAAGGTGAAAGCGCGATGACGTCACGTGGCCTTGCCTAGATGTAGGCCGCACCTCATTTTGTCGAATAAAGTGGTATTCGGGTGGTTCCGGTATTTGGGACCGCAGGGACGGAAAGTGCAGGTACGGGGTGCCAGGCACTCCCCAGCCGGCCCGCTCTGAAGGTTCGGATCGGGACACCGGGATTCATTCCGGTCGCCCGGTCGGCCCGGAGGTGGGGGTGCGGGACCTGTCACGGAACGTCAAAACAAACGGCCTGCCGGGGCCGCCCAAAAGTCGGGTGTGAGGGGCGCGTCCACTAATGGAATGCCTCTCGCTTCCCAGATCGAGGGCCACGTGGTCAGGAGAACCTCGTCCCTTCTGGTTGCCTTGCCATCCCACCGTGAGCGCTGGTCAGGGTGTACTTCAAACTAAGCTTAAGTGTCAAGCGTTAAGTTCCTCCTTGCCCTCGCAAGGGAAAGGCTAGGGTCAAACTCTTCCAAATTTCCAAACACTAGAAATCGGACGTCTCAAATTATTTAATTAATTTGTTAATACATCTCAGTCGCCCGCGACCTCTCCAGCGCGGGCATCGAACCAGTTCATTCCCGGTGCGACCGGGCCGAGTATCGGCCCGACCGTGGCCGAAGCCGTTGATTCCGCCGTAGCACGCTAACGCGTAGGCTCGCACGTCCCTGGTCCGCCGGGGCTCCGCGGGTGTCCTACCGTGCCTGGCGCCGCTATTCTCTCAAACTTCCGGGAGTAGGTGCCGGTGCCCGGGGACGGATTCCGCTGTCTAAACATGGTAGCGCTAGGCCAGTGGGACCGCCGGGACCCACGTGCACTCACAAGTTGTTCTGCGCGTGGGCGGCAGTATCAGACCGGGGCGCCCAAATGCTCCCCGGCTAAAGTTCATCCTGAAAGCGCCCACATTGTGCGGACAAACCCCACCAAGTCGAGGGCCACGTGGTCAGGAGAACCTCGTCCCTTCTGGTCACACTTTGCCTATCGGCCGGCCTCGAAGACTGAAATTGTGTCGGTTACCGATCCTTCGGGTTCGGAACTATGCCACCCTAACGAGTTGAGCAACATCAACACAACGAGCCTCGATCTTGTATACAAAAACAAAAACAAAACAACAAAAAAAACCTTTCGAGTCGCTAAATATCAGTAATTTATTATATTTTCCGCTACACAATCAATGATCGATGTGTATATATATGTTGCTTGGCTTGGCTCCGCCCCTCCAAAAAGCGTGCGCTGTGTCGTGCTTTTGACGTTCACGAGACGAGGCTGAGGGCACGTGGTGCGGCTTGAGGAGAACTCTAGAATAACCAAGGTGCCATAACTTTGTCAAAAATGATCGATATCTCGTGAAGTTTGAACTTGATCTGTAACTTATCATGAGGAAACCATGTACCAAGTTTGAAATCATTAGCATTAAGAGTTTAGAAAAAAAAGTCCGGAAAACTGTTCTTTGTGTGATGGACTGACAGACTGACTGACAGACTGACAGACTGACAGACTGACAGACTGACGGACTGACGGACTGACGGACTGACAGATGGACAGACGGAGGAACGGCGTGCAAACCTATAGTCCCCTCCGGTGAACACCGGTAGGGGACTAATAAAATGTGCATTGATATTATTAGCATCAATAATAATATTATTAAAAACTTTAAAACGGAATATGAGACGTTCAATACTAAATTAAAAACTATTAAAAATATGAGAAATTTAACGCATATCAACTTTTGATACATGATAAAGAAGATGATGTAAAATACTCAAAGATTACCAAAGCACATAAGTACATAGAAAAGGAGAGATCCAGACCAGACCAGGCCAGGAGCAGAATGCCCATATCCCCCTTGCCCCAAAAACATGAAGTTGTGGATTACAAACCAGAAGTGGTCGAATTATTTATTTATTTATTTCTCAATTTTCACATTTTCTCGAATTTCTCGATTGTCACGATTTTTCCGAAATTTCCCAAAATTTCCAAAATGTGTAAAATTTCTGATTTCCTCGATTATCTTGATTTTCACTAAAATAATTATAAAAATAAAAAATTGAATTTTTTTATTTGGGTATATAAAATGGACGAAACCATTTTAAAAATATTTCAAGATATATTCAACTCAATGAGACGGTTGGTTGAGTCACTTCTAATATGTATACACAATTATAATAGGGATAACAACACACAGGATGAATGATTAACCGCTATATATTTTCAGCCCCATTTAAAATAGATGATTTTTTTACCCATGTGGGAAAGCAAGATAAAATTTTATAATCATAAGAACCTCCCAAATTAATTACGGTGTCTAATAGTTGGTTCAAGCGGATGTGGGAAAACCTGTTTACTTTTAAAGATGCTCCTTACTTCAGATTTTTTAGATTATGAAAATGTAATAATTTTCACAAAGTCTAGTTTTCAACCAGAGTATCAACTACTATCACAAGGTTTTAATGCGGGACTTAAAAAAGAAGATATAATCAGGTTATATAGGCTTCAACACAAACTAAATAAGTTCAACATTGAAGATGTAATACAACTGTTTTGTGACATTCCTCCAAAAGGTAAGGAGAAATCAAAACCCACATCGTCTGCGCCCATAACTTGTATTCTCACTGATAATACGGATGATATACCTTTACCCCAAGATTTAAATGAAACAAAAAAGAACCTCGTTATCTTTGATGATTGTGTTAATGAGAGAAATCAAACGGTTATGGATAGCTTCTATACAATGGGGCGGCATTCTTCTTGTAATTGTATTTATCTCAGTCAATCATACTTTCAACTCCCTCATCGCTCAATTAGAAACAATGCTAATACTTTTATTTTATTCAAACTAAATTCAATCGATATAAATAATTTTTGGAGAGATAATTGTTCTACATTATGTACCAAAAAGGAATTTGAGGGACATATGAAACATACGGGGGAAAAATATAAATATATTGTTGTTAAAGAAGATGATATAATAACTAATAATATCTCTGCATCAATAAAATGAACGCCAAAGAACGAGCAATAAAATTTAAGGAATATAACCAATTACTTTCAAAAGTTGTTAAACAACATGAGGGGGAAAAGAATAAACGGAAACAAAAACTATTAGGTGAAGACGTATTTGAAAGAAAACAAGAGAAGTTTTTTAAACCTATTTTAAAATCTTCCGAACAAAAGGCGGTTATGTTTCAAGTTCCCGCGATAACATATACTCCCAAACAACATCAAGAGTTAGCAAATTTGAGACAAGAGGCAGAGCAAGAGCTCGGAGTTATAGAAGCACAAGAAGCACGCCAACAACTTGAGAAGATAAATCAACCTCCTAAATATGTTGTGAACGCTATTCTAAACAGTGAATATTTGCCAGGTTCAAAAACCAAAACGGGTCTCATTTATAAAGGACAAGGATATCAGTTTTTCCTTGTTAGCAAAATGGTACGGATAGTTAATGATAACTTGACATTCTTAAGTTCTGACAGACATCCTATTAGATTAACTCCCAGATTAATGTTTCTTCTCACAAAAGCAGGGTATGCTAATTCAGAATATTTTGAGGAACCACTTGACATGGAAAATGTGGAAGATGGTGTATATATTGTTACTAAACGCGCTTGATTATGGGGGTTCTGTTGTTAGTACAGTTAGTAAGAATAAGAAGGAAAAAGATATTCTTACTGCTTTAAGTAAGCTTGGTTCGGGTGTTAGTTTTATTCCACGCGACTTGCCACAATTGGTTAATAGACTATTGCTTTTGTTAGGCAGTAAGGAGGCGGGAAACAACAATTGTTTTAATGAAACATCAGCCATTCTAGATCAGTTGATGAACAGAAAAATAATTAATAAATGGCAATACAAAGACCTTTTATCTCACATATAATAAAATGAGAAGCACAACTCTTAGATTTGATTTTACAGCGAGTGATCACACGGCTTCATTACCATACCCGATGCAACTTGATCCCGCAAAAGAATATGAAGCGGCGTTATTGTCTATGGAAACCTATAATACCCTGTTTAATATCACAGAAAAAAATAACAAGTTTAGTTATAATCCGGGAAGTGGATATAAAACTAAGTACACTCCAGAGCTGATGAGATTCCTGTACTATGTTTCGAAATTTCACGCACTATGAAAGAAAAACGTGATGAACCTAAAAATATTGAAATAGGTACTCAAAAACACATCAAAATCAACTATTAGACTTAAAAATAATTATAAAATAGATTTCACGATTAATAATTCATTCCGAGAGATGTTAGGTTTCTCCGCAAAAAAGCTTGAAGATAATATAATACGTTTTACAGTGACAACGCCGTTGACATATCCTCAGGTATAAATTCGGTGTTGATTAACTGTGATTTAGTTGATGGTGCTTATGATGATGGAGTAAAAACAAATAATATTTTCATTCAGCGCTTACTCAACCCCAACAGGTTATAAATTCAATACGGAACCAAAGAATCTCTCCTATTTACCCGTCTCAGAAAAAAACATTTCTAAAGTAAATTTTAAGATACCCGATCAGGATCATCGTATGGTTTCTTTCAATGATGAAATTATATCCATAAGAATTAGACTATGCCAAATGAAGAAAATAATTGAATATTATATAATGAATATAAAACTGTTGTGGCATCTTTTGGACACCTCTCTCAGCCAAAACTCAAGCAGACTGCACGAGACTCACTCAGTTCAAATCGAGATTTATTACTAATCTTGCAGAGAGTAGTTACACGAAAATACAGTTATATTTTGCAAACAAAAAACACGACGCATCGTTTCATGGGAGAATTCTCTCTCGAAGACTCGGAGTGTTCCATTAAATAGATCTTAGCTGCTTTGATCTCGCTCCATTGGAATTCCGAAGTCACTTAACGCCAGCCTTTCGGGCACCAAACTCCATATGTTTATCATTACGAAGGACACAAATAACTGATAAAATCCCTCCCCACGTCCCAATAATGGTGGGATACATTCCAACTCCACGTTCACATCCTTTGAAGTTACTGGGTCATCTCACAGATGGTTGACTGCTTGGTCGAAGTTCTTTGCACATTTCCTTGCATGCTTTAAGAACAAAGTTCACATTGAAGTACAATTTAACTACTTGCATAACTCGCCAACCCTAACGAATATAGAAATCTTCTATCGTTCCTCAATTTGGACATGCGCATGCGCTAGATTGGAGGTCACGTTTTTAGAAGCTGTTCCATGCGCTCACGCTTTCGAGGCTAAGTAATTTTTTCACAATTGTGTTTTTGTCGAAACTGTATCTATCTTTCGGTGTGTGTACCTATAGCGTGTCTTTAGGAAAATTTTCGGTGTTAATTTTTCGTACATGTATACACAATCGTCGGTTAATTCGTGTCGCGTATTCTGAGGCCTAGTACTCGTACGAGTAGGCTTAGGCTACCGTCTCTGACATTGTGGTTTTGTTTTCTCTCAGCGGTTCGTCAAATGCACTGCAATTACTTTCGTTCTCTGTTTCGTCCCAGTCCTTCACCCCATACTTCCTTGTTTAATATCTCTACTCAAACCCCCCCCCCCCCCCCCAAAAAAAACATTTCCTTCTCAGTTCTTATTCGTTTATTTGTTGTTCTTTTTTGTTCGTTCGTGCTTCGTTCACGTTGTTCGTGATCACGCGATCACGTGGTTAGAAATGTTTAATCTCTCCCCTGAAGAACTGTATTCTGTCATATATTATAACACCTTTTTCTTCTTCTCCTATAAAAGGATGCTTTCGTCTTGCTCACCAAATCTATTCATTCCAAAAAAAAATACCATCTCTTACAGTTCCTCTTTTCTACATTCCCAAAACTCTCCAGCCCTCCACCCCTCCTTCAGCGTCCTCAAACATATTTTTGACTCGAAGGTCTCGAACTCATTTTGCAAAAAAAGTTCGTTTCCCATGAACCGTACACTTTTCAAAATCCAATCTCACCCCTCCCCTCCAAATCTTCCCCGTCCCCCCTTCCCTCCAAAACTTCCCCATCCCCCCTCGCCTCCAAAACTTCCCCATCACAACTCCCCTCCAAATCTACCCCCTTACCCCGCCCCTCCAAATCTTCCCCATCACCCATCTCTTTCAAATATTTCCCCTTGCCCCTCCCCTCCAAATCTTCCCCATCACCCATCCCTTTCAAATCTTCCCCCTTGCCCCTCTCCTCCAAATCTTCCCCATCACCCCTTCCCTCCAAAACTTCCCCATCACCCCTCCCCTCCAAAACGTCCCCATCACCCCTCCCCTCCAAATCTACCCCCTTGCCCCTCCCCTCCAAATCTTCCCCATCACTCATCCCTTTCAAATCTCCCCCCTTGCCCCTTCCATCCCCTCCCTCCTAAACTCCCCCCACACCCCTCCCCTCCGAGACTCTCCCTCGTTCCTCCCCTCCTAGACTCCCCTCTCACCCCTCCTCCTCAAAGCGTCCTCCCTGCTTCTTCCCCCTTCCAACTTTCACCTTCATCTCCCCCAACCTTCTGCCCCGCTCTTCCCCCTCCTCAAAAAACACCTCACTGTGCCTCACCCAATCTCCATCAAACCTTTTGTCTGCCCCATTCTTCCCTTTCTCCAAGCTATTCTGAAATCTCTGAAATCTCTGACACACCTTCAACAGCTCTCCCTACCTCTTCCTCCTCTTCGGCATCTTACCCTACCCCTCCCCCCCCCCCCTGTTCTGTATCCGATGCTCCCCCTTCCTCTTCAGTAACGGCATGGACCTCAAACATCCGGGGCCTTCGCTCAAACTTGACTGATCTCTCCATACAGGTTGCTTCTGACAAACCAGATGTGATCTACTTAACAGAAACTTTCCTCCTTCATGATGTCTCTGATTCCTTGGTATCTCTCCCAGGTTACTCCCTCCTCCAGTATGATAGACCTGAGCTTCGTCCTGGAGGTGGGGTTGATATCTTTATTTAAAAAAACTTTCTTCCTCACTCGCCCTCCACTGCCCTCTCTCCACCTCACCCCCAGGAATACCTTTGGCTACGACTTCCCCTTCGCTCCCACCTTTTGTTCATATGTGTGTTGTACCGTCCATCAAACAGTGATGACTCCATCTACATCTCGCTGTCTGATAATATGGACCAACTTCTATCTACCCATCCCAACTCTCTCTTCCTCATATGTGGTGATTTCAATTGTCACCATGCCAGTTGGCTGGGTGTGGGTACCTCTCTCACCAGCCATGGCTCTTCAGCAAAGGACTTCTGCGACTCACTGGGACTGACACAATCTGTCAATTTCCCAACCCGGATCTCAGTCAACGGAGCATCTTCTCTTCTGGACTTGGTTATGACTAACTTCCCTGAATATGTCTGCTGCTCTTCTTCTCCTCCAATCGGCTCATCTGATCATGTGCCTGTTAAAGTGGACATCTCTCTGACCATTTTCTGAGAGCCTCCTCAGCGTCGACGAGTCTGGCATTTCACTCAGGCCAACTGGCACAGTCTTCAAGCAGCCATCAATCATCTGGACTGGTGTCCCATCTCTACCACCTCTGACATCAACTCATCCTGGGAATTCTTCCAAAGTAATTTGCTCTCTCTCATGCACAGATTTATCCCATCTCGTCTTCAGTTGTCATACCCTTCCTCCCGTCCATGGTACACGGAATCTTGTGGTGAGGCTGTTGCCCAGAAACAACTTGCTTTCGTCTCCTGTAAAGCAAATCCAGCGGAAGGAAATCTCATTTCCTTTCACAAAGCCCGAAACAAGTGTGCGTCCACCCTCAGGAGAGCCAGGAAACAATATCTCTCCGTTCTTAAGACCGAACTCTCTTATCTGTCTCCCTCTTCCAAATCCTGGTGGCGTCTGGTCAAATCTGTTTCTGGTGTTTGTTCCCGCTCCATCCCCTCCCTCACCTCAAACGGCTACACGGCTGACTCCGCACATGAAAAAGCTGAATGCCTCAACTCTGTGTTTGCCTCTAAATCTTGTGTCCCAAACCCATCCCTCTCTGTACCCACCGTACCCAGTCGTACCCAACTGCTCTTGGACTCTATGTCCTTTCCTCCTGACAAGGTGGAAAAGTGTCTGTAAACCCTCGACTCTGATTCTGCAACTGGTCCTGACGGCATCAGCCCACGGGTCCTAAAATCATGTTCTTCCACTCTTTCACTCACTCTCTCTGTTCTCTTCACCCTCTCTTTTGCTCAAGGTCATCCGCCATCTGCTTGGAAATCAGCCAACATCACCACTTTGCACAAAAGGTGCAAAAACAGATCCTAGCAACTACAGACCAATCAGCCTTCTCAAAATTACCAGCAAAGTCATGGAATCCATCATTGCTTCAGATATGAAATCATTCCTCTTCTCCAATGGCTTGATCTCTGACCATCAATTTGGTTTCAGACCTGGTCACTCTACTCTGGACATGCTGCCTCTGCTTTCTCAACAATGGATGGAGGTCCTCAACGCCAAACAGGAAATTAGAGCTGTCTCCCTTGACATTTCACGTGCCTTCGATATGGTCTGGCACCCCGCTCTGCTCACCAAATGCATGGCTGGCGGACTTCCACTCTAGTCGTAGTCAATGTGTGGCCCTGAATGGGTTTCTCTCATCTCCTCTTCCTGTTCAGTCTGAAGATCCCCAAGGCAGTGTTCTGGGCCCTGTGCTTTTTCTGGTCTTCATCAATGATCTCTCTGACTCTCTTGAAAATCCTCTCGATCTCTTTGCTGACGACTCTACTCTCTGTCGCTCCATTCCTCATCCCTCAGATCGGCAGTCTGCAGCCTCCTCACTCTCTGCAGACCTGGACAAAATCACAGACTGGGCAAACAAGTGGAACATGTCTTTCAATCCTGTCAAATCTCACACTCTTACGATGTCTCTCCGAAAATACCGACTGGACAACCCTCCCATCCACTTTCTGAATAATCCTCTCCAAGAAGTTCTGTCACTCAAGCTTTTGGGTCTCACTATCTGCCATGATCTTTCCTGGGAAAACCACATTTCAAATCTGGCCTCCAAAGCCAGGCGCCGTCTGGGCATCCTCCATCATGCGAAGTCCTTCCTTGGTACATCTGAGCTCCTCACCACTTACAAGGCTTTCATCCGCAGCTCTATGGAATACTGCTCTCCCCGCAGCTCTATGGTCTGGTGCTCCTGCCTCACACCTAGCTCGTCTTCACGCTGTTGAAACCAAAGCGTTCAGAATCATTGGAATCTCCCGCGATGAAGCTAACTCCAAGGGCCTTTCACTCACTCACCGCAGGCAGGTTGGTGGTCTTTCTGTCTTCTACCGACTCCTCTCTGGCCTGCCCCCCCCCCAGCTCTCTCTGGGCTCTGTCCCCTAAATATTCCTACAGGTCGCACAAGATCTGCCTGCAACCCTCTTATGGTTAAACTGCCAAAATCAAGACTTTCTGCTCACCTTCACTCCTTCATTCCTCTTTTCTCCCACCTCTGGAACAAACTCCCTCACTCTCTTCAATCCCACTCCACCCTCCAGGTCTTTAAAACAGCTGTTCACCACCATCTCTTATCTTCCCCCATCCAAAACCTTGATCTTTTCTGCCCCCGCTAATTTCACCCAAAATCCTACACTTTTTTTTTTGAAATACCAACTTCTGTCCTGGAATTCCTTGGTCTCCTTGTGTTTTATACCTCTCCACCCCCCCCCCCCCTTCCCACGCCTCCTCCCCCCAAGCCTTCTCCCTCCCACACTTGTCCCTGCTCTCAAATGTTGTGTTTGTGTGCCTCCCCTTCTCTCCCCATCTTGTCTTCCGCTCCCTCTTTTTTGTTCTGTTTGTCTTGTTGATTTGTTTGTGAAATAAATGTTAGCTCTTTCACGAGCCTCGATTCAGTATACAAAAAAAAAGAATTTTTTTTTTTTCGCTTTTGTTAAATTAAAACAATTAATTTAAACAACTACCTACTAAATATTCAAGCCACAAATTTGGTAATCCAATTTTCAATCCGTAAGGCATACACCGTCATCCTGGAAGAATCTGATCACAAAACATTTCTTTGTTCGTTGACTCTTTCCATATTGATAATTCAGTTCATTTCATTTGCATCACAAATATCTCTGCAAACAACACTTCACCTTCACCAAGACACAACAATTTTAATTTACCATTTTAAAATAATAAAGCATCTGCAACATTTGGCAATACGTTTTGCTGCAAAAGAAATGTTGACTTTTGTTTGAAAAGAAGAGGCTGATCACTTGTGTTTGAAATTCAAGTATGAAACATTTTCTTCTGATGTCTTCATAGCACCTCCACTATTTCGTGTAGGGTTCCGCTGTTGTAATAGCTGAGCGGAGTCATAAACTGACCCTGCTCTGCATGTAGCACCCTTGCCACTCTTGCTGTGAGCCATAGTAGTTCTTGAACAAGGCCTTCGTCCAGTTGTGGTCGACTTGCCTCCTCACTCATCATGAGTGGGAAGCAAGTATTGATGTGATGTTGGTTGACCAGCAAGATGTGGAACAGAGATGCCAGATGCATCCACAACGATTTTAGGACCATGGTGTTCAAGTTGTTCATGGTCCATACCAGGAGCAACCAGCAGAATTGTGCACAGCCGTTGTAGAGGAAGAAGCACAGCCGTTCGCTTACGGCTTCACGCTGGTTCCCCTGAAGTTGGTAGAGCAATGACACACGTCACCGCATCCAGTAGAAGTTGCAGGTAAAATGTTGTCCCGCAATTACTGACGTGATGAATGCTCGAGGCATTCGAACAAAAGTAAGTGATTGCCTTTCTTCCATACGTTGCAATGTGATCCAGGCAAATGGTCACATAAATTTTCCTTGGTGAAGGTAAACATCCATCTCCAATCTTGCAAAGGAGAATGTCTTCATCATTCTTTGAGAAGGAGGGTGTATGCCAAGATTAACTTCATTTTTAGCCACAAATTTTCTTTCTCGAACTTCTTCCCAATTGCCGTTATCACATCATTTGAGATGATGTGATTACAGTGTACATCTTTATCTGCTTTCCACACACACTGAATCAGATAGGGTACATCTTGGCATGAAATTACCATGTATTAACTAATCATGTATATCTTATTACAGCTTCACATTTGACAATTTATTGTTTTCCTCAAAACATTCAAAAAGTTATATTCATTTATATACTTCACACGAATAATAACCAAATCAGGTATGTATTTTCACTACTAAACTAAGAATAGCATTTAAAGTTGCTTTCAGGTTAATATAATTTGAAAAATTAAACTCAAGCAGTTATTTTAATACTACTCAAAGAAAATAAATGCATTAATAATGAGTATATATGATTAAAATCACAAACAGGAATATCTAATTCCCAACAAATTTTGCAAACAAACAAACTATGCATAATGCATCCATTATCATAGTTCCTCCCCCCTTAAAAAAAACAAAAAAAGAGTAATTAATGGTTTAGTGGTATCTACTAGTATGTACCTTCATCACTTTAATTTTCATGGTGTGTAGCTTGTGGTGATATGAGTTCCCTGATCTTGTAAAACTGACACAATTCATAACATTTTCGTTATGCCATTATCTTAACTCTACTGTACTCATTTACAACATTACTTGATTCAATCTTTTAATCTCGGTATTCATGTCATCATAAAAGTCTTTCTATCGTGATTCCACATTTGTTCCTATTCTCATCAACATCCTATGATTTATCAATTTGTTCCAACACACTGTAATCAAGGGAGTAGATCAATAATGGTGATCCTGAACCACTAGACCATCCCATCTATTTACATGGGGTTTTCCAATCTACCCGCTCTCCCACCCCAAAATCTTACCCTTTTTTCTAATGCCCTCTTTTCTCCCTATGATCATCAATCTACCCAGTCTATCATTAACCCTATGATCATTCGATCATTCTACCCTATGGTCATTCTATCATTCTATCATTAACCCTATGATCACTCGATCAGTCTACCCTCTCTGAACGTAGAGATCAATTCTCTGCCCATTCTTTCGTTGATCCAACAAATATTTTGTCATTCATCATTTTCTTTAATCAATCTATACTCCTACTCGACTCATCTCCATCCAATATATTCACAAACAGAACCCGATCGCTATTCAGTCTCTGTGCCTTTATAAAGTGAAAAATTTCCCTCAATGATCGAGTCTGTGCGCCACCAGATCCACAAATCATTTTGAGATTATAATAGATGGTCTGTCCTCCAACGATGTGGCGTCTATCAAAGTTCTCAGACCATTCATAAATACTTTTCCTTCCTCCTTCTAGAACTCCCATCTTAAGATTCAATCTTTGATCAGTCTTCTCAATAGGAACTCCCATTAACGTTTCTAACAAATCAATCTAGTACTTTTCACATTCATTTTGTTTTCCATTCTTGTACCAATTTTGGCTTTTCCTCCACTCTTTAGTTTGATAACAACTATCTTCTATCATTTATACTTTGTTAAATCCGAATGGAATACAATCAATTCCACCCTTTAAAATGTACCTTTTATCATCATAGGCACTCAATGCTTGTTTGTTTACCTCTTCCGTATATATATCGTGTTTATAACTCCTAATTCCATTAATCTTCCTAAATGATCCCTTTTTAGTTTTCAAACAATCATAATAATCACTAAAATTTATAGTCTCCTTAATAACACCCTTTTTAACCCCCTTTAACTTCTTATCCGTCTTTTCAATTCCTCCCACGATATAAAGACTTGGCATTTAATATGGAATATATATTTTTTCTTGACTTGGGTTTACTTTCTTAACTCAGTATATCAATCGGGCGAGTTTCTTTTACACTTTGGTGATTTCTTTGTTAAAAGAACCATGTCACTGATTGTCTGTCATCGCAATAAGTCAACAACAGGATTATATCACAGGTGGCGTGGAAAAATGTACGGACAGGTGCATTTGATGATTGGCTTCACAGTCGGGTATACAAGGGTTGTTGCATTCTGTATTAGTGGAAAACAACTGCTGCACATCTCCAAAAGTTATTGCCGCTTCCTCTGGAGATGGTCCGTCAACTCGACAATGCTGTTTGTCATGGAGTGGTGGCTTTATAAAATTACGGCATGAAACAGCATGCTATTGCTCGGCAGTATGGCATCACTCAAGGTCAGGTGTCAAAGATCCTGAAAGGAAATGCTCAGAGGGGTGTCCCTACTCCAATACCGAGGCCAGGACGTCCCCGCAGAACCACAAGGAGGGATGATCGCCAGCTGCACCGGTTAGTCCACAATGGCCGTACCAAATCAGCTAATCGGCTTCGGGCTGATTGGCAGCAACTGACAAATGTGCCTGTATCCAGAAGGCTAGTCAACCAATGACTGGTTCAAGCAGGCTATCGTGCCAGGCGTCCCCTGAGAAAGCCACACCTGACCAGACAACACCGCCAGCGCCGATTGCAGTGGGCCAGAGAGGACCGTCAATGGCAGCCAGGACACTGGAAACATGTGATCTTCAGTGACGAGTCTAGATTTCTGGTCTATCGTCAAGATAGCCGCGTCCGAGTGTGCAGACAAGTGCATGAAGCGTACAACAAAGATTGTATAGTGCCAACAGTCCAAGATGGAGGTGGTGGGGTGACCGTTTGGGCTGCTTTTCATGCAGGGGCAAAACTGACCTGGTTGTTCTGAATGGAAACCTGAACCAGTTCAAGTACACGGCCATTCTGGAAGAAACATTGCTTCCATTTGCTCATGCAGCCTTTCGAGGAAACTTTGTCTTCCAAGATGACAATGCACGGACTCATCGTGCTCGCATGATCCAACACTTTCTTGCTGACCGTGGTGTAGAGCATATGGAGTGGCCTGCCATGTCCCCGGATATGGATCCGATAGAGAACTTGTGTGCAGAATTAACACGTCAAATCGACCACTTGGACCAGTAGCCGACCTCTGTACGTGAATTGCAGAAAGGCTATTGTCACTGCATGGCAAGCGATTCCTGTCCAAACCTTGGCAAATCTCGTGAACAGCATGCCTCAATGTGTACGTGCTCTCCTGAATGCTCGTGGGGGTTACACGAAGTACTGAACTGTAATTTTACTGTCTGTAATCCCAGCCGTAATTTAACTTTTGTTTTTGTTAAAAAAAATTTTGACTAATGTGCAAAATAAAGAGATACTTCTGGAAAACGTACAGAAGTTTAACACAGTACTGTCCATGAATTGAGTTTGATATCAGTTTACATCACTTTCAAGGATCAATTTATTTGTTTCGAAATGTCAAATGTGGTTTTTGTTTCTTTTAAAGGTCACATTAACAAAATCTAGAATAATTTCAACATAATTTCAATGAACTTTTGGTTCTAAGACATCTTGAAAAGTAAGTTCACCCCCACAAAAAAAAATTCCATATTAAATGCCAAGTCTGTATTTATAAGCATATGCTTTTGATCTCAACCCCACAAACTCTGTCATAACATGTCCTCCCATCTCTTCCTTAAACTTTCCAATAACCTTCTTATTCTTTGTTGAAAACATTTCACTATCTGGTGTATAATTACTCGTATCATATACAGCAAGATCCTTCTTCATTTCAGAATAAACATCATCAGTCTTAATCTCTAGGATGAAACTGTCAGTATCCATATACAACAAAGTCACATTGTTTTCATATCTTGGTTTGAGGTTAGTATAATAATAATCATACATCAAGGACTTTGATAAATCAAGACTGTCGTCCCAATGTAGATTGGCTTGTCCATTTCAACACTTTCTTTCATCATATGTATAGCACAAAAATTTTCTGTGAAGATTTCTGCTCTGGAGAAGCTTGGTCTGTTGATCAATTTTGAAGCTTGTTTCCATGATGTTGATAGACGAATATTTTGTCTCTTGCGGACATTCTCCATCATCTTTCCAAATACAGCATTGTTCATCAGCTTGTAAAAGTCTTTCTCAAAATCATTCTTTGATTCAGTCCGACACCTAGTATTGTAATCAATGTATTATTTCAACCAATGACTGGTTAAACTTGAGGATTCTATGAACTTTCTCAACCTCCAATCCAGCCTCCATGCACTGTTTCAAATTGCATTGATGAAGAACATAATTCTTCTCATCATAAAGTGTAGTCAGCAGTTTCTCTGTAGGCTTTACACTAAATGATTTTTGATAATCACTCAGCCACTCTTTCTTTGGTGTTTCCTTTTCACAAGCAAATGGAAGATCTTTGTGGAGGTTATGGAGTTTCTCAGGATATTTCAAATCAACTTCAAAATAATATCCAGAATCTGAATCATCAAGGTGTGAAGAGTTAAGAACCTTTTTTAGAATGTGATTGTAATGCTTTTCCTTTGACCACTTCAATCCACCATAAGGAAGTGCTTGAGACATTGCCCAGCCGTACAAGTTGTTCGCATCATAATACATCAGGTAGGAGCTCTCTACCGATGGATCATAATTAGGAATATGCTTGTTATTTGCTGTAGCATATCTCTTTGAGCACACTTGTGAAATGCCACCTCTCTTTGCCTTCTCAATCATCAGAAGCATATCAACATCCGTTATGAGATCCAACTCTTGTTTGGTCATCTTTAGCATCGCACTCCAAGCCAGTCCGGGGGCAGTGTAGTAGTGAGCAGGGTCCAGCCCGTACCCAGTATGGCAGATTGTTCTGAAAGCCTCAAAAACATCAGCTAGAAGAAGAACATCAGTTTTCAGATATAGATCATGATATTCACCCAAATCGTTAATATTATAATGGCTCCAAACATCTTGTGCGTGTTGGTAATCAGAATCTGAAATATTTGAACGGTTGAGTTGGTTGTAGAATGAATCCTTTGAAGGGAGTTTTGTCTCAGCAAATCTCTCAAATGAATCCATATAATCATAGGGGTAAATTCCCTTTTGTGTCAATAGACTAGAGTCTGGGTAATATTCTGAAAGACATGGGAAATCATCGAGATTATTAACTAAAGTAGCAAGAGGAGACGCCATGAATTTATAAGTATCCAGGAATCTGATTTGTGTAAATGGAGTGGTATGAATTGTTTTTGTGAATGAAATATATTTCTCATCTGTGTTTGGAATTGCTGAGATACTTCCAGAGGTCTTTGAGAGTTCCTTGATAAATAGATGCGTATCATAATGAGCATTGTTATGAAGAAAGACAGGAATGAAAGAGGGGAGTTTATAATTAATATTACAACTTTGATGAGCCGGACCTCTATATTTACCAGTGAGATGACAATGATCTCTAACCTTTAAACCTTCACCAATTTTCTCCTCACAAATATGGCAGACAGCCTTTGGCTGCCCAAATTCTCTTTCTTCTTCTTTTGTTATGGACATTGGTTTATTGGTTTCTCTCATTATCTTGGTTAATCGAACACAGTCTTTTTCTAGTCGTTTCACAAACTCCTCTGGGGCATCTGGGCCTCTATACTTTACCAACTTATTATACTTCTTATCCACAGACGATTTAATATAATAACAAAAACCACAAGGAGTATGTTTCTGATATTTGCTTGTGTAAGATTCTTATGGGTTTGATGAAACGGTGTCAATATTTTCCAAGATGCTTTCAAAATCAGCGTATATGACAAATGGATATTTTAATGTTTTTTTCTCATCCTTGAATGAAATTTTTGATCCTTTCTTAGGCATGTTAATTACTATTGACACATGTTCACTACAATATGCAATATGTTTATCTAACCTATCTTGTGAGTAGAAGGAGTTAAGACACCGTTCACAAACGTATGCTTTACTCCCCCCACTCTTAACTTGTGTGCACACCAATTTAGAAAGATCTTTAATGTATGCATAATGTGATTTCTCATCAGAGTTAAATGATAGGAGGTTAACATGACAAGATTTATGATCATCAGTGAGTTTCAGAATCTGTACTTTATTTTTCTCAGTCAATCCGTAAACGTTAACGGATATATTATTCTTCTTCTCAAATTTTGAAATGTCATTAAGTGTCATAGGGAAATCAAGATCAGGGACATCCAGTTCACTCTCAAATTTATTATAGTGGGAGACTCGTTCAACATGATGGTTGGATGGAAGAAGATGAGCTAGGATAGACCAGAAGAAACATTTATTATCCTTATTCTTAATATTAATAATAGCTTTTTTATTTTGAATCACAGGAGGTAGATCAATATATGAATCAGAGTGAAGAGGGTCAGATTTAAGAACGTGGATATCAATAAACAGTATTCCATCAATATTGAAACCACTTCCAGTAATAGTATGCTCAAGTTCTTGTTCTTGTTTGATCAGTTGATCATAAACGGGATTGACCTGATTGTATGTTGTTATAAAGTGTGTGTCTGTTCTCATGTAAGCTGTGTCAGTGAAAACATCACCAGTGAATGGATCTTCTATTGAGATTTTCATTTTAATACCCATATAGAACTTGATTGATTTCAACTCAATAAGAGTCTTTTCAATAAAATCTTTCACAGAGGGTTTGATGATATCCACAGCCTCAACAATTGAGTTGGGGCCAGGAGGATGAAAGTCAAATATGCGTATTCTGATATGATTTTTGAAAGAACCATCAGTATTCTTAATAGTAAACAATTTTGACAAGTGTTTGTTTGTTTTAAGATGGGCTTTAACCCCCTTCTTGAGGATGGTTGTTTTACAGACCTTACAATATTTTGTTTTAGGTGGAAGAGGGGAAAGTTTGTGAAGAATGTTGTATGTATGTTTTGCTGTGAGCATATGTTGTTTATAATATTTTACTTCCTTCTCGCAAGTATCACAATAAACCATATTTATAGCGTGAGAAAACGTGGTGTTTTATATATATCGCTGTGCTTAAAATAAAACACTTTTGAGCTTTACAGCTCCATTTTATATATATCGCTGTGCTTAAAATAAAACACTTTTGAGCTTTACAGCTCCGTTTTATATATATCGCTGTGCTTAAACTAAAACACTTTATCACTCAGAATCATCTGAGTCATAACTATCACATGAATACTCAGAATCATACTCGGAGTCATCAATAAAGCTACTCTCATAACTATCATTTGAGCACAAACTATTAGTATCATAACTATCATCTGAGTTCAATGAAATACTATCATCACCATTGTCCGAGTTCAATGAAATACTATCATCACTATCGTCCGAGTCAATGAAATAGTAAAATCTTCACTGCTGTAATGACTCATATTTAATTAGCAGAAAAAACCTTTCCATCCATATCAATATACTTTCTTTCATTAACGGATTCAATCACTACATTTTTAATATCGAAAGTTATCTTAAAATAATCTCTAATTATATTATCATAGAACGAAATTACATTTCACCAGAAATATTAACGTCATTCATTTTACGTAGATCTACACCCTTTGGATTATTAAAGTAAATACAAATTTCTCCACGAGTATTGTTGATGGTCTTATCATTCTTTTTCAAAGTATCGCGATGGATCACTTTTTCAAGCTTTGAATAAATTGCCAGGAGTAGAGGAGAAACTTTTGTTAGATTTACTTTAATGGATGTCTTTCCTGACATATTTAGAGCTCTTCCTTTAAATGAAATAGAGGGGCTCATGCTATTCTCCATTATTGGTTTAATCCAAAAATTCCCATATTCATCTTTATTCAATTTTACATCTTTGACATATTTTTCCATATCTTTCCATAAGTAGAGATTGATTGAAATTTGTCTTTTGTGCTTTGAAACATTGTATTTATTAACTAATAAACTTGCGTTTAGTTTAAGTAAAAATTTACTGTTTAAATATGATAAATTCTGAAGGAGATTGAGAATTTCCAGACTCTCCATATGATAATTTAGAAATCTGCCACCATTGTGGTAGAATAGCGCTTAATAATGAGGGTTCATATAAACAATGTATTTTCTTTGATTTAATTTTAATTAATGATAATAAATAAAAAAATATATATATATAACTCCTTTAAATTAGAACCAAAAATGAATTACTTTGCAAGATTAATAAGAGAGATGAATGTTAAGCATTATGATGATAATACACCATTTCTTACAAGGGAAGAGACTATTTGTATGGAGGAAATGTATAAGGGTTTAATGATATTTATTATTCAAAATAATTTTAATGGAAATGTTAATACAAGATACTATATAAATATAACCACCTTTAGAGGCCATTTTTCCCCGCAAAGCGGGGGTTGGCCTTTTTTGGGAACCGTGGTTGTTGTTTTTTGGTCCCCTTTTTGAAGCAATGTTTTACGGCCGGATGCCCTTCCTGACGCCAACCCTTTTTGCCGCCTTTAACGACAAACAGGGAATTACCAGTGAACTGGTACTCAATTAGCTGACCTCGGAAGGATGACAGGCTGAGTCAACCCCCCTGGCGTTAATTCAGTGATCGACCGGGATTCGAACCCAGGATCCTAGGATCCTAAGCTGGCACCCTAGCCGCTAGCCCAACACCAGGTGTACGCCAAAAGAACAAGATACTATATAAATAAAATAATGAATTATTTTGAAATTAAACCTGAACTCAGGATAAAATATAGAGTTTCTAAAATAGCTCAAAAAAAGTTAGATGACTTGTTTTCCAAATATATAAATGAATGATTTTTTATCCGTTTGGGAAAATAAGATAAAATTTAATAACCATAAAAATCTTCCAAATTCGTTGAGATGTCTAATAGTTGGTTCAAGCAGATGTGGAAAAACCTGTTTACTTTTAAAGATGCTCCTCAGCCCTAATTTTTTAGATTATGATAATTTAATAATTTTTACAAAGTCAAGTTTTCAACCTGAGTATCAACTACTCTCACAAGGTTTTAATGCGGGTCTTAAAAAGGAAGACATTATCGGTTTATTTAAACTTCAAAACAAACTAAATGATTATAATATTGAAGATATAATACAATTATTTTGTGATACACAGAAACCGAAACCAAAACCCATAACTTGTATTCTCAGTGATAATATGGATGATATACCTTCACCCCAAAATCAAAAAAGAACCTCGTTATCTTTGGTGATTGTGTTAATGAGAGAAACCAAACAGTAATGGATAGCTACTGTACAAGAGGGAGACATTCTTCTTGTAATTGTATTTATCTTAGTCAGTCATATTTTCAACTCCCTCGGCGCTCAATAAGAAACAATGCTAATACTTTTATTTTATTTAAGTTAAATTCAATAGATGTAAATAATTTTTGGAGAGATAATTGCTCTACGTTATGTAGTAAAAAAGAATTTGAAAATTATATGAAACACACGATTGGAAAATATAAATATATTGTTGTGAAACAAGATGAGATACTAACTGATATTTTACACACATAAATGACAACAATTATTATTAATCTTTTGGGTAAATCTGCTTCAGGAAATAACTTTCATAAATCTAAACTCTTGAATAGTAAAAATGAAAAGATTGTAAGTTTTTTTTTTTAAACACCCTATGATTCGTTTTGTAGGTACGACAACCAGAGCAATGCGACCAGGAGAAGTAGAAGTGAAAGTTTATTACTACATTTAAATGGAGGAACATATGCGATTGAGGAACAAAGGTCAAATATTTGAGGAGGTCTCTCTTGGTTCTACAAAATATTCACATTGTAAGAGTGAGTTAAAAAGGGTAAAATCTAACGGTCTTGGGATTTTAGACCTGAAGGAATGAGACAAATTATTAAACATTTGCGTGGTGATGGAGTTAAGATTTTATCATTCAGTTTTGATATCGATGAGGAGACTCAACTCAAACGTATGAAAAGCAGAGATACAAGTATTAGTGCAAATTAATACCAATAAAGAATTTGATGAAATATTTAAAGAAAAGGATTTATTTCAACACATTTACTATAATGACGAAGAAAAGGCCCATTGACCTTTACAATTCATTGAATGATATTTTTCAATAAATAAATACAGAAGATGAATACTGAAGAAAGAGCAAGAAAGTTTAAAGAACATCAAGAGTTGGTTTCAAAAGTTGTAAAGCAACAGGAAGACATAAAGAAGAAAAGGAGACAGAAACTGACGAGTGAAGAAGCGTTTGAAAGAAAACAAGAGAAATTTTTTAAACCACTTTTAAAAACTCAACAAATGATTTCACCTACAGTTCCCACGGTAGAATTTACTCCAAAAAAACTTCAAATGCTCAAAGATTTTAGTCAAATGACAGAGCAAGAACTTGGAGAATTAGAATATGATGATGAAGGATTATTTTGGAAACTTGAGGAGGGAAATCAACCCCCTAATTATATTGTGGAAGCTCTTCAAAACAATGAATATTCAGCGGATTCAAAAACCAGAGCAGGTCTCATTCCAACAGAAGAACCAGCACAGTTCTATCTTGTGAAAGAAAAGGTATTGATATTTAATGATAAATTGGTGTTCTTAAGTTCTGTTCAACCAAATGTTAAATTATCCACTAGATTAATGTTTCTTCTCACAAACTCCGGATTCAGCGGTTCAAAATATTTTCATGAACCACGTGATATAGAAAGAGAGGAAGATAGAGAGTATATTGAGTTGCTAAATGCACTTGACTATGGAGTTTCTGTTGCTGGTAAAAGTAAGCAGAATGAGAAGGAGAAACATTTTATTGATGCTTTAAGTAAGCTTGGTTCGGGTGTTAGTTTTCTTCCAAATGACCCATCACAATTAGTTAATAGCCTATTATTGCTGTTCGGTAGGAAGAAGGCTGGAAACAACAATTGTTTTAATGAAGCCTCAGCCATTTTAGATCAGTTGATGAATATGAAAATAATTAATAAATGTCAATACAAAGATATTTTATTTCATATTAAATAAGATGAGGAGCACAATTCTTAGTTTTAATTTCACGACAAGTGATTACACAGCTTCATTCCCTTACCCACTACAACTTAACCCCACAAAAGAATATGAGGCATCTTTATTGTCAATGGAAACTTATAATACCTTGTTTAATATCACAGAGAAAAACAACAAGTTTAGTTATAATCCAGGAAGTGGATATAAAACTATAACCGTTTCACCCGGAGCTTACGAGATTTCTCAAATATCTTCTGAAGTCTCTCGCCTTATGAAAGAACAAGGTGATGAACCAAAAAATATTGTAATAGATATTCAAAAACACACTTCAAAATCAACTATTAAACTTAAAAATAATTATAAAGTTGATTTCACGATTGAAAAATCGTTTAGAGAGCTATTGGGTTTCTCTTCAAAAAAGATTGAAACTAACGGGACGTTTTACAGTGATAATGTCATTCAAATATCCTCCGGTATAAATTCAGTATTAATTCATTGTGATTTGATTGATGGTGCTTATAACGATGGAATAAGAACAAATACAATATTTCCATTCAGCGCATACTCAACCCCGATTGGTTATAAATTTAATATGGAACCAAAAAATCTTGTCTGTTTACCGGTGTCAGGAAAGACCATATACAGACTAAATTTTAGGATAACCGATCAAGATAATCATATGATTTCCTTTAATGAAGAAATTATATCCATCAGAATTCACCTACGTGAAGTTTTTCAACAAATAAATAATGGTTATTGTGAGAAAACACGAGTTGGGAAAATATAAAATAATTACAGGGGATGGGATGTTCCTTTCACCATACTATAAGGGTGAAGGTATGTTTCTTGGTAGAGGATACTATAAACCGAAGAGACAACGGGGTGTGGGGCATCAATTTAGAAATAAAGGAGAATGGATAATTAATACTCTAATGGGTATTGGTTCAACCATTCTTAAACATAAAGACCTAATTGGTTCAACTGCTTCTGCCGTGGGCTCAGTTGCGGGTGCTATAAAGAGTGTAAAAGATGCTCAAAAGGAGTCTCATAAATTACAATCAATCAAAGAAATTAAAAAAGGTAAAACTCAACTATCTTCACAAGAACGACAAAAAAATCATTAAAATACTTGGGTCAGGGTTTCAACGATTTTAATGCTACATAAATACAAGTATGGAAGCGATTGATAGTATCTATGATTTGGATGATACGATTATCATTTCAAACTCCACTAAAAAGGAAGACTATTTTAAGGTAAATGCTATAACAGGAACAGACTGGAATTCAAACGGAACAAAAAGTTTTGAAATAAATAATCAACAAACTTACTTGAATCTAGCTGATAGTTTCTTGCTGTGTAAATTTAAATTCACTAAGGCTGCGAATAATACTAATGCTACACTCGTAAATGATTTCTTCTGGAAAATGTTTGATAGTGTTCACCTGTATATTGGAACACAAGAGGTTGAAGTGGTTGATTATGTCTCTGCTACATCTGAAATGATGAAATTTACACTATATTCGTTTTGTGATAGAATGGGTAAGGGAGCTGTTGAAGGTTTTATTCCTGATATGTCAATGGGTACAAACGCAGACCTTGGTTATAGTCAAAGGAAGGCAATGTATAATGATGAAACAAAAACAGAGAATAGTTTTACCGTAGCAGTACCTTTGAAAGGTATATTTGGATTTTGTGATTATGACAAAGTTTTGTATGGGCTTAAAATTAGATTTCAACTCCAAAGGAATGATAATGTAAATAGGTTGCTTTTTGGGGTTGAAAATGCTTTTGGCGACAATAATAAATTTGTTATTAATGATTTGTGTTGGTATATCAGTGAATATACTCCTAATCTTAAAACGGAAGAGCTGTTAAATAGAAGACTTAACTCGAAGAAACCGCTAAATGTATCATACCTTAAAAGAAGATCTCAACACGTTAAACTGGAAAACATTATCTCCACTTGGAATTTAGGTGTTGTTCAAGGAAAGCCACGATACCGATGGCTCATTTTTTTAAAAACAGATGGAGAGGATGGTACTGATAAGAATAATGCACTGAGTGATAATGCTAAGGTGAAACAACTTCGGGTTTCTCTTGATTGGCACATTTCATCCGCGAGATAGATTGGAAGTTGATTGGGGAAAAAATGATTATGCGGAAGCCTACAAGTCTTACAAAAAGGTGTGTGAAAGCAACGGTAATAATGATCCTATTTTGGATATGACTGCGTTTCAAAAACTTTATACAATCTATGCAATTGACCTGAGTTCTCAAAAGGAAACTATAAGGTCTAATAGAGTGGATACTTCTCTATACATTGAAAGAGGAGAGAATGAAGAAGTTGATGCTTATTGTTTGCTTTTGGAAAAAACAGAATTACAGATTAATACAGATAATGGTGTTATGATTAATATCACATAGGTTTTTTCTCATAAATAAATGAGTAGGAAAGAACCGGTATATGTTAATCAAATCAATCTTAATAAATTAACATCTTGTATTCAAAATCAAAAGCCTTGTATTATTAATGTTCATACAATTCAAAGAAAAGGAGCAGTAAGAATTGATGTTTTACTCACAATAGAGCAGGTAAAAACACTAAATGATGCTGGATCACTTAAAATTAAAATGTCAAAACCTATGTTAAAGAAATATTCAACAAGGGAAACGAGTGGAGGATTTCTCCCATTTCTAATTCCTTTATTTGCTGGTTTAAGTGCGGCGGGAGCATTGACTGGTGGTATTTCAGCAGCGGTAAAAACTGCAAACGAAAGGAAGGCACAACTAAAAGCACAAATAGAATTGGAAAGACATAACAAGGAGTTGGAGAAACAAATTAGTGGAAGTGGTCTAATTGTAGATTTTGTTCAAAAACTTGAAAGCCTACCTGATAAAGCCAGATTGTTGGTTGGAGATATGCTTTCCTCTATCACTCAAGCGGGTGTTAAACTAAATAAAAGGGGTAATGGGTTATATCGTTCTCATAAATAAATGGATGAATGGTTTAAACAATTTGGAAAGAATACAACGTCAAATATTGAACTTGCTAAGTATTGTAAAAAAACAAAAAATTGATAATGTGGTTATTTGTATGAGAGATGAATTAACAAAGTTGCCCAAGAATACAAAGAATATTATTATGAATTTAGACACACAGAATGGTTCTCATTGGGTTTGTATTCATAATAGTCAGGATAAATATTATTTTGATAGTTATGGTATGCCACCACCTGTTGAAGTAATACAATTCTTACAGAATGGTGTTTATCAAACATTTCAAGTTCACGAAGTTAATTCTAAATGTTGTGGCCAATTATGTTTATATGTATTATTTCAACTCAACAATAAAAAAAAATTTATGATGTCATTTTTAATCTAATATAAATGACTTATGTTGGAAAAGATGGTTCTATCTTTGGAGAATCCCCTCAGGATATTGATTTATCAAATTATTATACAAAGGCACAGGCTGAAGGACAAAAATATAGTATAAGTAAAAATATTAATATGAAAAATACTTATAAATTAATCAATTACCCAAACCCTACAGATGCGAATGACTTCATTAGATTCAGTGATTTATCACAATATATATCTTTAAATAAAACAGCACGTTTTGTTAAACAAGTAAAATTTACAACCACAACACCTGGTTATACCGCCGTACACCTTTCCTCATTCAATTTAACTATCTGCTTACAATTGAATTTTATAAAGAAGGACATATAGTTAATATGCGAATTAATAAATGGGGGTATGATATGCCTGATTTAGGGTATAATTGGTCTTTTTCAATAAACTTAGAAGACCTACATGATTTAAATCAGTCTCGTAAAGAAGAATATTATCCACTTGGTGAGGATAAGGAGTTATGTGGAAGTACAATTAGCAAACAACAAATACATTATTTTAAGAATAGAAAATCATATGACAGCAAAACAATAGTTTATATGACAAAGAAGGAAGGTAATGAGATAAGGATAGAAAGTCGAGGAATACAAACCGATTTGGTAGTGGGAAGGTGGAGTGGTATTACCTGTCATAATATTAATCTCACATATATTTCTGATACATAAATGGCAGGAAGAAGACTACAAGAGAATTATAATTTTTGTATTCAAGGATACCTACAAGAAAAGGGTGCTCAATTTTACATACCGTATGAATTGGAACATATACATGGAAATTTTGTCATTAAAAACTGGCCTTTGCTAAACTCACATACTGATATTGCTAAACCCACAAATAGAGACTTGATTAAAATATTAAATAAAAATGAACCTCTCAAAGTTATGAAATATAAAACTCTTTTAGAAATCATCAACAAATCTTATTGGTATCCTATTATGAGAAAAATAATTATAGATACAAGAATATCTCAATATCCAGATGAATATATGTATAATATTCTTTGGGGCCCAAAGTCAAGGGTAGCAAGGGAAGGAGTTGAAGAGGAGGAAAGAGAGAAAAGAGAGAAGGAAGAGAGTGAGAAAAAGGAGAAGGAGGAAAGGGAGAAAAAGGAAAAGGAGGAAAGGGAGAAAAAGGAGAAGGAGGCGAGGGAGAAAAAGGAGCAAAAGGAGAAGGAGGAGAGGGAGGAAAGGGAGAAGGAGGAAAGGGAGAAAAAGGAGAAGGAGGAGAGGGAGGAAAGAGAGAAAAAGGAGAAGGAGGAAAGGGAGGAAAGAGAGAGGGAGGAAAAATATAAAAATATGACCATTCCTGAGATTCAGAAAAGATTGGATGTATTATGGCAAATAAATCAATCTCAATGCACCGAAGAGGAAAATAAAGAAATGATGACTCTTACGAAGATATTGATTTTAAAATTTGCTGATGTGAGTTCAGGGAGAAGATATACATGATGAAGAAGAGAAAGGTCATAGAGTTGATGATGTTGGTGTTATTGATTTTAGTTAGTTTTATTTGTAAATAAATGGAGGAGAGAGTGAAGACATTTCTGAGGATTCTTTATGTTTTAAAAATAAAGATCGAAATGTATATCTTGAAAACCCAAAAGGCTTTGGCACTATGTAGGACTTTTTCTAATAAATAAATGAGTTATTGTGTTAAGTGTAAAAAGAAAATTAATACGAAAAATATATCGTATGTTAAAGCTAAAAATAATAGAGTTTATCAAAAAGGAATATGTCAAGTGTGTGGGCTCTAAAAAGTGCCAATTCATCTCTCCTAAAAGTGGAGGAGACACACAAAAGTTTCTGTCAGGAAGTAAATTTACAACAACTGGAATTCCTGGGGAACTACATCTACCTGGATATTCTTTCTGTGGTCCAGGAACAAACTTGGACAAAAGATTAGATGAGGCTGACAATCCTAAACCTTGGTCTAAACCTATAAATAGGGTTGATGAAGTGTGTATGAAGCATAATATTGCTTATGGGAATTCCACTACATTGGATGAAAAACATGAAGCAGATAAAGAAATGTTGTATAATTTGTCTTTGATAGGAAATCCTACATTGAGAGAGAAAGATGATAGGTTTATTGTGAAAAAAATGATAAGTGCCAAATTGAAATTTAGTCTTGGTTATTCACCCTCAAAAAACTATTAGGCTCTAATGATGTCATCAAAACTGAGGAGCTTTTGGCTGAAGAATTACACAAACCTATAATCACCAAGTTTAAAAGAAGGAAGGTTTATTCCAGACACTGACCACATATGGTCCGCTGATTTAATTGAATTGAATAATGACAGGTATGCTTTAACCTTTATTGATTTTAGGAGTAGATTTACCTGGGTTGTTCCTTTAAAAAATAAAAAGGGTGGTACTTTAATGTTAGCCTTTAAGCTAATATTTGATCGGGATAAAAGGAAACCAAAGAAGTTATGGACTGATGAGGGAACAGAGTTCTATAATAAAATATTTATGAAATTTCTTAAGGGGGAGGGTATTAAATTATACAGCACCTTTAATGAAGGAAAGGCAGTTGTTATTGAGCGTTTTAATCGCACTTTGAAAGAGAAATTATATAAAAAATTCACACAACTCGGTTCTCAACAATGGGTATATTTAATTCAGGATATTGTAGATAATGACAATGTTACAGTTCATTCATCAACAAAATCAAAACCGTCAGAATCATTTACAAAATTAGAATATGAAAAGGAGATTAATTTGAGAAAATCGAAGTTCAAAGTTGGTGATATTGTAAGAATATACAGATGGAAAAGTCATTTTGAGAAAGGTTATACAAAAAAATGGACTAATGAATTATTTTAAATCATTGATGTAATGGATACAGTCCCTTGGACCTACAAATTATATGATATGAATGGGGAAGAAATCTTGGGTTCATTTTACTCACAAGAATTACAAAAATCAAAACTGATAAGCCATTAAACAACAACCATTCATACTTTTATCCACCCCACCCAGATGAGTTAATTTAATTAGTAGTAATAAAAAAAATAAAAAATAAAAATCATAAGCCACGCCCACAAAGACCCCGCCCACACAGACCCCGCCCACACAGACCCCGCCCACACAGACCCCGCCCACACAGACCCCGCCCACACAGATCCCGCCCACACAGACCCCGCCCACACAGACCCCGCCCACACAGACCCCGCCCACACAGACCCCGCCCACACAGACCACGGCCACACAGACCACACCCATCATCCCCCACCCCTCTGTGTGCCCCCACCCTTGACCCTTCACCCTCCTCATCCCACCCCCACCTTCCCCACACACACAAGGGGAGGGGAGAGGTGGGATGAGGGGGGTGAAGGGTCTTTGGCAGGGGTGCACTTCCCTTTCTTTTTTTCCTTTATTCTCTTTTTGTAATTAAGAATGAAATAATTGTAGTCAAAACAAATATAACCATATATAAATAGTGAAAACCTAAAAATCCTTATATTAATAAAACATTTTTCTTGAGGTATATATTCCAATTCCCCCCAGCACAAGCCATCAATTTCTCCCCAGCAGAATTCAAAGGCAACAGATGTCTCCAGGTTTTGAATCTTTCTGTTAAAGACAAGAGGGGAGAGAAAATATTAATATAGGGTGAAGCAAGGAGAGGATATGAGCATTGTGATTATGAATTGATATGAGCATTGTGAATTGAGATATGAGCATTGCGATTACAACAACGATTTTAAATAATGAGCATTATCAATCGCACACACACACATACCTCTAAAAGATCAAGCTTTTTGTCAAGATCATTGAGTTGAAAATTTAGGGTATCACAGGTTGGCAGGAAATAACCACTCTTTGGTAAATCATGGGCAGCCCACTCATAGTTGTGGTCATCGAGGTCGTGATCGTGGTTGTGGTCATCGTTCTCAACAGGTGTTGTATTCTGTTTGAAAAAAGAAAGAAAAACATGAGGAGAAATGATTAAAAGATACATCGTATTGATAATGAATAAATAAATGTCAGCTCCCGTTTATTGGTGCCAGTCAGAGAGATGAATAATGAATTACCAGGGTCAGACTCTGATGGTCGTTTTGGACAAGAGACAAAATCTCGTTTGTGTCTTCTTCGAGGTTAATACTACAGACCAAAAAAAAAGAGAAATTACTTCGTTGAAGAAAGCCACACAAAACATATATATATATATATATATATATATATATATATATATATATATATATATATATATATATATATCTATCTATCTATCTATCTATCTATCTCTCTCTCACACACAGACTTGGCATTTAATATGGAATATTTTTTTGTGGGTGTGAACTTACTTTTCAAGATGTCTTAGAACCAAAAGTTCATTGGAATTATGTTGAAATTATTCTAGATTGTGTTAATTTGACCTTTAAAAGAAACAAAAACCACATTTGACATTTCGAAACAAATAAATTGATCCTTGAAAGTGATGTAAACTGATATCGAACTCAATTCATGGACAGTACTGTGTTAAACCTCTGTACGTTTTCCAGAAGTATCTCTTTATTTTGCACATTAGCCAAATTTTTTTTTAACAAAAACAAAAGTTAAATTAAGACTGGGATTACGGACAGTAAAATTACAGTTCAGTACTTCGTGTAACCCCCACGAGCATTCAGGAGAGCATGTACACGTTGAGGCATGCTGTTCACGAGATTTGCCAAGGTTTCGACAGGAATCGCTTGCCATGCAGTGACAATAGTCTGCTGCAATTCACGCACAGAGGTCGGCTGCTGGTTCAAGTGGTCGATTTGACGCGTTAATTCTGCCCACAAGTTCTCTATCAGATTCATATCAGGGGACGTGGCAGGCCACTCCATATACTCTACACCATGGTCAGCAAGAAAGTGTTGGATCATGCGAGCACGATGAGGCCGTGCATTGTCATCTTGGAGGACAAAGTTTCCTCGAAAGGCTGCACGAGCAAATGGAAGCAATGTTTCTTTCAGAATGGCCCTGTACTTGAACTGGTTCAGGTTTCCATTCAGAACAACCAAGTCAGTTTTGCCCCCTGCATGAAAAGCAGCCCAAACGGTCACCCCACCACCTCCAGCTTGGACTCTTGGCACTATACAATCTTTGTTGTAGGCTTCATGCACTTGTCTGCGCACTCGGACGTGGCCATCTTGACGATACACCAGAAATCTAGACTCGTCACTGAAGATCACGTGATTCCAGTGTCCTGGCTGCCATTGACGGTGCTCTCAGGCCCACTGCAATCGGCGCTGGCGGTGTTGTCTGGTCAGGCATGGCTTTCTCAGGGGATGCCTGGCACGATAGCCTGCTTGAACCAGTCATTGGTTGACTAGCCTTCTGGATTCAGGCACATTTGTCAGTTGCTGCCACTCAGGCCTAAGCCGATTAGCTGACTTGGTACGGCCATTGCGGACTAAACGGTGCAGCTGGCGATCATCCCTCCTTGTGGTTCTGCGGGGATGTCCTGGCCTCGGTATTGGAGTAGGGACACCCCTCTGAGCATTTCGTTTCAGGATCTTTGACACCTGACCTTGAGTGATGCCATACTGCCGAGCAATAGCACGCTGTTTCATGCCGTAATTTCGTAAAGCCACCACTCCATGACAAACAGCATTGTCGAGTTGACAGACCATCTCCAGAGGTAGCGGCAATAACTTTTGGAGACGTGCAGCAGTTGTTTTCCACTAATACAGAACGCAACAACCCTTGTATACCCGACTGTGAAGCCAATCATCAAATGCACCTTTTTTTTTTTTTTTTTTTTTTTTTTGTATACAAGATCGAGGCTCGTGAAAGAGCTAACATTAATCACACAAAAAGACAAACCGACACACAAAACACAAAAAACAAGGGGAGCGGTAGACAAGATGGGGAGAGAGGGGGAAGGACACAAAAGAGAGGGGGAAGGACACAAACACAACATTTGAGAGCAGGGACATCGGGAGGACTTGGGGGGAGGTGGGAGAGGATTAAAACATATGAACACTGCAAGGACTCTGGGGTGAATTACCGGGGGTAGAAAAGATCAACGTTTTCGATGGGGGAAGATAAGAGATGGTGGTGAACAGCTGTTTTAAAGACCTGGAGGGAGGAGTGGGTTGAAGGGAGTGGGGGAGTTTGTTCCAGAGGCGGGAGAAAAGGGGAATGAAAGAGTGAAGGTGAGCAGAGAGCCTAGACTTTGGCAGTTTAACCAGAAGAGGGTTGCAGGCAGATCTTGTGCGACCTGAAGGAATATTGGGGGGACAGAGCACAGAGAGAGCTGGGGGAGCAAGGCCGGAGAGGAGTCGGTAGAAGACAGAAAGACCACCAACCTGCCTGCGGTGAGTGAGTGAAAGGCCCTCGGCGTTGACTACATCGCAGGAGATTCCAATGATTCTGAAAGCTTTGGCCTCAACAGCGTGAAGCCGAGCAAGGTGTGAGGCAGGAGCACCAGCCCAGGGGGGGGGAACAGTATTCCATTGAGCTGCGGATGAAAGCCTTGTATGTGGTGAGGAGCTCAGGTGTGCCAAGGAAGGACTTCGCACGATGGAGGATGCCCAGTCGGCGACTGGCTTTGGAGGCCAGCTTGGAAATGTGGTTTTCCCAAGAAAGATCATGGCAGATAGTGAGACCCAAAAGCTTGAGCGACAGAACTTCTTGGAGAGGATTGTTGAGAAAGTAGATGGGAGGGTTGTCCAGTCGGTCCTTTCGGAGAGACATTGTAAGAGTGTGAGATTTGTCAGGATTGAAAGACATGTTCCACTTGTTTGACCAGTCTGTGATTTTGTCCAGGTCTGCAGAGAGTGAGGAGGCTGCAGACTGCCGATCTGAGGGATGAGGAATGGAGCGACAGAGAGTAGAGTCGTCAGCAAAGAGATAGAGAGGATTTTCAAGAGAGTCAGAGAGATCATTGATGAAGACCAGAAAAAGCACAGGGCCCAGAACACTACCTTGGGGAACTCCAGCCTGAACAGGAAGAGGAGATGAGAGAAACCCATTCAGGGCCACACGTTGACTACGACCAGAGAGGAAGTCCGCCAGCCATGCGTGGAGATTTCCATGGATAACAAATTAGGAGAGTTTGGAGAGCAGAGCAGGGTGCCAGACCGTATCGAAGGCACGTGAAATGTCAAGGGAGACAGCTCTAATTTCCTGTTTGGCGTTGAGGACCTCCATCCATTGTTGAGAAAGCAGAAGCAGCATGTCCAGAGTAGAGTGACCAGGTCTGAAACCAAATTGATGATCAGAGATCAAGCCATTGGAGAAGAGGAAAGATTTAATATCTGAAGCAATGATGGATTCCATGACTTTGCTGATAATTGGGAGAAGGCTGATTGGTCTGTAGTTGCTGGGATCTGTTTTTGCACCTTTTTTGTGCAAAGCGGTGATGTTGGCTGATTTCCAAGCAGATGGCAGATGACCTTGAGCAAAAGAGAGGGTGAAGAGAACAGAAAGAGGGAGTGAAAGTGCAGAAGAACATGATTTTAGGACCCGTGGGCTGATGCCGTCAGGACCAGTTGCAGAATCAGAGTCGAGGGTTGACAGAAACTTTTCCACCTTGTCAGGAGGAAAGGACACAGAGTCCAGGAGCAGCTGGGTACGACTGGGTACGGTGGGTACAGAGAGGGATGGGTTTGGGACACAAGATTTAGAGGCAAACACAGAGTTGAGGCATTCAGCTTTTTCACGTGCGGAGTCAGCCGTTAAGCCGTTTGAGGTGAGGGAGGGGATGGAGGGGGAACAAACACCAGAAACAGATTTGACCAGACGCCACCAGGATTTGGAAGAGGGAGACAGATAAGAGAGTTCGGTCTTGAGAATGGTGAGATATTGTTTCCTGGCTCTCCTGAGGGTGGACACACACTTGTTTCGGGCTTTGTGAAAGGAAATGAGATTTCCTTCCGTTGGATTTGCTTTCCAGGAGACGAAAGCAAGTTGTTTCAGGGCAACAGCCTCACCACAAGATTCCGTGTACCATGGACGGGAGGAAGGGTATGACAACTGAAGACGAGATGGTATAAATCTGTGCATGAGAGAGAGCAATTTACTTTGAAAGAATTCCCAGGATGAGTTGATGTCAGAGGCGGTAGAGATGGGAGACCAGTCCAGATGATTGATGGCTGCTTGAAGACCGTGCCAGTTGGCCTGAGTGAAATGCCAGACTCGTCGACGCTGAGGAGGCTCTCTGAGAATGGTCAGAGAGATGTCCACTTTGACAAGCACATGATCAGATGAGCCGATTGGAGCAGAAGAAGAGCAGCAGACATTTTCAGGGAAGTTTGTCATAACCAAATCCAGAAGAGAAGATGCTCCGTTGACTGAGATCCGGGTCGGGAAATTGACAGATTGTGTCAGTCCCAGTGAGTCGCAGAAGTCCTTTGCTGAAGAGCCATGGCTGGTGAGAGAGGTACCCACACCCAGCCAACTGGCATGGTGACAATTGAAATCACCACATATGAGGAAGAGAGAGTTGGGATGGGTAGATAGAAGTTGGTCCATATTATCAGACAGTGAGATGTAGATGGAGTCATCGCTGATTGGTGGACGGTACAACAAACATATGAACAAAAGGTGGGAGCGAAGGGGAAGCCGTAGCCAAAGGTATTCCTGGGGGTGAGGTGGAGAGAGGGCAGTGGAGGGCGAGTGAGGAAGAGAGTTTTTTATAAAGATAGCAACCCCACCTCCAGGACGAGGCTCAGGTCTATCATACCGGAGGAGGGAGTAACCTGGGAGAGATACCAAGGCATCAGAGACATCATGAAGGAGGAAAGTTTCTGTTAAGCAGATCACATCTGGTTTGTCAGAAGCAACCTGTATGGAGAGGTCAGTCAAGTTTGAGCGAAGGCCCCGGATGTTTGAGGTCCATACCGTTAATGAAGAGGAAGGGGGAGCATCGGGTCCAGAACAGGGGGGGGAGGGGTAGGGTAAGATGTGGAAGAGGAGGAAGAGGTAGGGAGAGCTGTTGAAGGTGTGTCAGAGATTTCAGAATAGCTTGGAGAAAGGGAAGAATGGGGCGGACAAAAGGTTTGATGGAGATTGGGTGAGGCACAGTGAGGTGTTATTTGAGGAGGGGGAAGAGCAAGGCAGAAGGTTTGGGGAGATGAAGGTGAAAGTTGGAAGGAGGAAGAAGCAGGGAGGATGCTTTGAGGAGGAGGGGTGAGAGGGGAGACTAGGAGGGGAGGAGCGAGGGAGAGTCTCAGAGGGGAGGGGTGTGGGGGGAGTTTAGGAGGGAGGGGAGGGAAGGGGCAAGGGGGGAGATTTGAAAGGGATGGGAGATGGGGAGGATTTGGAGGGGAGGGGTGAGATTGGATTTTGAAAAGTGTACGATTCATGGGAAACGAACATTTTTTGCAAAATGAGTTTGAGACCTTCGAGTCAAAAATACGTTTGAGGACACTGGAGGAGGGATGGAGTTCTGGATAGTTTAGGGAATGTAGAAAGGAGGAACTGTAAGAGATGGTATTATATATATTTTTTGGAATGAATAGATTTGGTGAGCAAGACGAAAGCATCCTTTTGTAGGAAAAGAAGAAAAGGGTGTTATAATATATGAGAGAAAATAGTTGTTCAGGGGAGAGATTATACATTTCTAACCGCGTGATCGCGACCGAAGAACGAACGAACAAAAAGAACAAATAAACGAATAAGACCTGGGAAGGAAATAGTTTTTTTGGGGGTTTTTTTTTTTTTTTTTTTTTGTGTGAGTACAGATATTAAACAAGGAGGTACGGGGTGAACGACTGGGACGAAACAGTGAACGAAAATAATTTCAGCGCATTCGACGAATCGCTGAGAGAAAAACAAACCACAAGGTCGGAGACGGTACGGTAGTCCAAGCCTACGAGTACTAGGCCGCAGAATACTCGATACCATTAACCGACGATTGTGTATACATGTACGAAAAATTAGCACCGAAAATTTTCCAAAAGATACGCTATAGGTACATACACCGAATGATAGATACAGTCTCGACAAAAACACGATTGAGAAATATCACTTAGCTTCGAAAGCGTGAGCGCATGGAGCAGCTTCGAAAAGACGTCAGGCCTGTCCGTACATTGTCCGTACATTTTGTCCGTACATTGTCCGTATTTTGACCTGTCCGTACATTTTGCCATGCCACCTGTGATATAATCCTGTTGTTGACTTCTTGCTGTGACAGACAATGTGACATGGTTCTTTTAACAAATAAATCACCAAAGTGTAAAAGAAACTCACCAGATTGATATACTGAGTTAAGAAAGTAAACCCAAGTCAAGAAAAAAAAAAAATTCCATATTAAATGCCAAGTCTGTACATACACACACACACACACACACACACACACACACACACACACACACACACACACACACACACACACACACACACACACACACACAAACACACACACACACACACACACACACAATCTCGTTTTTTCATTTCTGTTCCTCACAATTCCATCTCTCTCTTTTATTCACAGACACACACACACACATACACACCCTCACACACACACACACACACATACACATACACACATCTCGTTTTTTCATTTCTGTTCCTCACAATTCGATCTCTCTCTTATATTCACACACACACACACACACACACACACACTCGTTTTTTTCATTTCTGTTCCTCACAATTTGATCTCTCTCTTTTAGTCAGACACACACACACACACACACACACACACACACACACACACACACACACACACATCTCGTTTTTATTTCTGTTCCTCACAATTGGATCTCTCCCTTTTATTCACACACACACACACACACACACACACACACACACACACACACACACACACACACACACACACACACATACACACACACACACACACACACACAATCTCGTTTTTTCATTTCTGTTTCTCACAATTCGATCTCTCTCTTATATTCACAGACACACACACACACACACACACACACACACACATACACACACACACACACACACACACACACACACACACACACACACACACACACACAATCTCGTTTTTTCATTTCTGTTCCTCACAATTCGATCTCTCTCTTTTATTCACAGACACACACACACACACACACACACACACACACACACACACACACACACACACACACACACACACACAATCATCTCGTTTTTCATTTATTTTCCTCACAATTAGATCTCTCTTTTATTCACACACACACACACACACACACACACACACACACACACACACACACACACACACACACACACACACACACACACACACACTCACTCTCGTTTTTTCATTTCTGTTCCTCACAATTCAATCTCTCTCTTTTATTCACAGAAACACACACGCACACACATCTCGTTTTTTATTTTGTATCATACCTTTCACATGAATCTTCTAAGAACGGTGAAACATTAAATTCATTCGTCGGGTGAATATTCTGAGCCCTCCATCTCGGAGGTAGGTTGTTCAAACCCGTATTCAGTTCGTTGTGAAACTCTTGAGGAATAACTTGAAATTCTGCCAGGATATTCACAATATTTGAATTGCTGTAATAAAGAGAAAAAATATATCATGAGTCATATAATTAATCACATACAAAGCTCTCATTAACAGTGTTTAACACCAAACGAAACTTACCAATGTCCTGGTGAGTATTCTTCATCAGAGGAAAGACTGGAATAATACAAGCTCATCTTCGTTCGCAATGTTTAAAATTGAACTGAATACGGCTTTTTATAATGAACAAAATGTATTTTCGGGAAGGAACTGCTTGTCAGCATTTGGGAAACTGAGGGCGTATGTGTGAAAAACAGGAAATGAAACAATGAGAACCTTTGGGAAGTGATCCAAGTCATAAAACATGTCATTTCTCAAAAGTGAGCTATTAATTAGAAAAGGTTCGAGTATGGTAGCCTTGGTATATAAATGGTAATATCTAAAAAGTTAATGTTAATGTTAAAAAAGTAAAAAGTTAAAGAAAGAAAAGCTAATGGGAGTTCCTATTGAGAAGACTGATCAAAGATTGAATCTTAAGATGGGCGTTCTAGAAGGAGGAAGGAAAAGTATTTATGAATGGTCTGAGAACTTTGATGGACGCCACATCGTTGGAGGACAGACCATCTATTATAACCTCAAAATGATTTGTGAATCTGGTGGCGCACAGACTCGATCATTGAGGGAAACTTTTCACTTTATAAAAGCACAGAGACTGAATAGCGATCGGGTTCTGTTTGTGAATATCTTGGATGGAGATGAGACGAGTAGGAGGATCGATGGATTAAAGAAAATGATGAATGACAATATATTTGTTGGATCAATGAAAGAATGGGCAGAGAGTTGATCTCTATGTTCAGAGAGGGTAGACTGATCGAGTGATCATAGGGTTAATGATAGAATGACCATAGGGTAGATTGGTAGAATGATCGAATGATCATAGGGTTAATGATAGACTGGGTAGATTGATGAACATCGGGAGAAAAGAGGGCGTAAGAAAAAAGGGTAAGATTTTTGGGTGGCAGAGAGGGTATATGAGAAAACCCCATGTAAATAGATGGGATGGTCTGGTGGTCCAGGATCACCCTTATTGATCTACTCAAGGGTTTTAACCAAGGCTCTACCAAACTATTTCCAATTTGAACTCAAAATGCTAGTTAAACAACATTTCTAAGAATTAACTTCAAAGGGTCAACAAATTCATTTTATAACAGATCTAATTCTCATCCAATAATTTTCCTTACCAACTGTCATATTGTAACACTTTAATAAACCTTCGAAAAATGTCTCCCAAATCAATAAATTCCCTTTTTACTTTACAAATACTCATCTGTAAATGATGTATTCAATTACAGTTTCTCCCAATTTGTTTGGCCTAAATGGCCGCAAAAGTGGCTGCCAACATGCAGTACCTTTTTATCTACCAAGCAAGTATTCTCCCACTTAAGACCTCCACCAAATTTTTTTAAATCTGGGATTTCTAATTATATGGATGCACACTCTCAGGACATTTCAGGCTGCTGTTAACAATCCACTACGATAAATTAATTCCTTTACCCACAATTAATTAATGAATACAAATTGAGGATATTATCCTTATCACATTCATTTAAAGATTCATTGTTTTATGAAAATCAATATTCGTTAAAATCTGGTGTTACCTTTTTTTCGGTATCAATTTCAGCAAGATTTTCTTTACTAATCTTTTTTTCCCATATGATCTACGTCTAATACACATAAACACAACACAATTTATATGCTGATAAAATTCAAGTTCATATATATCAAAAATCCGTGGACAGAGTATTCTGATAAATCCATATAAGATCTCTTACAAATTTGGCTAATTTTGTACTCCCACATTTTTTATTTTTTTTTAAACATGAAGCTGATATTCATAAATAGCTTTTATTCTCATATAAATTCTATCAAAAATGCAATCCCAAGGTTACTCACAATTCCTTACTATCAATTAATGGCTGCTTACTACTCAGCACATCAAATCTTTGTATTCCATCTGCCTTGACAAAAGAGATTATCTTCATAATCAAATTGTCTTTTTATTTTATTTTACGGATTTTATGGATATTTAATCCCATCCACATCAAACTATCTATTTCAAGAGAGGCACACTGTCAGTTTTAGCAATCTTTTAAGAGAAAAAATACACAAATTCATACATTATGTATATTTGTTTGCGTTGGAACCATTATTTGCAGATCAAGATGGGTGTTTCATAAAATTTGTCCCTCAATTTTAGAAATGCAGTTACACAAACAGATAAAAAATAATAATTTATTCTTAGAAAACCCCTATAATGTCCACATTGAAATCACCCTTTTGGTTCCCACAATAACTTATCCAAATTTGACAACACACCCGTTTACATGTCAGTCGACCACTGACCAATCAATCATGCAAAGCAATTAGTCCGAAATTCCCGCCTGATCATCATGTGACTCTTGTCACTTGGTTCCCCAAAAAAATTGCAAAGCAATTGTTCCAAACTCTGTAAATTCAAAAAAAAAAAAATTTTTCCCCCAAAATGCTCCCTAAAGCCACATTTATAATTGGCAAATATGAGGCTTCCAGAATGAACTCTAATCTTGGATCTTTTAATTCTATGTTCCAAAAAATGTCCAATTTCGGCATTTGATCAATTAATTATTATTTTGTTAATACGCAAAAAATAAATCATTCTTGGTCCGAAAACTTTTCAGACACAAGAAGCATCGACAGTTACTCATGTTGGTCTAGTGATCTTATCTGTTGAGGCCAATCGTCATTTGGGATCTGCAGCAATGAAGGCCTAATCGTTGTCTGAGGTACCAGTAAGCACTGGTACCCTTGATCTTGGTTTTTCCCTATGAACCTGTCTCCTATTTGAATATGGACAACGTCGTCCCCAGTGTCCCATATTTCCACAATTAAAACACCTGGCCTTGTCATTGCCTGTTCTTTCAGGGCTACCTATCCTATTACTTCCTAGTTTTCAATTCTTGTCCTAATCTATCCAATCGACTTCGCTCAAATGTACCATTTCTTGGAAACTCCTTGGCATGTCCCTTTGTCCACAAATACCAATTCTCGATCTCCCTAATGGCCTCTACACCATAAAGATTGTACATAGAATATGTACAAGTACCTTTTCGTGGAATATCTGGTTCAACTTTTCTACCCTGACAGGCCCTATTTCCCATTTCGCCTATAGGAATGTATTAGGCAAACCGCTGTGTGGTGTGTCTTCTGAGGTTGGTATGACAGTCGTTCTTCACTGGTGATTCCAGGAAGAGTCTCTCCAACTTTCAATTGATGATGGCAGCTGAGTCCAGGAACACCTCCTTTTTGTACCACCGTTTCACCAACCGATCCCCAAACTGATCGGACAGGTAAATGACCACCGACAGGTGGGGAACCACCTATCGGTCCCTTGTCACCAAAGCCAAAACACTTTTGCGGAGGCCAGGTAATTGTGTTCTCTGTCAAAAAGGCACACCAGATATTAAGCATAAATATAAAATATATATTCGGACCTTTCCTTCACTTTTGTCAACTTACCACCTTGCTCATTTTTGAAGGTATCTTCACATTAACATAAATATTCTGATTCCACATTGATTTCACAATGTGGATTTTATCACATTTTTAATCAAACTATCTTCGAATGAACTCAAAAATCAAATCAAAAATCAAATCAAAATCAAATCAAAAAATCAAATCATCTTCCTCTAAAAAAAAATTTTCCCTAAAAAATCAGTTATTTCCCAATCTTCTGATATCCACTCTAATCCATTTTCCTATCAAGTCTTACAAAAGAGCCTGGAAGAGAATGGAAAATCAAAAGCTCTATCAAAAGAACAATAGTGTGTTGTTCCAAACCCACCACAACAAAAAAACATCAGCCAAAAAAAAATCCTACTAAAATTCAATAGAACACCATTTAGCTCAATGCACCCTAATTCCTCATTTCACGAGTAGGAAACACAATGCCGCCTCTTGGGGGCCCTCCAGGGAGCGAAAATATGCTTCCCACTCATCCTATTACCTCCATCAAAAAAGAGGATATTACATTTAAATCCGTTTGTTTGTCTGTCTGCACAGAACAATTTTGATTTTCTCTGCATTCGTTGATATGAATTACAGGAAAATTCCATCACAGATAAACCTCACATGTACAATTTTGTAAAATCATAATCATGTCATTGATGACATGGTATAGGCACCATAATTGTTTTAACACAACAATCTTAAAATCACCGAGAAAAAAATCCTGGCAAAGATCCACAATCCCCGATTGCTGTGTCAATGGTAATATTACCGACATAACATATCAATATTGATTTATAATAAAACAATAAAATTAAGATATAATATCTCATGGCAAGGGGCAATGCCACCTCATGCCATGCCCGATGGTTCAGGGAAAACAATAACGTTTACCTGCAGGACATATGTCCACCCAGGCAAAACCTACCCCAGTCAGTTCAACAAAACCCCCCAAAAAACCCGATATAACGCTGATCTGGACCACACCCTACCACAAAACACCCACCAGCCTTTTCGGTGGGGTGGGTGGGGGGGGGGGGGGGGTGTAGAATGATGGATGATGAAAGGGATAAATTGCATCCAACACCAATCCATGTTGAACAAGGGAGGAATTCATGGTTAACATGCATCACATAGATTCATTAGTGAGACGAAATTAATCAGACAGATGTGAGACAGTTCATTGGAAAAAAAATGTCTCAAATGTTTCAGATGTCATGTTGCACTATGGCTGCATAATGAAAGCCACACTTTCACCAGTGGCTGCAGAATTGTCATCCTGTTGACAATTAAAAGTTGGAAAACCATCTCAAAATGTTTTGCCAAAAATCATAACCACTTCAAAATATTAACAATTTTGCTCCAATCATGCTCAAATTATTTTGAAACTCTATTTAACCAAGAGAAAAAAATGGATGGAAGAAAAAAAGAAGAAAATAAGACTAAAAAGGGAAAACGAGAAAAAAGAGAGAAAAAAAACAAGACCTGGACTCAGTAAGAGGCTGCAATAAGGGTTTGAGGGGAGGGGGGCGGGAGCTGGCGGGAGGGATGGGGGGGAGGGGAGGGCAGGACAGGTAATACAGGTGTTTTTTGGCCTCGGGGATGTTGGATGCTTCCATTGTGATGACTGCAACTTGGTTTCTGGGTCGTACCCATAAACCCAGGACTCATCACCAGTGATCACTGTGTTGAGGAAGCTGGGATCGCTGTTCACAGTCTCCAGCATGTCCTGTGCGATCTCCAAACGGAGTTGCTTCTGCTCAATCGTTAGCAGCTTTGGTACGAACTTCGCTGAGATTCTCCTGAAGCCCAAATCCTCCTTCATAATGGAATGAACGGTGTTGAATCTTGCAGATCGTTTCCACTTGGGAATCACCAAGCTTTACACAAAATTTGATGCAGTAGCGTTGTTCAAGTTTTTCCGTCATTTTGTCAAAAACGAAAATCCAACGGCGCTCACTTACATGTCCTCACTCATCGGCGGTCTGCCGTCGAATGACAGCTTCTGCAGGTGGGAAAAAATTCACGCGTGCGCATTAGGATCGCCTACATATGTGCACCAATCAACGCCTCCCTAGCTTCTTTTTTTTTACGCACGAAAAATAAAGGTCGGATACTTTTTGAACACAGTAGTATCAGCGACAATACTCCCAGTCTTAAAATGGAAGAGATGTTGAATAGAAGACTTAACTCAAAGACCCCCCTAAATGTATCCTTCCTTAAAAGAAGATGTCAACACGTTAAACTGGAACACGCTACATACAATGGGAATTTGGGTGTTCTTCAAGGAAAACCTCGATACCTTTGCTCATTTTTAAGAAAACAGATGGAGAGGAAGGTACTGATAAGAATAACGTGGTGTGTGATAATACTAAGGTAAAACAACTTCAGGTTTCTCTCGATGGAACACCTTATCTGTGAGATAGAGTGGACATTAATTGGGAAAATAATGATTATGCCAAAGCCTACAGGTCTTACCAAAAGGTGTGTGAAAGAAATGGTAATCAGGATCCCATTTTGGATATAGTCATGTTTAAAAGTCTATATAAAATCAATGCGATTGACCTGAGCGCTCAAAAGGAAACTATAAAGTCCAATAGAGTGGATACTTCCCTATACATTGAAAGAGGAGAGAGTGAAGAACTTGATGCATATTGTTTGCTCTTGGAAGAAACAGAACTACAGATTAATACGGATAATGGTGTTATGACTATCATCACATAAGTAAAAACTAGAAAATATATTTTCGTAATATATAAAAATGAGTAAAGTAACAACTGACGTATATATTAATCAAATCAATCATGATAAACTATCGTCTTGTGTTCAAAATCAAAAACCTTGTACGATTAATGTTCGTACAATTAAAAGAAAGGGTGATATAAGAATTAGTGTTTTGCTCACAAAAGTGCAGGTGAATTAAATAGTACCGGTTCACTTAGTTTTAAAATGTCAAAACCTATGTTGAAGAAATATTCACAAAAGGAGATAAATGGGGGATTTCTTCCATTTTTAATTCCTCTATTTGCCGGGTTAAGTGCAGCAGGAGCTTTGACGGGTGGTATTTCAGCAGCGGTAAAAACTGCTAATGAAAAGACGGACCAACTGGCGACCCAAAAAGAATTGGAAAGACATAACAAGGAGATGGAAAGACGCAAGGGGTCGGAGAAACAAGTTAGTGGAAGCGGTGTAATTGTAGATTTTGCTGAAAAACTTGAAGGCCTGCCTAATAAAGCAAGATCGTTAGTTGGAGATGCGCTTTCTTCTATCGCACAGATGGGCGTAAAACTAACTAAAAGGGGGTAATGGACTATATCTTTCTCCTAAATAAAAAGAAAATTTATTTTCGAAAATAAAATGGAGGAGTGATTTAAACATTTTGGAGAGAATACAACGTGAAATATAGAACTTGTGAAATATTGCAAACAGCGAAACCTCGATAACGTAAGTAGTTGTATGAGGGATGAATTAACAAAGCTGCCTAAAAATACAACGAATATTATTATGAATTTAGAAGCTAATACTGGGAATGGCACGCATTGGACTTGCATTCATAATAGTCGGGATAAATATTATTTCGACAGTTATGGGCTTCCACCGCCTCTTGAAGTAATTAAATTCCTACAGTATGGTGTTTTTCAAACATTTCAAGTCCAAGAAGTAAATTCCAAATGTTGCGGCCAATTATGTTTACACGTATTATTTCACCTCAACAATAATGGAAAATTTTATGGTATTATATTAAATCTTATGTAAAATGACCTACGTTGGAAAAGACGATTCTATCTTTAGGGGATCTCTGGAGTCGGATTTTTTTTTTTTTTTTTTTTTTTTTTTTTTGTATATTGAATCGAGGCTCGTGAAAGAGCTAACATTTACTTCACAAACAAATCAACCAGACAAACAAAATATATAAAAAGCGGGAGCGGAAAACAAGATGGGGAGAGAAGGTGAAGCACACAAACACAACATTTGAGAGCAGGGAGATGTGTGGAAGGGAGAGGGCTTGGGGGGAGGAGGCATGGGAAGGGGGGGGGGGTGGAGGGAGAAGTATAAAACACAAGGACACCAATGACTTCCAGGACAGAAGTTGGGATTTCAAAAAAGTGGAATTGGGGTGAAATTAGCGGGGGTAGAAAAGATCAAGGTTTTGGATGGGGGAAGATAAGAGATGGTGGTGAACAGCTGTTTTAAAGACCTGGAGGGTGGAGTGGGATTGAAGAGAGTGAGGGAGGTTGTTCCAGAGGCGGGAGAAAAGAGGAATGAAGGAGTGAAGGTGAGCAGAGAGTCTTGATTTTGGCAGTTTGACCATAAGAGGGTTGCAGGCAGATCTTGTGCGACCTGTAGGAATATTTGCGGGACAGAGCCCAGAGAGAGCTGGGGGGGCAAGGCCAGAGAGGAGTCGGTAGAAGATGGAAAGACCACCAACCTGCCTGCGGTGGGTGAGTGAGAGGCCCTTGGAGTTAGCTTCATCACGGGAGATTCCAATGATTCTGAATGCTTTGGTTTCAACAGCGTGAAGACGAGCTAGGTGTGAGGCAGGAGCACCAGCCCAGAGGGGAGAGCAGTATTCCATTGAGCTGCGGATGAAAGCCTTGTATGTGGTGAGGAGCTCAGGTGTGCCAAGGAAGGACTTCGCACGACGGAGGATGCCCAGTCGGCGACTGGCTTTGGAGGCCAGATTTGAAATGTGGTTTTCCCAGGAAAGATCATGGCAGATAGTGAGACCCAAAAGCTTGAGTGACAGAACTTCTTGGAGAGAATTATTCAGAAAGTGGATGGGAGGGTTGTCCAGTCGGTCTTTTCGGAGAGACATCGTAAGAGTGTGAGATTTGTCAGGATTGAAAGACATGTTCCACTTGTTTGCCCAGTCTGTGATTTTGTCCAGGTCTGCAGAGAGTGAGGAGGCAGCAGACTGCCGATCTGAGGGATGAAGAATGGAGCGACAGAGAGTAGAGTCATCAGCACAGAGATACAGAGGATTTTCAAGAGAGTCAGACAGATCATTGATGAAGACCAGAAAAAGGACAGGGCCTAGAACACTGCCTTGTGGAACTCCAGCCTGAACAGGAAGAGGAGATGAGAGAAACCCATTCAGGGCCACACGTTGACTACGACTAGAGAGGAAGTCCGCCAGCCATGCGTGGAGATTTCCATGGATACCAAAAGAGGAGAGTTTGGTGAGCAGAGCGGGGTGCCAGACCGTATCGAAGGCACGTGATATGTCAAGGGAGACTGCTCTAATTTCCTGTTTGGCACTGAGGACCTCCATCCATTGTTGAGAAAGCAGAAGCAGCATGTCCAGAGTAGAGTGTCCAGGTCTGAAACCAAATTGATGATCAGAGATCAAGCCATTGGAGAAGAGGAAAGATTTCATATCTGAAGCAATGATGGATTCCATGACTTTGCTGATAATTGGGAGAAGGCTGATTGGTCTGTAGTTGCTGGGATCTGTTTTTGCACCTTTTTTGTGCAAAGCGGTGATGTTGGCAGATTTGCAAGCAGATGGAAGATGACCTTGAGCAAAAGAGAGGGTGAAGAGAACAGAGAGAGGGAGTGAAAGAGCGGAAGAACAGGATTTTAGGACCCGTGGGCTGATGCCGTCAGGTCCAGTTGCAGAATCCGAGTCGAGGGTTGACAGAAACTTTTCCACCTTGTCAGGAGGAAAGGACACAGAGTCCAGGAGCAGCTGGGTACGACTGGGTATGGTGGGTACAGAGAGGGATGGGTTTGGGACACAAGATTTAGAGGCAAACACAGAGTTGAGGCATTCAGCTTTTTCGCGTGCGGAGTCAGCCGTGTGGCCATTTGAGGTGAGGGAGGGGATGGAGGGGGAACAAACACCAGAAACAGATTTGACCAGACGCCACCAGGATTTGGAAGAGGGAGACAGATAAGAGAGTTCGGTCCTGAGAACGGAGAGATATTGTTTCCTGGCTCTCCTGAGCGTGGACACACACTTGTTTCGGGCTTTGTGAAAGGAAATGAGATTTCCTTCCGTTGGATTTGCTTTCCAGGAGACGAAAGCAAGTTGTTTCTGGGCAATAGCCTCACCACAAGATTCCGTGTACCATGGACGGGAGGAAGGGTATGACAACAGAAGACGAGATGGGATAAATCTGTGCATGAGAGAGAGCAGTTTGCTTTGGAAGAATTCCCAGGAAGAATTTATGTCAGAGGCAGGAGAGATGGGAGACCAGTCCAGATGATTGATGGCTGCTTGAAGACCGTGCCAGTTGGCCTGAGTGAAATGCCAGACTCGTCGACGCTGAGGAGGCTCTCTGAGAATGGTCAGAGAGATGTCCACTTTAACAAGCACATGATCAGAAGAGCCGATTGGAGCAGAAGAAGAGCAGCAGACATTTTCAGGGAAGTTAGTCATAACCAAGTCCAGAAGAGAAGATGCTCCATTGACTGAAATCCGGGTCGGGAAATTGACAGTTTGTGTCAGTCCCAGTGAGTCACAGAAGTCCTTTGCTGAAGAGCCATGGCTGGTGAGAGAGGTACCCACACCCAGCCAACTGGCATGGTGACAGTTGAAATCACCACATATGAGGAAGAGAGAGTTGGGATGGGTAGATAGAAGTTGGTCCATATTCTCAGACAGCGAGATGTAGATGGAGTCATCACTGTTTGGTGGACGGTACAACACACATATGAACAAAAGGTGGGAGCGAAGGGGAAGCCGTAGCCAAAGGTATTCCTGGGGGTGAGGTGGAGAGAGGGTAGTGCAGGGCGAGTGAGGAAGAGAGTTTTTTATAAAGATAGCAACCCCACCTCCAGGACGAGGCTCAGGTCTATCATACCGGAGTAGGGAGTAACCTGGGAGAGATACCAAGGAATCAGAGACATCGTGAAGGAGGAAAGTTTCTGTTAAGCAGATCACGTCTGGTTTGTCAGAAGCAACCTGTATGGAGAGATCAGACATGTTTGAGCGAAGGCCCCGGATGTTTGAGGTCCATACTGTTAAGGAAGAGGAAGGGGGAGCATCGGATACAGAACAGGGGGGGGGAGCGGTAGGGTAAGATGTGGAAGAGGAGGAAGAGGTAGGGAGAGCTGTTGAAGGTGTGTCAGAGATTACAGAATAGCTCGGAGAAAGGGAAGGATGGGGCAGACAAAAGGTTTGATGGTGATTGGGAGAGGCGCAGTGAGGTGTTATTTGACGAGGGGGAAGAGCGAGGCAGAAGGTTGAGTGAGATGAAGGTGAAAGTTGGAAGGGGGAAGAAGCGGGGAGGACGCTTTGAGGGGGAGGGGTGAGAGGGGAGTCTAGGAGGGGAGGAGCGAGGGAGAGTCTCGGAGGGGAGGGGTGTGGGGGGAGATTTGAAAGGAATGGGTGATTGGGAAGATTTGGAGGGGAGGGGCAAGGGGGAAGATTTGAAAGAGATGGGTGATGGGGATGATTTGGAGGGGATGGGCAAGGGGGTAGATTTAGAGGGGAGGGGTGATGGGAAATGGGATTTTGGGGTGATGGGATTTTGAAAAATGTACGATTAATGGGAAACGAACATTTATTGCAAAATGAGTTTCTTGAGACATTCGAGTCAAAAATACGTTTGAGGACGCTGGAGGGAGGATGGAGTGCTGGAGAGTTTAGGGAATGAATGAAAGATGCACTATAAGAGATGGAATTTTTTTTTGGAATGAATGGATTTGGTGAGCAAGTCGAAAGCATCCTTTTATAGAAGAAGAAGAAAAAGGTGTTATAGAATATGACAGAATACAGGTCTTCAGGGTTCAGATGAGACATTTTTTAACAACGTGATCACAAACAGCGTGGTCGAAGAATGAACGAACGAACAACTAAGAACGAATAAACGAATAAAAACGGAAGGAAATGTTTTTGGGTTTTTTTTTTTTTTTTTTTTTTTGAGATTTTAAAACAAGGAAGTATGGGATGAAAAGACCGTGAAAACAGAGACCGGAAAAAAATTTCAGCGTGATCGGAGAACCACTGAGACAAAAACAAAGCCTAAAGCCAAGGTTGGACACAGTAGCCTAGTACTACACTTAGGCCTCAGAATACACGATGAGAAAGACCGACGATTCTGTACACAGGTACAAAAAACAAACGCCAAGAATACTATTAAAGACACCCCAATAGGTACATACAAGACCAGTTTCGACAAAAACACAATTGTGAAAAGTTACTTAACTTCGAAAGCGAGCGTGCATGGACAGCTTTGAAGAGACAAGACCTCCAATCTTGCGCATCATTGTTGATTTATCAAATTATTATGCAAAGGCCCAGGCCGAATGACAAAAATATGATAGAACTAAAAATATTCATATGAAAAATAGTTATAAATTAACCAATTATCCGAGCCCCACAAATGACAATTACTTGGTGAGATTAGGTGATTTATCTATATATATAAAGCAGTAAAGTATGTTTGTTTGTTTGTCCTCTTATAACTCGAGAACTACTCATCGCAGAGAAAAACCAAAGGCATATTCGGAATCAGTACGTCTCAGAGCAACTACAGCACACCTTAAATTTTAAAAAACTTCGGGTTTTAAAATTAGCGTATTAGTGCAGAAGCGCTAGCAGAAGAGGGAGGGAATCGAAGGGAGGGAGCGCAGCGCTCCCTCCAGCGCCACTGTATGTTCGTTTAATACGTACGCGCTTTGATGGGCGGGGCGTATGGCGTTCATGAAATGGTCGAATGCGGAAGTGCTTGAAGCCGTTGCGAGCGACTCGCACGATCTCTTGTCATGGTCCACAAGATTATCACAGAGACGTGCAGCTTCCAGCATTACGAGATATGATCGAGACCTAACTTTTGAGGCCAGTCCCAGCCTTCTAGGCCCCGTGGTTGGTTCAGACGACCCCGACAAAGGACGTGTTGGATTTTATCGCGAGCCGATTCGAGCGCCGACGTGCTGGCGAACAAAACCAGTCATATCTTTTTAACGCGTGGTTCGATTTTTTACAAAATAAACTTTTTCTTGAAGGGCTGAACCGTGCGCTCACAACGATACCGAGTTTGACCCTGAGAGAGCCGTTTTGCGCCGGCAAAGGCGCCTTGTTTTCCGTGATGACCATGTCGTGCTGCATAGATTACCATAAATTATAATGTATTACCGGCGGCGCGTTCCGTGACGTCACGGCTCACTTAATTGCAATTATCTCTGGGATTCCTTGGCCGAATCGTACCAACTTCTATATATATAAAGCAGTAAAGTATGTTTGTTTGTCCTCTTATAACTCGAGAACTACTCATCGCAGAGAAAAACCAAAGGCATATTCGGAATCAGTACGTCTCAGAGTAACTACAGCACACCTTAAATTTAAAAAAAACTTCGGGTTTTAAAATTAGCGTATTAGCGCAGAAACGCTAGCAGAAGAGGGAGGGAATCGAAGGGAGGGAGCGCAGCGTCTCCCTCTAGCGCTTCGCAGTGCCAGTGCTTCTGTTAGCGTAATTAGCGTATTTCGGAATGTTAATTTTTCAACTTCATTATTCGGAATCAGTACGTCCCAGAGAAACTTCGTAATGTTAATTTTTCAACTTCATCCGATTGACATGGGACCAACGGCATGTGACAGAGAGTGAAACATACATGCTACATTTATTTGACGGCAATGAGTTCCGACTTCCGGGTTCGTGCCGCCAACCCTGTTAGGCGCCTCTTGCGGCACACAGGGAATTACCAGTGAACTGGTACTCAATTTGCCGACCTCGGTAGGATGACAGGCTGAGTCAACCCCCCTGGTGTTAAGGGGGAGGAGGAGGGGAGGGGGAAGAGGAGGGGAGGGGAATGGGGGGGGAGGGGGGAGGGGGAGGTGAAGGGGGGAGGGGAAGGGGGAGGGGGGAGGGGCCCTTCTTCCCCCAGGCACCCCCACACCCTCCCCTCCCCCCCTTCCCCTCCCCCCTTCCCCTCCCACCCTTCCCCCTCCCCCTCCCCCCCATTCCCCTCCCCTCCTCTTCCCCCTCCCCTCCTCCTCCCCCGCCCGGCAATGCCGGGTACTTCTGCTAGTTACAATATAAATCCACAGAGAAAACGGCAGATTTTGATAAACAAGTAGAATTTACAGCCACAACACCCAGTTCTCCAGACCATACACCTTTTCATATTAAATTTAACACGTCACTTACAATTAAACTTTATAAAGAAGGACATGTAGTTTTTTTTTTGTTTTTTTTTTTGTATACAAGATCGAGGCTCGTGAAAGAGCGAACATTAATCACACAGAAAGACAAACCGACACATAAAACATATAACATCGGGAGCGGTAGACAAGATGGGGAGAGAGGGGGAAGGACACAAACACAACATTTGAGAGCAGGGACCGAGAGACATGGAGACATCGAGAGATCTGAGAGAGGGCGAGGGCTTTGGGGGGTGGGGGGGCAAGGGAATGGGGCGGTGGGAGAGGTATAAAACATATGGACACTGCCAGGACTTCCAGGAAAGAAGTTGGAATTTCAAACAAGGTGGATCTGGGGTGAATTAGCGGGGGTAGAAAAGATCAAGGTTTTGGATGGGGGAAGATAAGAGATGGTGGTGAACAGCTGTTTTAAAGACCTGGAGGGAGGAGTGGGATTGAAGGGAGTGAGGGAGTTTGTTCCAGAGGCGGGAGAAAAGAGGAATGAAAGAGTGAAGGTGAGCAGAGAGCCGAGATTTCGGCAGTTTAACCATCAGAGGGTTGCTGGCAGATCTTGTGCGACCTGTAGGAATATTTGGGGGACAGAGCACAGAGAGAGCTGGGGGTGCAAGGCCGGAGAGGAGTCGGTAGAAGACAGAAAGACCACCTACCTGCCTGCGGTGAGTGAGTGAAAGGCCCTCAGAGATAGCTTCATCACGGGAGATTCCAATAATTCTGAAAGCTTTGGTTTCAACAGCGTGAAGCCGAGCTAGGTGTGAGGCAGGAGCACCGGCCCATAGGGGAGAACAGTATTCCATTGAGCTGCGGATGAAAGCCTTGTATGTGGTGAGGAGCTCAGGTGTGCCGAGGAAGGACTTCGCACGACGGAGGATGCCCAGTCGGCGACTGGCTTTGGAGGCCAGCTTGGAAATGTGGTTTTCCCAAGAAAGATCATGGCAGATAGTGAGACCCAAAAGCTTGAGCGACAGAACTTCTTGGAGAGGATTGTTGAGAAAGTAGATGGGAGGGTTGTCCAGTCGATCTTTTCGGAGAGACATAGTAAGAGTGTGAGATTTGTCAGGATTGAAAGACATGTTCCACTTGTTTGACCAGTCTGTGATTTTGTCCAAGTCTTCAGAGAGTGAGGAGGCTGCAGACTGCCGATCTGAGGGAAGAGGAATGGAGCGGCAAAGAGTGGAGTCATCAGCAAAGAGATAGAGAGGATTTTCAAGAGAGTCAGAGAGATCATTGATGAAGACCAGAAAAAGCACGGGGCCCAGAACACTGCCTTGGGGAACTCCAGCCTGAACAGGAAGAGGAGATGAGAGAAACCCATTCAGGGCCACACGTTGACGACGACTAGAGAGGAAGTCCGCCAGTTAATATGATAATTGATAAATGGGGGTATGATATACCTGATTTGGGGTATAATTGGCTCTTTTCAATAAACTTGGAAGACCCAAAACGTTTTACTTGGTCCCGTAAAGAAGACTATTATCCGCTTGGTGAGTATAATGAGGTATGTGGAAACTCAATTAGTAAACACCAAATACATGAGTTAGGAAATTAAAAGAATATATGATAGCAAAGCAATGGTTTGCATGACAAAGAAGGAAGACAACTGGGTAACTATACAAAGTCAGGGAATACAAACCGATTTGGTAGTGGGAAGATGGAACGGTATTACCTGTCATATTATTAGTCTCCTTCCGGTGTACACCGGAGGGGAGTATAGGTTTGCACTCCATCTGTCCGTCTGTCAGTCTGTCAGTCCGTCATGCAAAGACAGTCTTCCGGACTTTTTTTTTGCTGATCTCCGAATGGTAATTATTTCAAACTTGGTACATGGTTTTCTCATGATAAGTTACAGATCAAATTCGAACCTCATGACGTTTCGATCATTTTTGACAAAGTTATTTCACTTTGAACTTTGGTAATTTCCCCAACAGTTTTCCGGACGACAGACTGCCGGTAGGGGACATGTATTGCAGCGCAATACTCAGAATGCTTGTTAATCTTACTTATATTTCAAAAACATAATTTATTATTTAATTTGAAATTAAATAATTTCAAATTATTTTTTATCAATTGTATGTATTCACTCCTCATCCCTTGTTACCCCTACTACCTCTTCCCTTGCTGCCTTTACCACCTCTTCGATTGTTGCCCTGACTTCCTCCTCTTCCTTTGCTACCCCTGCTACCCTTGCTATCCCTTCCCCTACCCCCTCCTCTACTACCCCTGCTATCCTTGCTTCCATTTACTTCTCATGCCTTGCTTCCACTTCTTCCTACCTCTCCTCTTCCCTCTTCTCCTCTTCCCTCGCTTCTAATTCCCTCTTCTCCTCTTCCCTCGCTTCTGATGCCCTTATACCCCTTTTACCCTCGCTTCTTCCTCCTTCATCTTCTTTCTTTCCTCCTTCATCTTCTCCCATTCCTCCTTCATCTTTGCCAATTCCTCCTTCATCTTCTTCCATTCCTCCCTCTCCCTCTCCTCCTTCTCCCTCTCCTCCTTCTCCTTTTTCTCCTTTTCCCCCTTCTCCCTCTCTTCCTCATCCCTTGTTACCCTTAAAGCATCTCCCCAGAGAACATTATACACATATTCATCTGGATTTTGAGCTATTCTTGTATTTATAATTATTTTTCTCACAATAGGATACCAATAAGATTTATTGATATTTCCGAAAAAGAGCTTTATATTTCATAACCCTGAGAAGTTCATTTTTATTTAATATTTTAAACAAGTCTCTATTTGTGGGCTTTACAATATCTGTATATGGCCAGTTACTAATTACAAAATTTCCCTGTCTATGCCCCCAATTCATAAGAAATAAAAAATTTTACCCCCTTTTCTTGCAAGTATCCTTGAATACAAAAATTATAATTCTTCTGAAGTCGTTTTCTTGCCATTTAATATAAAATATAAAAATTATTAATCATCTTCAATTGGGTCAATAAAATTTTTGAGCGTGCCAAAAACGCTATTACAACGTAAAAATAACGGTTTGGGGGTAATATTCTCATTCATTTCTGCATATATTGCAATAGGATTACTCGAAATAGAACCAAGTTTCCCAATACGCATAAATTGTTCTGATTTAAAATAACCGTGATAATCAAATTTATTAGTTATCCACTCCTCATCCTCCTCTCTTTCTTTCTGAATTAGTGTAAGAAACAATCTTTTTTAGCATATGTGTCATCTCAAAAATAAAAGAAAGAGTATTATTACTACATTTTATTTTGATGGTTGGTGCTTTAAACGATCGACAAAGTGAATTAAAACTTGACGGTGAAATAGGGGTTGGAACCGTTGGATACGTTTGAATATTTGCGGGAATTATATTTTGAACAGATTCTATATTAATCCCGAGCCACAAACTAGAATTATCAACCAATGATTTAAAAAAGTTCATTAGTTCATTTTTGTATATCCCTTCTCAAAATGACTTTTCCATCTGTATATTCTTACAATATCGCCAACTTTGAACTTCGGTTTTCTCAAATTAACCTTCTTTTCATATTCTAATTTTGTAACTGTTCATGTCGGGTTTTTTTTTGTCGATGAATGTACTGTATTATTGTAATTATCAAGAATATCCTGAATTTCCGATACCCATTGTTGAGAACCAAGTTGTGTGAATTTTTAATACAACCTCTCTTTCAAAGTATGATTAAAACGCTCAATAACAACCGCCTTTCCTTTATTAAAGGTACTGTATAATGTAAGACCATTCTCAAGATATGCTGTTGTAGAACTCAGTTCCCTCATCGGTCCATAACTTCTTTGGTTTCCTTTTACTTTTATTAAATATCAGTTGGAAGGCTAACATCAGGGTATTACCCTTCTTGTTTTTCAGGGGAACAACCCAGGCAAATGCACTCCTCAAATCAATAACGGTTAAAGCATACTTATACCCCTTATCATTATTTAGTTCAATTAAATCGGTAGACCAGATGTAATCAACGCCTTTGGAATAAACCTTTCTTCATTTAAACTTTGTGATTATAGGTTTATGTAACTCATTAGCTAAAATGACTCGTTCCTCAGGTTTAATATCATCCTTAGAGGTTAGTAGTTTTTTAAAGGCTTTGCCCCTTGTGAAACACCTGGATACCCAAGCCCGAATCTCAATTTAGCGCCTATCATCTTCTTCACGATAAACCTATCAACTTTCTCTCTCAACGTTGGATTTCGAATTAGACACAAATTATACAGCATTTCTCTATCGGCTTCATGTTTTTCATCCAATGTAGTGGCATTACCACAAGCAATATCATGCTCTCGACACATTTCATCAACCCTGTTTTTAAGTTTAGACCAAGGTTTAAAATTGTTTTCTTCATCTAATCTTTTATCCAAGTTTGTTCCTCAACCACAGAAGGAATACCTCGGTAGATGTAGTTCTCCTGGAATCCCCGTTGTTGTAAATTTAGTCCCTGACAAATACTTTTGTATATCACCCCCGCTTTTAGATGTGATGTATCGACACTTTTTAGCGCAGCATATTACACATTCTCCCTTTTCACAAACTCTATTCTTTTTATTTATATCGTGATATATTTTTAGATTTAGTTTGCTTTTTACACTTGACACAATAACTCATTTTATTATTACATTAATTATTATTATTTTAATTATGTACATGTTTCCATTAGATCGACAATCAATTCCATTGTTTAAAATAAACATTTTATCATCATAAGCTACCAGGGCCTTCTTGTTCATCTCCTCTGTATATAATTGGTGTTTATAACTTATCGTATTCATTTTTCTAAACTCCTCTTTCTTTAAAGTCAAACAATTATAATGATGTTCAAACTCAATTTCTTCTTCGATAACACCCTTCTTTTATTCCTTTTAACTTCTTTTCACATCTTTCAATATTATTATCATCAATATATTTATAAGCATAAGCCTTAAGCTCTCAACCCAATATATTGTTACGGACCGCGGATAGGATGTTGATTTGCCGAGCGGATGGCGCCGCGGCCCTAACAGTTACCCCGACTAACCCGATTCCTGAACGTTGGCCAAAATCGCGCCACAGATATTCAATGGGGAAAAGACAAAGGCGACACGGATGTGAAGAAGAGGAAGACAGAAGTAGGGAATACGAATATAATTTATTTGCTATTTACAACCAAAAGTAACCAAGGAGAAAGAAGGATAATAAAATAATTTACAGAAGAAATCAGAGACACAGTGCAATGCTAGCTTACCTACAGTCTTAATTAACCCAGGACAGAACAAACAAAAACGGACTCACACGGGGAATTGCAGAGTGGATTGGCTGGAAGGAGGTGGGTGGCTGGAGGGGGAGGAAGGCACGGAGCTGGCTGGAGCTTGATCCCGCACGAGATGTCGGGCTGGACCTCGACGGCCGCTGATGCCACCAATCCTGTCGTGTGCGCGGGTAACGGGTCGGAGCTGCTTGGTGGAGCCAACACGCTGGTGGGGGGTCTGGCATGACGGGTTCTCTCCTCTCGCTTTCTTAGTCCAACCCAGTCCAACAACTTCCTCTTTTGCTTAGTCCAACTACTTCCAGGCCTTTCTTTGTTCTGATCTCCTCCCTCCTCAACTCTCTCTGGGGGCCTCTGCCTCGGGTTATATCAGCCCCACCCTTGACCCTTCTGCGAACCTCCCCCAAACGTTCTTTCTCCGCCCTCTAAAGCCAAACCCTCGTTCTCGGTTGGTCGGCAAGGGCTGGTTCACTCCTCCCCTCTATGACGAGGTGGAGACACGCCCTTCTTCCCCGACCTTGCCTCGTGGCCAATGGTGGTTTTGGGGTGATTCGAGCTAGCCCCAGCCAAAGGGCAGCAATGGCGAATGAAGAAGACCGCCCAAAATGCAGTTGGCAATTGCAGCAAAGTGGACGGCAGATGAAATGCAGCAAAGTGGCTAAACCTGGCACTTGGAAGATGCCATGTCGGAGGGATCTACTTTATTTAATGCAGTGCAATGGAGTGTCAAATTAATGGAAGACAAACCCTTAGCCTAATACACATAATAAGATATAACTGTCAACAAGGGGGAAATCTATGATTGGCTAACGTGTGGTGTTTATGAACTAATTACGGGACGCACTTTGACCTTTATACATAACTGGAGCAAGGAGGGCGATACTTTTACAACAATTTACACAACAACAACAAAAAAAAACATTCTCATATCCGCAACACTGCACCCTCCTCCTCTTAGGCACGTCCCGGGCCTATGAACTTTTACCTTAGTGTGGCACGTAGGTGTAGTTCCCTCTACATTTAACCTGACCCTGAGTGCGACAGTTTTAAAACATAAATAAATATGTCCCGCTGCTACGTTGCACCCTACCTAACAGACTCACGCCCACAGCTAACCGAATTGCGGGTTGGTCTTCAAACTATACATTTACGGTGGGGGCGCATTATTTACAATGGCTCTGCTTTTATTTACAATACTAACCCAGGACCTGTGATTGTTCTTTTTGGGGGGGAGACAGTCTGCCCTGCATTGATGCACCATGAAAGCACCCAAAAATGCACCAAAGCACCCTCAAGCACCAATCGGTGCACAGTCATCACAATTCTCAATAATAAAAATAACTAAACAAACCCTGCTGGTGGTCTCTTGCTCTTCGGCTCCCTCTGCTGGCTATTGCTATCTTCCTGATGTTGCCATCTTCTTTGCTGGCGGCCTATTTGCAATAATAAAATGCACCCAACGTGTCCATTTTTATTTATTTATGGCCCACAGGGCCGACTAGTGTGGTTCACCTGTGGGGCATAGGTGCCCTGTGACCCGGGTCCGCCAGCAAGATCTCGGGCCTTCATGGCCGGTTCCAGCAGAGGGGCCATGCCCCAACCCATGGGGTCCATAAGTGGTGCTCGGCCACAGACATGTGGTCCATAAGGTGGTGCATCGATGCAGACAGCTGTGGTTGCGAGAGGTTCGGGCGCACAATGGCGGACTCACGCACGCTCCCCTCGGCGCCCAGTGGCGCACAGGTCCTCATGTGGGAGACAAAGGGGGAAAAGACAGATGAGCGAGGGGTAAGGTCACAAGGGTACACATCAATACAGGCAATGCAAGGCGAAGTGCGTATGGAGAGCGAAGTGAGAAAACCTCGTCCCTACCGTACGTCACCACACCGTCACCTACTCTACCCTTGCCCTTACCCCATATGTACAAAATCTACACATTTACAAATTCGTCGCTAATGTCACGTCTTCCCCATATTTCCCCTATACCAAATTCGTCTCCACAATCCCTCTATCCAAAATTTGCCATCACCCAATTCATCATCAATCCTCATAAGGAGGAAGAGATGGAACAACAAAGCACAATGTCACACCCACGTCATGATGCGTCTCACATTCCAAACATTTGCATCAAAAATAATTTAAAAAACCAACAAACCATGGCATGGTGTGGAGTACCATCGTTACCTCAGGTGAGTGGATGCAGATGGTGCGAGGAGACCTTCATCCTAACTACTTTCTAAATGACTTTAACACACTTTACACTACCCGGGGTCTTTCCCTGCCAATCCATTGGCCAACTTACACTATGGGTTCTAAAAACCAATTCCCATTGACCAAACTGTGGTGCTTCTCAATTTGGGGTCTCACTCCCCCGATTCATCTCCCTGTGCCCTTGCACAATTTCCGGGCTGAGTCGTGTAGCTCTCCCAGCAGGTCTACCCACCTGCACACATCCACCACTGTAGTTGCCACCCGAGCTTACCTAGCTCCTCACCCTAACCTATCTAATTGGGGAAGGCCCCTCCTGGCTCTGTCACCCCTTGGTGCCCTCTGGCACTGGGCTACCCGGGTCCGTCCTCCGGATCCTCGGGCCCCATCCACAACAACTACCGGCTCCCAGAGCCCACCTGCGGCCTCACCTGGCCGACATCCTCACAGTGGTGGAGTGCCCAAACCAACTACACACACTAACAGGCTACACGCCCAGCCATTTCCACGTCACTAATGCACCCAATCAAATACCATTCCTCCACCACGCACCACAGATGCCAATATCCAACCACAATTTACCTGTACCCTCTAACTAACACTTAAACTACCCTCCCCGGGTATTCGTGATGGGGGTCCATTCTTCCCCCATTCACACCTTCGCACCATCCACTCCACTCCACAGTTTCCACCATACTCACTCCACGACCATCCATTCCAATACTCCATGTATTCCACACTCCATGTAATCCATACAACCATTCGCCATTCACCTGTTGTTGCACACCTGTGCAATCACACCTGGTGCCACCTGCACCCTCCTTCCTTCCTGGACCATTTGGTCAACACAATACACATCACTATCACTCACTCAAACACTGCTCCACACACCTGTTCAGTTGCACACCTGTGCAATCACACCTGTTCCTCACACACGGCATCATCTGAACTACCTGTTGCCCTGCTAACTTAGTGCTCCCCGTCTTCCCTTTAAACTAAGCACATACCACATCATTATCATCCAAACTAATCTACCTGCGTCCCCACTACAGGTATCATTGTCACTACCTAATCTTACCGTTACCTAAGGTCATCTTCTCTAGATCCCTATCATTATCCTAACCCTCCCAGGCTAGTTTTCACTGCCAAACGCCATAAGACTAGTGCTCCTTTGCCCCCGTCTGTGAGAGATGGCAGAGTTGCCATCCCATCACATCGGGTATCTCAAACTACCAACCCCCCCAGTCCTCTGACGCTACGAGCCCCCGTCACAAGAGGTACTGGGTCCTGCCTCGGCATCTAGAGCCGAGGCGATCCAAGAGGGCGCCTGCTCGCTGGCATAAGGTCTTATCCGGTCAGCATGGACGATCCGAGGGAGGGCCCGTGGCCCCATTTTGATCTTAATGACCACGTCACACATTTGTGATAGGACGACTCCTGGGCCTTGCCAGGGGGAGGTGAGTTTTGGGCACCTACCCTTCCGCCTCCGAGGATTAAAGAACCAAATCTTCATCCCCGGAGCGTACTGACTCCCCTGGCTCCGGTCGTCGTACCTGCGCTTCAACTTGGCCCCCGCCAGATGGAGCTGGCGGCGGGCGAAGGCATGGACCCGCTCCATGCCTTCCTCCAGGTGACGTGCGTAACCCTCCCTCGGCGGTGTATCCGTGGTGTCTGGCACGGGACCGCATAGCAAGTCGGCGGGAGCCCGTAACTCCCGCCCATACATAAGCAACGCTGGACTGCATGCGGTGGCCCCGTGCTGGCTGGTTCGATAGGCCATTAATAAGTACGGGAGATGTTCGTCCCAGTCATCCTGACGGGTTGTGGTGAACAATGCCAGTTGTTGGATCAATGTTCGATTGAACCTCTCCACCATCCCGTCAGATTGTGGCCGCAAGGGCGTGGTTCTGGTTTTTCGAATTGACAGGAGTCTGCACACATCTTTTAGTAATTGGCTTTCAAAATTTCGACCCTGATCGGTGTGCAGCTCCTGTGGAATCCCGTGCCGACATACAAATCCTTCCACGAAGGCCTGCGCTACAACCCCGGCTTTTTGGTTGGGGAGGGCGTAGGCCTCCGGCCACTTGGTGAAATAGTCCAGTATAACAAGGATATACTTATTACCTTGGCGGGTGCAGGGCAGCGGTCCTAGAATATCCATAGCCACCCGCTCAAGGGGGGCCCCCACCTGATGCAATTGAAGGGGGGCCCTTATCCTCCGTGCTGGTCCCTTTTTGGCAGAACAGGCGTCGCATCTCCAACACCAGTCCTGTATGTCGCGCCCCATATTCACCTAATAGAACCTCCGACGGACCCGAGATATTGTCTTTGACCTGCCCAAATGGCCGCCGGAGCGGGTACCATGCACCTGTTGTAATATGACGTTCTTGAATTTGTCGGGGACTATCACCAGCCAGGAAGTCCTATCAGAGGGAACCTCCACCCACTTGCGATACAAGATGTTATCTTTCAACTCCAGGGTCTGCCACTGAGCCCAATACGCCTTTGTCTGCACCCCGAGGGGGGTGACCTCTTCCCCTTTTGGTCTTTGCCCCAATCCCACTCCTGACACCAATTGTTATGGACCGCGGATAGGATGTTGATTTGCCGAGCGGATGGCGCCATGGCCCTAACAGATACCCCGACTAACCCGTTTTTCACCCCCTCTATCTGATTCTCCTGGGCAGCCATTCTATTTTCCACCCCCGTTAACCCATTTTTCACCTCTTTTATCCCGTTGTCTAACCCCTCAAATTTATTGTCCATCTTCCCAATTTGGGCACTGGTACCCCTCGCTTCGTCCCTCATTGCTCCCATTTGGCCCTCCAATCGCTCACTATTCCTTTCCATCATTTGTCCCATTTCTCTGCTTTCCGCCCTTGATTTATCCAACTTTTCATCTATTTCCTTACTTTGCACCACGAAGCTTGCCCTGATTTGCGCCATAAAGAGGTCCAATTTCCCCAATGCCGCGGACATGGCTGCCGCAGCGCCGCTATTTTGTGCCTCTGCAACCACGGGCACGGCTAAATTTGGTGCCGCTACACCCACGTGCGCGAGGGCGCCATTTTGTGCACCTGACACCTCCTCAACCACCTCATTGCTCTCCTCCTCCATTTTTCCCACTTCGTCCCTGGGGTCCTGGGTCAATTCTACCCCCTCTAACTCTACCCCCACCAGCATCCGATCGCCTTGACTATCCATGGCACGACTCAATTTGGGATTTAAAAAAACAAATTTTGGCCACTCCAAATTTTGACCAAATTTTTTTTTTAGATGTTTAAAAATTTGGTTCGGGCCTCGAATTCCACTCCCAGACACCAATTGTTACGGCCAATTGTACAATTGGTGTCCCAAAATTTGGGCTAAATAAATTTAGTCCCAGGTTCGAATCCCACTCCTGACACCAATTGTTACGGACCGCGGATAGGGTGTTGATTTGCCGAGCGGATGGCGCCGCGGCCCTAACAGTTACCCCGACTAACCCGATTCCTGAACGTTGGCCAAAATCGCACCACAGATATTCAATGGGGAAAAGACAAAGGCGACACGGATGTGAAGAAGAGGAAGACAGAAGTAGGGAATACGAATATAATTTATTTGCTATTTACAACCAAAAGTAACCAAGGAGAAGGAAGGATAATAAAATAATTTACAGAAGAAATCAGAGACACAGTGCAATGCTAGCTTACCTACAGTCTTAATTAACCCAGGACAGAACAAACAAAAACGGACTCACACGGGGAATTGCAGAGTGGATTGGCTGGAAGGAGGTGGGTGGCTGGATGGGGAGGAAGGCACGGAGCTGGCTGGAGCTTGATCCCGCGCGGGACGTCGGGCTGGAGCTCGACGGCCGCTGATGCCAGCGATCCTGTCGTGTGCGCGGGTAACGGGTCGGAGCTGCTTGGTGGAGCCAACGTGCTGGTGGGGGGTCTGGCTTGACGGATTCTCTCCTCTCGCTTTCTTAGTCCAACCCAGTCCAACAACTTCCTCTTTTGCTTAGTCCAACTACTTCCAGGCCTTTCTTTGTTCTGATCTCCTCCCTCCTCGACTCTCTCTGGGGGCCTCTGCCTCGGGTTATATCAGCCCCACCCTTGACCCTTCTGCGAACCTCCCCCAAACGTTCATTCTCCGCCCTCTAAAGCCAACCCCTCGTTCTTGGTTGGTCGGCAAGGGCTGGTTCACTCCTCCCCTCTATGACGAGGTGGAGACACGCCCTTCTTCCCCGACCTTGCCTCATGGCCAATGGTGGTTTTGGGGCGATTCGAGCTAGCCCCAGCCAAAGGGCAGCAATGGCGAATGAAGAAAACCGCCCAAAATGCAGTTGGCAATTGCAGCAAAGTGGACGGCAGATGAAATGCAGCAAAGTGGCTAAACCTGGCACTTGGAAGATGCCATGTCAGAGGGATCTACTTTATTTAATGCAGTGCAATGGAGTGTCAAATTAATGGAAGACAAATCCTTAGCCTAATACACATAATAAGGATATAACTGTCAACAAGGGGGAAATCTATGATTGGCTAACGTGTGGTGTTTATGAACTAATTACGGGACGCACTTTGACCTTTATACATAACTGGAGCAAGGAGGGCGATACTTTTACAACAATTTACACAACAACAACAACAAAAAAAAACATTCTCATATCCGCAACAATATTCTGTCATTACCTTTCCCCTTAATTCATCCTTAAACTTTCCAATAACCTTTTTATTCTTTGAGGGAAAACAACTTATCAGTTGACTTATAATTGCTTGTATCATACGAGTCACTATCCTCAAGCATATCTGAATAAACATCTTCCATCTTAATTTCTAAAATGAATCTATCTGTATCCATATAAAGTAGAGAAACATTATCTTGATGTTTCTTCTTCAAGTTATTGTAAAGGTAATCATACATTAGTAATTTTGATAAATCAAGAACCGTCATTCCTATATAAATAGGTTTATCCATTTTAATACTCTTTTTGCAAATGAATAGCAACAAAGTTCTCTGAAAACACCACTTCTCTTTGAAAACTAGGTTTATTAATTAATTTTGCTGCTTGCTCCAAAGATGTAGTAAGTCTCATGTTTTGTCTATTTCTAAGACTTTCCATCGTCTTTCCAAATACAGAATTATTCATCAATTTATAAAAGTCTTTCTCAAAATCAGTTTTTGCTTCGGGTCTCCTTTGAGTGTTAAAATCAATATACTCCTTCATCCAATGACTTTGGTTAAACTGTATAACTCTATAGATTTTCTTTACTATCAATCCTGCCGATACATATTGCTTCAAGTTCCTTTGGTGTAAAACATAATTTTCTTTATCATATAATGTAGTAAGTAATTTTTCTGGTGGTTTACCTTTTATATTAAATGTTTGTTGATAATCACTTAGCCATTCTTCTTACGGGCATTCTTTGGTTGGGGAATATGGTAGGTCATCGTGTTTATTATGCAGGTCTTCAGGATATTTCAAATCAACCTCAAAATAATATCCAACTTCCGAATCGTCCAATTCTTTTTGTGAGGATGTAACAATGTTTTGTAACACCTTTTCATAATCTTCCTCTTCAACCCATTTAAGCCCTCCATAAGGTAGAGCTTGAGTAATAGCCCATCCATACAAATTATTAGCATCATAATACATCAGGTAAGAACTATCTTTCGTATCATCATAAGTGGGAAGATACCTATTGTTTGCTTTAGCATATCTCTTAGAACATACTTGTGATATTCCTCCTCTTTTAGCCTCTTCCATCATCAAAAGCATATCTTCATCACTGATTAAATCCAACTTCTGTTTTGTCATTTTTAATATGGCACTCCAAGCAAATCCAGGGACGGTGTAGTAGTGGACAGGATCTAACCCGTATGACTGTTTATTATGGCAAACTGTTCTAAAGGTTTCAAAGACGTCAGCTAGTAGTAAGAAGTCGGTTTTAAGATATAAATCATGATACTCTCCAAGGTTCTTTATGTTAAACGTTTTCCAAATATTTTGTGCTTGAGTATATTCTTTATCAGTTATATGACATTTATTTAACTTGTTATAGAAACATTATTTTGGGGGAAGTTGTGTTTCTTTAAATCTCTCAAATGAATCCATGTAATCATATGGGTATATTCCCTTTTGTGATAAGAGTTAAATTTCTTTTTTGGCTGATATATACTCTGAAAGACATGGAAAGTTTTTAATATTTGATGCCCATGTAGATAATAATGGACTTGCCATAAATTTAAATGAGTCAAGAAACCTGATGTGAGTCATATCATATATATCTTTACCTTTTTCTTTGTCAAATCCTATTTTTGTGTGGATTGTTTTTGTGAATGAAATGTAGTCCTGATCCATGGTAGGAATTGCTGAAATGTATTCGAACGTCTTTGAAAGCCCCTCAAAAAATAGATGTGTGTCATAATGAGCATTGTTATGAAGAAAGACCGGAATAAAGGTGGAGGATTTATAATTAAGATTACAGTCTCGATGGGCCGGACCTCTATATTTACCGGTGAGATGACCATGGTTTCTAACCTTTGGCCCCCCAGTAACTATCTTCGCATCAATTTCTTTTCCACAAATATGACAGATGCTATTTGGTTGCTTAAATTCTGTTTCTTTTTCTTTTGTTAGGGGGTTCATCGGTTTATTGGTTAATCTCATTATCTTTCTTAAGCAAAGACAGTCCTTTTCTAATAGTTTTATAAACTCAGAAGCCACATCTTCTCCTCTATAAAGTCCTTGTTGGTTGTATTTGTCACCAACGGATGATTTGATATATTAACAGAAACCACAAGGAGTATGTTTTTGATATTTATTAGTGGATGTTTCGTTTGGTTTTGAAGAAGCGTCATTTATCTTTTCAAGAATACACTCAAAGTCAGCATATATCACGAATGGATGTTTTATAGTTTTATCGAAATCTTTGTACGTTATGTTTGAACCTTCTTAAGGCATAGTAATTCTGATGGCTTTATGTTTACCACAGAATTCTGAGTGTTGGTCTAACGCTTCTTGGCTCCTGTGGGAGAGGGAGTGACATCGCACTGGTAAACCGGTAACATTTAAACCGGTGGTATATTTTGCCATGATGTTTACTTGCTTGTGAAGAAATTAATCTTGAATTTTTTTTGATGTAAGCGTAATGTGAATTTTCTCCGGTAGTATATTTTGCCATGATGTTTACTTGCTTGTGAAGAAATTAATCTTGAATTTTTTTTGATGTAAGCGTAATGTGAATTTTCTCCTGAATTATAACATAAAAGGTTAAAATGAGTTTCATCATTTTTATAGTTATCAGAAATGTACAATTTCTGAACATTGCTTTTATCCATTAGACCATAAACATTAACAAATAGATTATTCATCTTCTCAAATTTAGGAATATCTTTCAAGGGCATTGGAAATGGTAAACCGGTAACATTTAACTCATTTTAATATTTCTCATAATGCGATACCCTTTGGACATGATGTTTAGCGGGATGTCGGTGTGCAAGAACAACCCATGGAAAATATTTCTTATCTTTGTTTTGAATATTAATAACTGCATTTTTATTTTTTATAATTAGGGGGTTTGATTTTAGACATGTATATCGATGAAAAGTATTCCAGTAATAGTAAATCCACTACCCACAAGCGAATGATCCACCTGTTCTTCTTGTTCTACAAGTTTATCATAAACGTCCGTTAATAAGAACCCCTGGAGTGATGCGATAAAGTAATGTTTTGTTCTCATACAGTGTTCTACAACAAGATCCTCTTTTTCAGTAATCGATTTTTTCAATTACATTTTGACTCCCATATAAAATTTAAGGGGCATAATCTCAGCCAACGTATTCTTTACATAGCTTTCAACGGCGGGTTTGACTGCGGGTTTTTATTCTAATATGGCCCTTAAATGCTCCATCACAGTCCTTAATAGTGTACCCCAACAACTTTATGTGTTTTTTTGATTTAGGATGAGAGGGAAAGCACGTCTTCAAGATGGGCTTACTACCACATACCTTACAATATATTCTTTCTGGTTCAGGTGGGGCAATCATGTGTAAAGATTTGCATGTGTGTTTGTGGGATTTAAGATGTCATTTTTTTATACAAGATCGAGGCTCGTGAAAGAGCTAACATTAATCAAAAGTCGAACCGACACATAAAACACCAAATAAGTGGAGCGTTAGACAAGATGGGGAGAGAGGGGGAAGGACACAAACACAACATTTGAGAGCAGGGACATCGAGAGAAATTTGGGTGGGGGAGGGCTAGGGGGGGGGGGGGGATGGGAGAGGTATAAAACATATGGACACTGCAAGGACTTCCAGGAAAGAAGTTGGAATTTCAAAAAAAGTGTATCTGGGGTGAATTAGCGGGGGTAGAAAAGATCAAGGTTTTGGATGGGGGAAGATAAGAGATGGTGGTGAACAGCTGTTTTAAAGACCTGGAGGGAGGAGTGGGATTGAAGGGAGTGGGGGAGTTTGTTCCAGAGGTGGGAGAAAAGGGGAATGAAAGAGTGAAGGTGAGCAGAGAGCCTATATTTTGGCAGTTTAACCATTAGAGGGTTGCTGGCAGATCTTGTGCGACCTGTAGGAATATTAGGGGGACAGACCACAGAGAGAGCTGGGGGAGCAAGGCCGGAGAGGAGTCGGTAGAAGACAGAAAGACCACCAACCTGCCTGCGGTGAGTGAGTGAAAGGCCCTCGGAGTTAGCTTCATTGCGGGAGATTCCAATGATTCTGAAAGCTTTGGTTTCAACAGCTTTAAGCTGAGCTAGGTGTGAGGCAGGAGCACCGGCCCAGAGAAGGGAACAGTATTCCATTGAGCTGCAGATGAAAGCCTTGCATGTGGTGAGGAGCTCAGGTGTGCCAAGGAAGGACTTCTCCTGGTGGAGGACGCCCAGTCGGCGACTGGCTTTGAGGGCCAGCTTGGAAATGTGGTTTTCCCAAGAAAGATCATGGCAGATAGTGAGACCCAAAAGCTTGAGTGACAGAACTTCTTGGAGAGGATTGTTGAGAAAGTAGATGGGAGGGTTTTCCAGTCGGTCTTTTCGGAGAGACATAGTATGAGTGTGAGATTTGTCAGGATTGAAAGACATGTTCCACTTGTTTGACCAGTCTGTGATTTTGTCCAGGTCTGCAGAGAGTCAGGAGGCTGCAGACTGCCGATCTGAGGGATGAGAAATGGAGCGGCAGATAGTGGAGTCATCAGCAAAGAGATAGAGAGGATTTTCCAGAGTCGGCGAGATCATTGATGAAGACCAGAAATAGCACAGGGCCCAGAACACTACCTTGGGGAACTCCAGCCAGAACGGGAAGGGGAGGTGAGAAATCCATTCAGGGCCACACGATGCCGACGACCAGAGATGAAGTCGACAAGCCATGAGTGGAGATTTCCATGGATAACATAGGAGATTTTGGTGAGCAAAGCTGGGTGCCAGACCGTATTGAAGGCACGTGATATGTCATGTGAGACAGCTCTAATTTCCTTGTTTTAAATGAGAAATATCATCCAATTTCTTCTTGGTTAATGTTACATATATTAGATTAATATTATCAAAATGTTTCGTATATTTTCATTCTTTTAGAAATATAGTTATATGAAATTTTGTAATGGTTGAATATTTCTTCACACTTTCCTGTTCATCATCTAACAAAAGTCTATATGTTTTAAACTTTTCATTGAGATCGATATAAACCTTTTCTGGTATTTTACAATATTGTTTACCTTGATATTGAGTAATACATTTTTGAAAATGAGAAACTCTATTGTAAATATATTTCCCTATTATATTTACTCTCTTATAATCATTACAAGTCATATTAGTGTCAAAACTTAATTGTTGGTTATTACACCGCAAACACGTTTTAATATTTGTGTTAGTTATTTCAAAATCAGAGAAGTTTTGATTTTTACAAAATGTATAAGGTAATATTAGTGATAGGTTTAATGTCATATAAAATGGGTATATTCCATAATTTTAACCTTATTATTTCCCTAGCAATATCTAAAAACGCATTTATAATAGATACTTTCTTTTTAAAGATTGGATTATGTGTATTCATCGGTGATAATGGTTTAGATAAAATTGATTTATATTCATGTATCAATAATACATGCAATGTACATGCAATAATAATACATGCAATTATACATGCAACACATTTTATCCTGATTAATATTCTGTAATGTTTGTTCAATATTTGCAATATTTGTTTTAATATCAACTGATGTTTCATTATAAGTTAAAATTAAATCTTTTATCTTATTTCATTTTCCATGAAGTACATCAAATTCCATGTTGAATTTATTAATTATTTCATCATTAATGTTAATAATACGTATTTTTTCATTTAAGTTATTCATTTGTATTATAATTCTCATCCCGTTCAATAAAAAATTCAATTTTTAATTTTTATAATTATTTTAGTGAAAAATCAAGAAAATCGAGAAATTCGGAAATTTTAGACATTTTGGAAATTTTGGGAAAATCATGAAAATCATGAAAATGTGAAAATTGAAAAATAAATAAATAATTATTTCGACCACTTCCGGTTTGTAACCCACAACTTCCTGTTTGGGGGGCAAGGGGGATATGGGGATTCTGCTCCTGGCCTGGTCTGGATCTCTCCTTTTCTATCGACTCACATATCATGTTTTTAAAATAATAAAAATATACAAAATATTATGATGGTGTTAATTTAATATAAATAACGTTAACGAAAAAGAAATTAGATAATATTTCTCATTTAGAGTATGATTTGGTTAAAGATTTTAAACAATTATTAAAATTTTACGATGAAAAACATGGTAAAAATAAAGATGAAGAATTAGATAGGAATTTTTAAAATGAATATACAAGAATTATTATTTCATTTATTATGTAAGCATAATCATAAATGTAATGAAGATTTTACGATTCTTAAAACGGTCGAAAGAAAACAATTTCACAATAAAATATGTAAGGGTTTATTTAATATATTGGGTTGGCAATTCACACCTACATTTTAACCATTGGATGCATTTGGGGGTCTTTTTGGGCCGGCATAATTTTGTTTTGCGATAACTTGGTTATAAAAATGTTTACACCCTTGATCTTTCATATATGCTTCAAATAAAGGGTTATACATATTTTTATGTGTGTGTGTTTTTTTGTTTTTTTTTCAGGGTCAGGGAAAATGTATTTTAAAAATGTTACCCCCATTAATGCATTTGTGGGTCTTTTTTGACCCAGGCCAAACATGATTTTTGTTTCGCTACAACTTTGTTATATTAACTTATATTTGCATGACCTTTCATATATGCTTTCAAGAAAGGGTAGTGCATGCCCCCTGTGTGTGTGTTTTTTCCATTCAGGATTGGGGGAAAATTTATTTATTACATTTTTATCCCATCACATTGCCTTGGGGCATGATTTTGTTTTTGCGATAACTTTGTTATAAAAACGTTTTTACCCATCATCTTTCATACGTGCTTTGAATAAAGGGTAATACATATTCCTTTGTGAATGTTTTGGTTTTTTTATTTTCAGGGTTGGGGAGAATGTATTTTTTTAATTTTACCACCATGAATGCATCATGGGTCTTTTTGGACCCGGGCCAAACATGATTTTTGTTTCGCTATAACTTTGTTATGAAAACGTTTTACCCATGGTCTTTCATGTTTGCTTCAAATGAAGGGTAATAAATACATGTTCCTGTATGTGTGCTTTTGGGGGTTTTTTCTTTCAGGATCAGGGGAATTTATTTTTGAAATTTTACCCTGTTGAATGCATTCGTGGGTATTTTTGGACTAGTTTGACATTGTGTATAACAGGTTGTGATATCACAAGTCACAACCTCACAGGAAGTGGTGACAAGTTAGCCTGCCATTTTGCAGTCCTTGTCAATCTCTTGCAATCCTTGTTTGTGAGCCTTCAAAAACATTGCCTGGAAGTATACAAATATATTCCAACCGTTCATCTTGTTATATCCATCAGAATTTTGCACAGATGGTTTGCACAATTGAAACATTGCTCGTGTGCTGAATTTATATTACCAGCTCAGTCAGCCTAGTCTGATATTGCATGTCACAGGGCACTAGTTGACACACTTTTGTTACGTAGCATCACTGTGGATGCGCAACTGGTAACATTCAGAGGCCGTTGTAAATGTATCCAATATATGCTGAGCAAACCGGCAAAATATAGCATCAAGATATTTTGGGCTTGTGATGCAAAGACCTCGTATGCTGTGGATGGCATGGCAAACACAGGTAGACAGCCTGGGTAATCCGTGCAAAAAAAAAAAAAACTCGGATCAAATGTCATACAGACATTGTGTGGTCCATTGAGGGTTTCAGGACGAAATATCACCATGGACAACTTCTTTACGAGTGTTCCACTTGCTCGGACACTGCTGGAGAAAGGTCTGATGCTTGTGGGAACACTTACGAAAAATAAAGCCGATATCCCTGCACTGATTTTTTATTTTTTTTAATACAAGATCGAGGCTCGTGAAAGAGCTAACATTAATCACACAGAAAGACAAACTGACACATAAAACATATAACATGGGGAGCGGTAGACAAGATGGGGCGAGAGGGGGAGGAACACAAACACAACATCTGAGAGCAGGGACATCGAGAGATCTGTGGGAGGGAGAGGGCTTTGGGGGGGGGAGGCAGGGGAAGGGGGGGTGGGAGAGGTATAAAACATATGGACACTGTCAGGACTTCCAGGAAAGAAGTTGGAATTTCAAACAGGGTGGATCTGGGGTGAATTAGTGGGGGTAGAAAAGATCAAGGTTTTGGATGGGGAAAGATAAGAGATGGTGGTGCTGTTTTAAAGCTGTTTTAAAGACCTGGAGGGAGGAGTGGGATTGAAGGGAGTGTGGGAGTTTGTTCCAGAGGCGGGAGAAAAGAGGAATGAAAGAGTGAAGGTGAGCAGAGAGCCGAGATTTCGGCAGTTTAACCATCAGAGGGTTGCTGGCAGATCTTGTGCGACCTGTAGGAATATTTGGGGGACACAGCACAGAGAGAGCTGGGGGAGCAAGGCCGGAGAGGAGTCGGTAGAAGACAGAAAGACCACCTACCTGTCTGGGGTGAGTGAGTGAAAGGCCCTCGGAGATAGCTTCATTACGGGAGATTCCAATGATTCTGAAAGCTTTGGTTTCAACAGCGTGAAGCCGAGCTAGGTGTGAGGCAGGAGCACCGGCCCATAGGGGAGAACAGTATTCCATTGAGCTGCGGATGAAAGCCTTGTATGTGGTGAGGAGCTCAGGTGTGCCGAGGAAGGACTTCGCACGACGGAGGATGCCCAGTCGGCGACTGGCTTTGGAGGCCAGTTTGGAAATGTGGTTTTCCCAAGAAAGATCATGGCAGATAGTGAGACCCAAAAGCTTGAGTGACAGAACTTCTTGGAGAAGATTGTTGAGAAAGTATATGGGAGGGTTGTCCAGTCGATCTTTTCGGAGAGACATAGTAAGAGTGTGAGATTTGGCAGGATTGAAAGACATGTTCCACTTGTTTGACCAGTCTGTGATTTTGTCCAGGTCTTCAGAGAGTGAGGAGGCTGCAGACTGCCGATCTGAGGGAAGAGGAATGGAGCGGCAGAGAGTGGAGTCATCAGCAAAGAGATAAAGAGGATTTTCCAGAGTCGGAGAGATCATTGATAAGGTTAAAATGGCAGCCAGAAAGGACAGAGCGCGGCACAGCAGCGAATTTGGATTCACTGAAAATCTAATTATGGTGAGCTATGTGCCAAGACCCAACAAAGCCGTAATTTTGCTCAGCACACTACACCATGACAAGGCGATCATGGAAGGAGCGAGCAGGGGAAAAAAGCCCAAAATAAGCGGCTACTATCACACCACCAAAGGCATCGTGGATACCATGGATCAAATGGTTTGCACATATTCTTGCAAATGACAAACCATGAGGTGGCCCATGGCACTGTGGTATAACGTCCTGGATGTTGCCTGCCTGGATGCATTTCTGCTGTTTTCATTACAACATCCAGAATTCCATCTAAAGGTATCCAACAAACGCCACTTGTTCCCGAAAGAACTTGTCGTGGAAATGGTAATGCCTCATATGGAAGACAGGCTGAATAACAACACTTCACTTCCAAGCAGCGGAAAATATTCCATGAAGGATTTTTGGCATTTGATGCCCAAAAGCCGAGATGTCCACAGGTGGTGCCAAAAAAAGGAAAGGTGCACATACTGTCCAAAACAGGAGGACAGAAAAATCTCCACAACATGCCAAAAATGCTCACAGCATGTGTGCAAGAGGCACAGCCTGCTTTTGTGCAACAAATGCCATCAATAAGAATGCCATGCCATCACTAAGATGCCATCAATAAGAAATAAGAAATGAGAATAAATTTACTATTGAAAATGTTTTGTATCGATTTCTTGAAAATGCATGTCCTGGATATACATCTGTGTTTTCAGGGGTTTCTTTATCTATCCCACCACCCATACATTCAAGATGGGGGGGGGGGGGGAGTTAAATTGCAAAACTATTCTGGGGAAGCAAACATTCTTCATGCCAAGTTTGAGCCCTGTGGGTCAGAGGGTGTGGAAGATGCATCAGAACACATCACACACACACATTTAGTGATACTATGTAAAGGAGGGAGGAGGAGTGGGTATTAATTAATAATGATAAAAATTAAAAGAATACATCCAAAATATAACAGCAATAAAGTAAATTACATCGCATTGGTTTGTTTTTACCATCAATAACCTAAATACTAAACCGGTCCAAATAGACCCCCAAATTAATTAATGGGGTAAAATTTTAAAAATACATTCTCTTGGACCCTGAAAAAAAAAAACCAAAACACTCACACAGGAATATGAATTATGGTTTATTCAAAGCACATATGAAAGATCATGGGTAAACACGTTTTTAAAACAGTTTTTTTTTTTTTTTTTTTTTTGTATACAAGATCGAGGCTCGTGAAGGAGCGAACATTTATCACACAGAAAGACAAACCGACAAACCGACACATAACCGACAAACCGACACATAAAACAAAAAGCATCGGGAGCGGTAGACAAGATGGGGAGAGAGGGGGAAGGACACAAACACAACATTTGAGAGCAGGAACCGAGAGACATGGAGACATCGAGAGAACTGTGGGAGGGAGAGGGCTTTGGGGGGGAGGCATGGGAAAGGGGGTGGGAGAGGCATAAAACATATGGACACTGCCAGGACTACCAGGAAAGAAGTTGGAATTACAAACAAGGTGGAGCTGGGGTGAATTAGTGGGGGTAGAAAAGATCAAGGTTTTGGATGGGGGAAGATAAGAGATGGTGGTGAACAGCTGTTTTAAAGACCTGGAGGGAGGAGTGGGATTGAAGGGAGTGTGGGAGTTTGTTCCAGAGGCGGGAGAAAAGAGGAATGAAGGAGTGAAGGTGAGCAGAGAGCCGAGATTTTGGCAGTTTAACCATCAGAGGCTTGCTGGTAGATCTTGTGCGACCTGTAGGAATATTTGGGGGACAGAGCACAGAGAGAGCTGGGGGAGCAAGGCCAGAGAGGAGACGGTAGAGACAGAAAGACCACCTACCTGCCTGCGGTGAGTGAGTGAAAGGACCTCAGAGATAGCTTCATCGCGGGAGATTCCAAAGATTCTGAAAGCTTTGGTTTCAACAGCGTGAAGCCGAGCTAGGTGTGAGGCAGGAGCACCAGCCCATAGGGGAGAACAGTATTCCATTGAGCTGCGGATGAAAGCCTTGTATGTGGTGAGGAGCTCAGGTGTGCCTAGGAAGGACTTCGCATGACGGAGGATGCCCAGTCGGCGACTGGCTTTGCAGGCCAGCTTGGAAATGTGGTTTTCCCAAGAAAGATCATGGCAGATAGTGAGACCCAAAAGCTTGAGCGACAGAACTTCTTGGAGAGGATTGTTGAGAAAGTAGATGGGAGGGTTGTCCAGTCGATCTTTTCGGAGAGACATAGTAAGAGTGTGAGATTTGTCAGGATTGAAAGACATGTTCCACTTGTTTGACCAGTCTGTGATTTTGTCCAGGTCTTCAGAGAGTGAGGAGGCTGCAGACTGCCGATCTGAGGGAAGAGGAATGGAGCGGCAGAGAGTGGAGTCATCAGCAAAGTGATAGAGAGGATTTTCCAGAGAGTCGGAGAGATCATTGATAAAGACCAGAAAAAGCACAGGGCCCAGCACACTGCCTTGGGGAACTCCAGCCTGAACAGGAAGGGGAGATGAGAGAAATCCATTCAGGGCCACAAGTTGACTTCGACCAGAGAGGAAGTCCGCAAGCCATGCATGGAGATTTCCATGGATACCATAGGAGTAGAGTTTGGTGAGCAGAGCTGGATGCCAGACCGTATCGAAGGCACGTGATATGTCGAGGGAGACAGCTCTGATTTCCTGTTTGGCATTGAGGACCTCCATCCATTGTTGAGACAGGAGAAGCAGCATGTCCAGAGTAGAGTGACCTGGTCTGAATCCAAATTGATGATCAGAGATCAAGCCATTGGAGAAGAGGAAAGATTTCATATCCGAAGCAATGATGGATTCCATGACTTTGCTGATAATTGGGAGCAGGCTGATTGGTCTGTAGTTAAAAGGATCTGTTTTTGCACCTTTTTTGTGTAAAGTGGTAATGTTTGCTGATTTCCAGGATGCTGGCAGATGACCTTGAGCAAAAGATAGGGTGAAAAGAACAGAGAGAGGGTGAGATAGAGCGGCAGAGCAGGATTTTAGGACCTGTGGGCTGATGCCGTCTGGTCCAGTTGCAGAATCAGAGTCGAGGTTAGACAAAAACTCCTCCACCTTGTCAGGAGAGAAGGACACAGTGTCCAGGAGCAGTTGGGTTCGACTGGGAAAGGTGGGAACAGAGAGGGATGGGTTTGGGACTAAAGATTTTGAGGCAAACACAGAGTTGAGGCATTCGGCTTTGTCATGTGCGATGTCAACTGTGTGGCCATTTGAGGTAAGGGAGGGGATGGGGGGGGGAACAAACACCAGAAACGGATTTGACCAGACGCCACCAGGATTTGGAGGAAGGAGACAGGTTTGAGAGTTCGTTCTTGAGTGAGGAGAGATAGTGCTTCCTGGCACTCCTGCGGGTAGACACACACTTGTTCCGAGCTTGGTGGAAGGAACTGAGATTGCCTTCAGTTGGATTAGCCTTCCAAGAGGCAAAGGCAAGTTGTTTCAGGGCAACTGCCTCACCACAAGATTCGGTGTACCATGGACGGGAGGAAGGGTAAGACAACTGAAGACGAGATGGGATAAATCTGTGCATGAGAGAGATCAGTTTGCTTTGGAAGAATTCCCAGGAAGAATTGATGTCAGAGGCAGTGGAGATGGGAGACCAATCCAGACGATTGATGGCTGCTTGAAGCCCGTCCCAGTCGGCCTGAGTGAAATGCCAGACTCTTCGACGCTGAGGAGGCTCTCTGAGAATGGCCGGAGAGATGTCCACTTTGACAAGCACATGATCAGAAGAACTGATTGGAGCAGAAGAAGAGCAGCAGACATTAGCAGGGAAGTTTGTCATAACCAAATCTAGAAGAGAAGAAACTCCATTGGCTGAGATCCGGGTCGGGAAATTGACAGATTGTGTCAATCCCAGTGAGTCACAGAAGTCCTTTGCTGAGGTGCCATGACTGGTGAGAGAGGAACCCACACCCAACCAGGTGGCATGATGACAGTTGAAGTCACCACATATGAGGAAGAGAGAGTTGGGATGAGTGGATAGAAGTTGGTCCATGTTGTCAGAGAGTGAAATGTAAATTGAGTCATCACTGTTTGGGGGACGGTACAGAACACATATGAACAAAAGGTGGGAGCGGAGAGGAAGCCATAGCCAGAGGTACTCCTGGGGGTGAGAAGGAGAGAGGGCAGTGCAAGGAGAATGAGGAAGAGAGTTTTTGATAAAGATAGCCACCCCACCACCAGGACGAAGCTCAGGTCTATCATACCGGAAGAGGGAGTAACCAGGAAGAGATGTTGAGGAATCAGAGACATCTTGAAGGAGGAAAGTCTCTGTTAAGCAGATTAAGTCTGGATTGTCAGAAGACGCAGATTGTCAGATTGTCAGATTTTATCAGAAGAAGATTGTCAGAAGTTATCGCAAAAACAAAATCTTGCCCCCAGGCAATGTGATGGGATAAAAAAAAACAGAACAAAAATTTTCCCCCAATCCTCAAGGAAAAAAAAATCCACACACACAGGGACATGCACCACCCTTTCTTCGAAGCAAATATGAAAGATCTTGGGTAAAAACGTTTTTACAACAGTTATTGCAAAACAAAAAAACAACAGCCTGAGGGCATAAAAGACCACCGAATGGAGGAGTAGGGGTATCGTACCCAAATGCATCGTAGGGTTAAGTAATCACTTTGGGTTTTCTTGATCATCCATATTCCCTGTTGCTCCGATGATCACTGGGACAATTTCAGGTTTATTTTTTTTGACTTTTTGAGAGAAACCTTTATCACATATCAAGCATTTGTAAGGTCGCTCTCCTGTATGGATCCTCATATGTAATTTCAAATTGCCTTTTTGAGAGAAACCTTTGTCACATATCGAGCATTTGTGAGGTTGCTTGCTTTCTTCTATGGGTCCTCATGTGTAATTTCAATTTGCTATTTTGAGAGAACCCTTTATCACATATCAAGCATTTGTGCGGTCGCTCTCCTGTATGGATCCTCATATGTATTTTCAATGTGGTGTTTTGAGAGAAACCTTTATCACATATTGAGCATTTGTAAGGACGCACTCCTGTATGGATCCTCATATGCGATTCCAAATGGCCTTTGTGAGAGAAACCTTTATCACATATCGAGCATTTGTGAGGTCGTTCTCCTGTATGGATCCTCATATGTACTTTCAAACCGTTGTTCTGAGAGAAACCTTTATCACATATCAAGCATTTGTGGGGTCGCTCTCCTGTATGAACCCTCATATGTAACGTCAAACTGCCTTTTCGAGAGAAACCTTTAACACATATCGAGCATTTGTGAGGTTGTTCTCCTGTATGGCTCCTCATATGCATTTTCAAACTGCCTTTTCGAGAGAAACCTTTGTCACATATCGAGCATTTGTGGGGTCGCTCTCCTGTATGGGTCCTCATATGTAGTTGCAAACTGCGTTTGTCAGAGAAACCTTTATCACATATCGAGCATTTGTAAGGACGCTCTCCTGTATGGCTCCTCATATGTATTTTCAAACTGCCTTTGTGAGAGTAATCTTTATCACATATCGAGCATTTGTGAGGACGCTCTCCTGTATGGATCCTCAAATGCAATTTCAAACTGTTGCTTTGAGAGAAACCTTGATCACATATCGAGCATTTGTAAGGTCGCTCTCCTGTATGGATCCTCATATGTGATTTCAAATGGTCTTTGTGAGAGAAACCTTTGTCACATATCGAGCATTTTTGAGGTCGCTCTCCTGTATGGATCCTCAAATGTGATTTCAAATGGCCTTTTTGAAAGAAACCTTTTTCACATATCGAGCATTTGTAAGGTCGCTCTCCTGTATGGATCCTCATATGCGATTGCAAATGGCCTTTGAGAGAGAAACCTTTATCACATATCGAGCATTTGTGTGGTCGCTCTCCTGTATGGATCCTCGTATGGATTTTCAAATTGCCTTTTTGAAAGAAACCTTTTTCACATATCGAGCATTTATGAGGACGCTCTCCTGTATGGATCCTCATATGTGATTTCAAATTGCCTTTTCGAGAGAAACCTTTATCACATATCGAGCATTTGTGTGGTCGCTCTCCTGTATGGATCCTCATATGTAATTTCAGACTGCCTTTTTGAGAGAAACATTTGTCACATATAGAGCATTTGTGTAGACGCCCTCCTGTATGCATCTTCATATGTTTATTCAAATTGTTTTTTGTCAAGAAACCTTTATCACAGACAGAGCACTTGTGGGGGTGTTTTCCATTGTGGATCCTCATGTGTATTTTGATGTTAGTAATTGAAGCAAAATCCATTTTGCACACATTACACTTATAACGTATTCCCCTTTCTCGAACCGTTTTGCATTTGGTTAATTTAATATTAATCTTGGTGTTGCAAGGCCCAGACTTGCACTTGTATTTTACGGGAAGCGAGTCTTGATTTTGTAATTGTTTCTTCAAAAAAGGCTTCTTCTTCACTGTCAAGCTGTGTCTGGACCTTATTTGTCCCAGATTACTTCTGGATTGTTCTACAGAAACAAAGAACACACCATTTTTTTTTTGGGTCAAAATCAAAATGCAAAATACACACACAAAATACACAAAATACACACCTCACACACACACACAAACATTTTCCCAAAACTTTTATAATTTATCAACACAAAAGTTCGTACATGTGTAAATTGTTTACATTTCCACTCACCAATTGCAAAACGGGATTCACTTCCGTTTGTCATGTGACTATCATCTGAACCTTCCTTTGCAGGAGGACATTTTGAATCTTCTGTGACAGATGTATCGTTGTGTTGTCTGCCTTCCACATTTACAGGATGGACATCACCTGTATTCAAATCAGCATCAGTCTTTTGCAGGGTAATGAGATCGAGAACCATCTTGAGAGTTCATCGAACATGTTACGTCATGGAATGTATACTTCAATTGAAATATAAACATAAGGGCAATACCCATGTGTGCTCACCTGGTAGAATAAAGCAGAATTAACAACCCAACCCCCCCCCACCCCCCCCCCCCCACCCCCTTCCACCATAGACTACCTAAGACCCCGTTTTTGTAAATGCCAGGAAAATCTGGTGGATGAACGGAATGTTGTGGTCAAGTTTCATTGGAATTGTACGTGTAGTTTCTGAGAAGAAAGGAAATACCTATTTTAGAGGGCAGCCCCTACCACCCGTACAACCCCAAAGGGGAAAAGATTTTTTTTAATGCCATGAACAAATTTGGTACAGCATGGGTGGTGTATCCACCCCCCTCCCCTCCTCTCCGCCACCCCCGTTGAGCCCCTTAGACTTCGATTTTCTTTGTGCCGTGAACAAACATTGGTACATCACAGGTGATGAAGGTTGTGGTCAAGTTTCATCGAAATAGTTTGTGTAATTTCAGAGGAAAAAGCTAATTCCTATTTTGGGGGAAGGGGGGGGGGGGAGGTCAAACGTGGATCCACTTTGACCCCTGGTAGACCCCATTAGACACCGACTTTTTTAATGCCGTGAACAAACTTTAGTTTTGCCCGGCATGGACTGTTAACACACAAGACATGCAGTGTGTTGAAATGTGACCTCCCTTGGACCTGTACGGATTACAAACCTGTTCTTTTTAATCTCCCGCACACAGGACCAGAACATCCCAGCATCTAAAATATTTCCCGTTCGGGAGGCTCAGCCCTCCCCTCAGTCGAGCTAATGGTTACGCCCGTCTGAGTCAGTGCAAGACTCGCTCTCGCTCTTGCAAGTCTCTCGCTCTCGCTCTCGCTCTTGCTCTTGCAAGTGCAACTCTCGCTCGTTCATGCACTCCACTCTGCATGCTCGCGGCACACACTCTGTATGCTCGCGGCACACACTCTGTTATACTCAGGCTCGGCATTCAAAGGAACCCCAGGTTCGTTATTGCACCCAAGCTCAGCACACACCCTTTCACAACATGAATTTGCTCCAGCTTACACATCCTCACCTCGTCATGGTCCGCTTTGATCGCTCCTATCCTCTCCACCTGCACCTGCCATGCGTTATCCTGATCTTTACACATTGTTTCAACACATTCCATGATCTGCTCCTTAACATTCTTTTCTCTCTCACTTGTCTTCTTGTGCTTGAGATTACTTTTGTGTCTTCCATTCTTTCTTTCATTTTCCGTTCTTTTGTCTCTAATCATTCATCCCATTTCTTTTATCTTCTGTGTTCGGCCATTATGTCCCATTTTACATTCTTTTCTTACTTGCCAGCATTTCCCTTTTTACATCCTTCTGAGCTGCCCTTAGATCCTGTGTTTCTTCTGATTTGCTTCTTCAGTTCTTTTTGCTCCTCCACATGTCCTTGTACTCCCTGTTTAAGTCCATTTACCTCTTCTTTTATCGAAATTATCTCCATCATTCTAGCCTCACCTGCTCCCATCTCGTTCCGTACACCATCCACATGCTCACCTATCCCCGTACAGCCTTGAGCGTTGTGGCTATCTCATTGCCCATAACCTTCATATCAGCCTTTACCTCTGCCTGCTCCGCATGCATGTCACTACGAATGCCAGTCAGCCTGTCCCTCCTGCATTTTCATCATCATCTGTGCCATTAGTGGACTAATCAACAACAGCACCTACTCAAACGCAACGGCGACCCACTCACTATTCCGAGCCATTAGGGGCTGGTGGTGGGGTGGGGGGGGGCGGAAGGGGAGGGTTGGGTCCTCGATCGCTTTCGGCACCTCTACTACTGCCCCTCTGGTCCTTCTCCCACAATTTTACACTCATATGCAGCTTCCTGGGCCATGAGCTCTCCATATCCTTCTCAAGTAAGCCCACCAGGACCTGCTCACCTCAGCGTGACATTTTTTTTGGTATACAAGTTCGAGGATCGTGTAAGAGCGAACATAAAACATATTGCCGTGTGGACGCTCTGTGAAGACAGAGCGTGCATGGATGGAATCGAGCTTAATGAGGCGACAATCAATTCAATGGTGGATCATACACAAGAGGGGGCTTTGGGGGAAAATGCTGCGGCTTACCTTCACGGCCCCGATGATGTCTTCTTCCTGTGGAAATTAACTCAAGCGAGAACCAAATTCAATGTACAAAAATAAACTATTTATTGTACGGATACCGATAAATCCAAAATAAAATGCACCGGTATAATCCCTCTAACTCGAGCAATCGTATTACAAACACACACACGTACAGATGGTGAGGATATATGAAAAATAAACGTTGTATGTTTCTGCGTGGTGCGTCTTATCTGTGTCCTCGTCAAGGATAGTCTGGAACCGAGCACGTTCATCTAACACAGCGCTGGTGTTGGCGGGAACTGCCTGGTCGTTGGCGCGGGGCGGCCCTCGGCGCGCACGCGCAATCGCTCGTCAGCGCTCCAACCACAAGCCTCGCACGTCATTCGTATGTGAACACAGGGGAAGTGAATCGTCGGTGCTGGTCTCTCCACCAACTTTCGAACTCCTCGTTCCTCCACCAAAGTCCGAAGCAAGAAGGTCCAGCACAGAGAGACAGTCCAATGCAAGAGGGCAAAGGGAAGAGCTCAAAATGCCAGCCAGCAAGAGGTTTTACTGGCGATCATCTGACGTCAACTCGCGTTCCCTCCAACCAGAGTGTCGCTTGTTGTGGCTCTTTTTTGCGCCTTCCTCACTGATTGGCCGAGGTGTCATCGGTCGGTGGCCAATCAGTCTGCCGATTCCTTCCACCTTCCTTCCACCAATCAGTGGCCAGCTTCTTACCCCATGGTGTGATCCTCCCATCAAAACCCTTTTGACCAATCACGTGTGAAGTGGGCGTGGCCCCAGCCTGCCTTGCAAGATGTTTGCCTGCTATGCCAGCTGGTGATGTGGCTGACTGCGGCACCATCGGCGGTGCCCAGAACTGGTTTCCTACCCGTGGTTCTGAACGTCTTATTGTGGGAGAGGGAAATTAATTAATGTGTGCAGCTAAGGGTCTGGCTAAGTGTCTATAGGAGTGCGTTGCCATACAGGACGATGGATTGATCACCAGGTTTGATACAAAGGGGAATTATCTTAGTCCCTATTCTACCTATTACTGGATCATCATCGTATGATCACAGGTACACACTTGATCCGACAAACCGGGCTAACATGACTTCACGTCGAGATTGTTCCAACTTGACAGACAAAGCATGATACCTATACAGATCTACCTAAATCTATATATGCCCTACCCCAAAATTCACAACAATATTATAAAGAGAGCAGGAGACAAGATGGGGAGAGAGAGGGAAGCACACAAGCAAAACAACAGTCGAGAACAGGGACATCAGGAGATCTGTGTAAGGGAGAGGGCTGGGGGTGGGGAGGGAGGGGATGGTACACTGTATAAAACAAATTGACACTGCAAGGAATTTCAGGAATGAAGTCTGAGATTGAAAGAGGTGGATTTGAGGTGTATCAACGGGGGTAGAAAAGATCAAGGTTTAGGATGGGGGAAGCTGAAAGATTATTTTTTTTGTATACAGGATCGAGGCTCGTGAAAGAGCTATCATTTATCACACAAAAAATCAAAACAGACACACAAAGTATATAATAAGGGGAGCGGTAGACAAGATGGGGAGAGAATGGGGAAGCACACAAACACAACAGCAGGGACATCGGGAGATCTGTGGGAGGGAGAGGGCTTGGGGGGGAGGAGGCGTGGGAATGGGGGGGGGGGGGTGGTAGTGGTGGTAGAAGTATAAAACACAAGGATACTACAAGGACTTCCAGGAAAGAAGTTGGTATTTCAAAATTGTGGATCGGGTGAAATTAGCGGGGGTAGAAAAGATCAAGGTTTTGGATGGGGGAAGATAAGATAATTGGTGAACAGATGTTTTAAAGACATGGAGGGAGGAGTGGGATTGAAGAGAGTGTGGGAGTTTGTTCCAGACGTGGGAGAAAAGAGGAATGAAAGCGTGAAGGTGAGCAGAGGCCAGAGAGACTTGATTTTGGCAGTTTCACATGAAGAGGTTTACTGGCAGACCTTGTGCATCCTGAATGAATATTTGGGGGAAAGAGCACAGACATTGCTGGGAGAGCTAGGCCGGAGAGGAGACGGTAGAAGACAGAAAGACCACCAATCTGCCTGCGGTGAGCAAGTGAAAGGCCATCAGAATCGGCTTCATCGTGGGAGATACCAATGATTCTGAAAGCTTTAATTTCTACAGCGTGAAACCGAGATAGTTTTGAGGAAGGAACACCAACCCAGAAGGTAGAGCAGTACTCCATCAGACTGTGGTTGAAAGCTTTGCATGTGGTGAGGAGCTCAAAGGTGCCAAGGAAGGACTTCAAACGACGAGGATGCCCAGTCCTCAACAGGCTTTGGAGGCCAGCTTTGGAAATGTGGTTTTCCCAGGAAAGATCATGGCTGATGGTGAGACCCCATAAACTTGAGTGACAGAACTTCTTCGAGAGGATTGTTGAGGAAGTCGTTGGGAGGTTTTTCCCAACAGTCTTTTCAGAGAAACAAAGTGAGAGCGTGAGATTTGTCAGGATTGAAAGACATGTTCCACTTGTTTGACCAGTCTGATTTTGTCCAGGTTTGCAGAGAGTGAAGAGGCCTGCCGATCTCAGGGTTGAGATATGGAGCGGCAGAGAGTGGAGTCCTCAGCAACGAGATAGAGTATTGTCTGGAGAGTCGGAGAGATCATTGATGAAGACCAGAAAAAGCACAGGGCCCAGAACACTGCCTCGAGGAACTCCAGCCTGAACAGGAAGGGGAGATGAGAGAATTCCATTCAGGGCCATATGTTGACTGCGACAGAAGAGGAATTCAGCAAGCCATGCGTGGAGATTTCCATGGATACTATCGAAGGAGAGTTTGGAGAGCTGGTCGGGGTGCCAGACCATATCGATGGCACAATATATGTCAAGGGAGATGGCTCTGATTTCCTGTTTGACATTGAGGACATCCGTCCATTGTTGAGACCGCAAAAGCACCATGGCGCGAGTCGAGTGTCCTTGTCTGAATCCAAATTGATAATCAGAGATCAAGCCATTGAAGAAGCGCAAGGATTTACTAGAGGATGCGATGGATTCCATGACATTGCTGATGTTTGGGAGTAGGCTGATTGGTCTGTAGTTGCAGGGATCTGTTTTTGCACCTTTATGAGTGAAGCGGTAAGGTTGGCTGATTTCCAAAGAGATGGCTGATGGCAGATGACCTTGAGCAAAAGAGAGGGTGAAGAGAACAGAGAGAGGATGTGATTTAGCGGCAGGGCAGGATTTTCGGACCCTTGGGCTGATGCCGTCTGGTGTAGTTGCAGAATCAGAGTCGAGGTTTGACAGAAACTTCACCTTGTCAGGAGAGAAGGATACAGAATCCAGGATCAGCGGGGTACGACTGGGTAAGGTGGGTCCAGCGAGCGAGGGTTTGGGACACAAGATTTAGAGGCAAACGCAGAGTTGAGGCATTCAGAGTTTTCATGTGTGGCATCAGCTGTGTAGTCGTTTGAGGTAAGGGAGGGGATGGAAGGGGAACAAACACCAGAAACAGATTTGACGACGCCAACAGGATTTGGAGGAGGGAGACACTCCTGAGGTGTAGTGGAGTGAGGGCAATGCAGGGAGATTGAGGAATAGAGTTCTGATATAGAGAGCAACTCTGCCACCAGGACAAGGCTCAGGTCTGTTATACCAGAGGAGGGAGTAATCAGGAGAGATACTAAGGAGTCAGAGACATCTTGAAGGAGGAAAGTTTCTGTTAAGCAGATCAAGTCTGGTTTGTTAGAAGCAACCTCTATGGACAGATCTGTCAGGTATAAGCGAATGCTGCAGATGTTTGAGGTCCATACCATAAAAGAAGAAGAGAAGAAGACCTCGACATGTACGCTGGAATATACGGTATTCTGAATTCAAAAGATAAAGGGCTGAATTTACGAAAGGTGTTTAAGAATTACACGTGTGTAGAAACACTAATGTGCGATGGTCAACAGTTCAAAGTTAGTCGCCAATCGCCGAAGAGTGATTATCTGATGCGCTGTCAAAACCTAATCATAAGCGTTTAAATAACAACAAAACTTAAAATGTTGGCAACCGCATGTTTAAGAGTGTATTGTAGGACTTGAAGCAAGCAGTGCAGGACTTGTGATTGGGAGTTAACATGGGATGGTGAATATCGTATAGATGTGTTAGGAGTGCTTGAATTAGCTCAGGAGGAGGAAGAAGAAGAGGACAGTAATAGAGCAGTTCACTGACATGCATTGAGAATATTTGAGGATAGATGCAATCCTCTGAAGAAATATGGCAATATTAAATTTGTCAAAACTTAGACCCTCAAAGGAATCATTTTGGTCACTGCTGAATCTTGTGTAAGTTCACCTGGATCAACCTACGATGAGGAGCAATGTGCTGAATCCCCTTCAACAATAATTGTCTGTGAGGCCGCGATTCTATGCAATTGCATCATTTAAATTGGATGTTCAAGATATGTGCGGTGTGTCACAGGCTAATCAGATGTTTCAACATGTACAACTAATTGGCTGTTTATCTCCCATCACAAATTGCGATCTGGACGGGCGGATTATGTGTGCACGTGCAAATATATTTACCTCCGCCACCAAAGGCGGATGGAGGTTATGTTTTCACCCCTGTACGTTTGTCTGTCCGTCTGTGAACAAGATATCATAAAAAGTTATTGACGATTTGGACGATATTTGGCAGAGGTAGTTTATGTGACAAGGACGAAATGATTCGATTTGGGTGAAGATCCGGATTCGGATCCGGCTAGTAGAATTTTTAAAGTGATTCTTTACTATTGGGAGCTGGGACCAAAAACGATATATAACATGATATCTCAAAAAGTTAAGAACGGATTTGGACGAAACTTGGTGGACAGGTTGTATGTGTGACAATTACAAATAGATTCGATGTTTATGAAGATCTGAATATGGATTCAGATACGAGAATCAGAGTCGAGGTGTGTGTGTGTGTGTGTGTGTGTGTGTGTGTGTGTGTGTGTGTGTGTGTGTGTGTGTGTGTGTGTGTGTGTTCGTGGTCTGGGAAGCTTATACATTGAAGTTCTGAATGTCCTGAACAAAGTTCAGGGGAGCTTATGCAATGGCGCGTCGTCCGTCCGTCCGTCCGTCCGTCCGTAAACACATGAAACTTCTCCAAAACCACTAATGGGATTGCGAGCAAATTTGGTGCAAATGATATTTGTTGTGTTGTGCCTAAAGTTTGTTCATGGCATTAAAAAAAATCAAGGTCTAAGGTCTTCCAGGGGTCAAAGTGGCTCCAGGTTTGACCACCCTCCCCCCTCCCCTCAAACAGTAATTTGCTTTTTCCTCTGAAGCTGCACACACTATTTCAATGAAACTTGACCACAACCTTCATCACACCCATGATGTACCGAAGAACTTGAAAGTTTCATCGAAATAGTTTGTGTAGTTTCAGAGGAAAAAGCAAATTCCTATTTTGGGAGGTTAAACCTGGATCCACTTTGACCCCCGGTAGACCCCCATAGACCCCAATTGTTTTAATGCCGTGAACAAACTTTAGTCACAACACAACAAATATCATTTGTGCCAAATTTGGTTGCAATCCCATCAGTTGTTTCGGAAAATAAGTTTCATTGGAAGTCATTACAAGAATTGGGGTCTGAGGAAGTATGCGGGATGGGGGGAGAGGGGGGAGGGGGGTTTTTCCCTCGAAATAGGTATTTTTTTTGTTTGTTTGTTTAAAGTCTTATGATTATGGTTGTATGATTCTACATGTTTCCCTGTCTTCTAGCGATCATTGAAACTGGTTAAAAATACCTTTTGTCAGTGTAATATACTGTTTATTCCACCAGGTGAGCGCCAACATTATTGCCCCTATTTTTGGTAATGTACCCAGGTGGCAGGGTCAAAATGATACTGCTCTTGCACCTTATTGCCAGGTGGTGATCATAACAACCAAGTATGTGAATTTTTACACAACTGTTCAGGAGGAGACAGAATGACAGACAGACAGACAGACATACGGATGGAGCCGATTACAATGACTACGATGAAGCGTCTTTATATTTTTTAAAAAGCGTGGGATAAGAAGGATAAGCCTTCCATGGCTAAAGAGAGGGAACAAACTACTTTCTGCTTGCAGATAACTTAAATGCACCGTTAAACACGGAACACCTTGGAATTCAATGCAATTTCCAAAAAAGAAAAAAAAAGGGGGAAATAGCCCCGATTATTCAAATTCCCGAACAAACTTTTGCACATCACGGGTGATGAAGGTTGTAGTCATGTTTCATCGAAATCGTTTGTGTAGTTCTAATTTCGGGACCTGGGTGGGTCAAACCTGGACCCACTTTGACCCCCGGAAGACCCCCTGAGACCTCGATTATTTTTTTAATGCCCTGAACAAACTTGAGTTCCAACACACAAAATATAATCTTCGCAGAGTTTGGTCACAATCGCATCAGCAGTTTCAGAGAAGAACTTGCAAGTGTCTAAGGACGGACTGACCATGCGCCATCCCATAAGCTTCCCAGAAATATGTTTCAGGTGAGGTAAAAATTTAGCTTGTACCCTACATCAAAAAAACATTCATACTAGACAATACAAAACTGCACCAAAAGAGATTACACAAGTTCAAAGTATGCAAAACAAAACAATGGCGGAAGACCAAGATATTTGTTTACATGCGATGTGGTATAAAAAAAAGTCTCATACCAGACGTGGGTCTTGACGCTTCATGCTGAGAGCGGAGACTGCAGACATCACTGAACCCGACTCCAGAGAAACCAGAAACGTTGTCCCGGTGCACATTTGGAGATCCAAAAATCTTTTCACAGAAACTGGAAAGTTCCCGAATAACATTCTCCAAGTTGACGAAAATACTTCCCAAAAGAGAAGAACCTGCAATCTGGACATCTTGCGGCTTTGAAAAAGAATTCATAAATTTACAGAAATCAGCATACATTGCAAATTGTAATTTCTCTTTGGAGAGGGAGAGGAGCTCGGTCCGCAATGCATCCGACTCAGTACAAGCTCGAATAACCTTCTGATTCTCAATTCCAAGCTTATCGATCACTGCTTGGGCTGTTTCTGCTCTGAGGCCTTGGAACTTCAGCCATTCCAAGAAACTCTCCATTTCAACGATGACCTGCGAAGGATACAATGCTTATGTTAATCACAGAAAAGTTATACATGCTATTTTCTTTACTCTGTTTGCAATTTTTGTGAGTTATTTCCATTGACAATCCAATACATTTTTATCCAATAAATGCAGGCTTTTGCATCGAGTTTGTTCACCCGCTGTGTCCCATTTTGTACGTTTGCTTATCAATCAGCATCTAATGAATGTGAGTTATTATATACAGAGACAAAAATAAACCCAGAGCAAACTAGAGGAGACCATTCGGCCCATTATGCTGCGCCACATCAACACCAGACAAAGTTTATCCGCCAAAACGATGCAATTTCATTTGGTGAATGAGGGGAGGAATGTAGATGAGATGATGTGGCACAACCAGGGATATGCCAAGCGCATCAACTACAAATGGGGAAGTACAATTATTTTAATTGTTGAAATAAAATAAAAATGAGAAAAAGCAATCTTTTGTGTTATTTTTTCAGAGGTGGGTGGGGTGGGGGGAGGGGATACGTTTGGGCGATGGCAGTTCTTGGATGAAAAAAAAACACACAGCATCAACCACACACTACCCTTTGACGAGATCCCCCGCAGACACGACACTCCACTCCACTCCAATTCACTTCACTCAGATGCACACAATCACCCAATCCATACTCAAGACACAAACGTCTTGCCAATATCCCGATACTCTTCTATCTCTAAAGCTTCCAGGTATCTATCTAATCCGAATTTAAACTTATTTATTGGTTCTGTTGTCACTGCCTTTCTCGGAGACCATACCATGCATTAACTACTCAATGAGTGAAAGAGCCTTATAGTCAGGCAGATTAGGACCGGATTTGAGATGGATATGGACGTTCCGGACAAAAGCGTTAACTTTTCCCACTTGTTACCAGTTAACTTAGCTTTCCATTTTTGATAGGTACCACTTCCTCCGAATACAATATGGAGGCCATCTTGGATTTCCAAGATCGCTGACACGTAAAAAACCTATGTCTACCAATATCTCAGCTTCTAGGCCACTTAGGATCACAATCTTGATGTCTAAACATCAATTTTCTGAGCCAAGGTTTACAACTATACCATTTAGAAAAGTACCAGACGATTTTTAGTAACACAAAAAAGAAACTGAACATCAAACTTGAAAAAAAAATTAAAACGGAATACTGTTAATGTGCTATAGTCACTGAAAATACTGCAAAAAAATAATGTATTCGGAGGAAGTGGTTCCTACCAAAAATGGAAAGCTAAAGCTATGGGCAGCATGTGGGGAAAATTTAGTGCTTTTGTCCAGAACATAGACATCCATTTGCTGAGCTGCCTGACTATTACCTTACGACTGTATTAACTCTTCTTTTCTTTATGAGGCTACGGCCCCTGGTCCTGTCTCTATCTCTGCTGAATAATTATTCTGCACTTAATTTGTCTATGCCCTTCATATCTTAAACATCTATCATATCCAATCATAACCGCCTCCTTTCTAATGCATGTTACAGGAAGGGGCATTCTTGGGGGAAATGCCATCGGCATAGAAAAGGCCCCTTTATAGGGTATGTGCCATGTGGCAAAGTATAGAAAAGAAGGGACATTCCATAGCTTGTAGAAAATGCCAAACAGAAAATAAGGGACATTCAAAAAATTGTGTGTGCATGCTGGACTGCCCTCGTGTTCTTAGGAAGAACCAAGCAATGCTCTAGAAAAGTTCATATAAAGGGGTGCCCTACGTCTGGCATATAAAATACATCTACTTCTTCTTATGTAAAGTGTAAAGGTATTGTGTTTTTTGTGGTCGTGAGGTTGGAAATGAACTGTGATTGAGTTATTATTGTGATGTGTTTGGAAATCTTAATGTGAATGGGGATTTCACATGGAAGCAGGCCATGGCAGAATGTTTTTGGTGACATCTTCTATGGAAATATGTTGTGGATAATTTAATGGCGCCCCTTTATTGGCCTAATGAGTGAGGCATCAGACTTCCAAGCTGGGGATTGTGGGTTCAAGCCCCATCTGGGTTGAATATTTTTTTCCTTCTTTCTTTTCAAATCTTTTATATAGTCTTGAATAAAGTTTTGTGCGATGAACAAAATGCAATTTGTTCGTCTTTAAAACGTATTCATTCTTAAACCTGATTTTCAGCATCATTATGAGAAATGTCCACAGTGGTATTGTGCCAAATTTTGAGGTACCGGAGCCATTCAAAAATGTGTTGGCCGTGACATCATCACCAGATCTTATCTACCATCACATCAAATTTGAACATGACAAACTATTTGAGCTCCCAAAATGAGCGAGAAAATGAAATATGTACCTTTTACCCTGATAAATAAATGATATGCCAATTTTAACACACACACACACACACACACACACACACACACACACACACACACACACACACACACACACACACACACACACACACCTTGTTTTAAAAAAAATTTTGTTTCTCACAATTCTATCTCTTATGATTTTCAATTCTTATTTATTTTATTCAGTTCTTATTTAAAAATGCATTTAATTAATTGTACAGTATTGGTTGTTCCTAAACTTACATATAAATAATTGAAAGAATTGCTGAAAATGATGCTAATTTCACAACATCCCATATCAACTTTATTTAAATTCTAAACCTCAAAACATAGTTCCCTTACTTAAACCAAGAACCTTAACCTGTGTGAAATTGACTAGTTTCCCGACTGCATGGATCATCAGATGGGCACCGTTCTTCCTCGAGGTTTCGATCCTTTCAGTCCAGAACGTCTCCAAACGGCGGATCCACAACCTCGATCATGGATCCACATCAATAGATGGTACATCAGTAGATCCACAACCTCAATCATGGATCCACATCAATAGATGTTACATCAGTAGATCCACAACCTCAGTTGCATCCAGGCAGTCAGTCAACTCATTAATGAAACATCATTTATTCCAACTTCACTCGCAATAGGATTTAATGTATTATCATCTATATTATAATAGGCTACGGTGATTCTGTCCGTCTGTCCGGGGGTGTGGCTTACTCCGTTGAGAGAGTAGCTCCACCCATTCTAGGAGAGGCTTCAAATAAACAAATATCCACCATTTTATTAACTCGCATAGCTCTGAGGCCTGTTTTGTAGGCCTGTGGTGTCTTGCTCTCTCTCCCAGTTTTATTTCAAATCAAATTCGATATATCATTTCATTTTTCACAGTCGCTAACATAGTTTTAGACTCGATTGAAAAAAAACGGGAAGAAAATCCGATGAAAGTTTCCGTTTATAGAACGAAATGAATTCTCAAAGGCCTGTAACTTCAAGGCCATTGAGTCTCTCTCATGCCTTTATCTCCAATCTAACTCACCATCTGATTTCATTTTTATCGATGGTTTTAGACTCGGTGTCAGCAATAATTGAGAACATTCACACACATGCGGGAAAATGCAGATATATTTTTAAAAATCACATCATGATGTATCATACGTTGTCGTTGCCCAACATGACACCGACGGCAACGTGTCGACATATATTAAAAATTCGCTTTTTCTTTTCTGTTAAGATATATTACTTTTTCGTTTGATGACAGTCGTCACAAAAACGTCAACAATGATGCCGACATATATTTCTTCGTTTTTATTTCATTCAACATTATTATCCGGAAGTAAAATATGTTTCAGGAAATTACCGAGAGATATTTCTTCGTTTTTTTTTATTAGTTATGTGCGCATACACTTTAAAGAGATTTATTTGAAATCTTCAATTTTCCACAATATAATTTACTTGCCATTTGTCATTTGATGATTACGAGATTTCTCGTGAGGATCGTGACAATTCATGCGTTGCATGGAAACTTCTATTTCCAAAATGAATGAGACGCTCGATGAAGAACGCAGACTTGAACAGGATGCAGCAAGAAAACGAATGAGACGGGCGAACGAGTCCATCGACGAACGTCAATGCAAACTTGAACATGATGGAGCAAGAAAAAGAACGAGACGGGAGAAAAACGAGAGAAACAAGACGTGGGAAAGCCGATTGGAGAGGCGAGTGAGGAGCAATTGGAGAGGAGAGTGAGGCGCGATTGGAGAGGAGAGTGAGGCGCGATTGGAGGGGAGTGTGAGGCGCGATTGGAGGGGGTGTGAGGCGCGATTGGAGGGGGTGTGAGGTGCGATTGGAGGGGAGTGTGAGGCGCGATTGGAGGAAAGTGTGAGGCGCAATTGGAGGGGAGTGTGAGGCGCGATTGGAGAGGAGTGTGAGGCGCGATTGGAGAGGAGTGTGAGGGGCGATTGGAGAGGAGTGTGGCGCGATTGGAGAGGCGTGTGAGGCGCGATTGGAGAGGGGTGTGAGGCGCGATTGGAGAGGCATGTGAGGCGCGATTGGAGAGGAGTGTGAGGCGCGATTGGAGAGGAGTGTGAGGCGTGATTGGAGAGGAGTGTGAGGCGCGATTGGAGAGGAGTTTGAGGTGCGATTGGAGAGGAGTGTGAGGCACGATTGGAGAGGAGTGTGAGGAGCTATTGGAGAGGAGTGTGAGGAGCTATTGGAGAGGAGTGTGAGGAGCTATTGGAGAGGAGTGTGAGGAGGTATTGGAGAGGAGTGTGAGGAGGTATTGGAGAGGAGTGTGAGGCGGTGTTGGGGAGGAGTGTGAGGTGCTATTGGAGAGGAGTGTGAGGAGTTATTGGAGAGGAGTGTGAGGAGGTATTGGAGAGGAGTGTGAGGCGGTATTGGAGAGGAGAGTGAGGCGTGATTGGAGAGGGGTGTGGGGGATTGGAGAGGAGAGGAGTGTGACGGATTGGAGAGGAGAGGAGTGTGAGGGATTGGAGAGGAGAGGAGTGTGAGGGATTGGAGAGGAGAGGAGTGTGAGGGATTGGAGAGGAGATGAGTGTGAGGGATTGGAGAGGAGAGGAGTGTGAGGGATTGGAGAGAAGATGTGTGTGAGGGATTGGAGAGGAGGTGTGTGTGAGGGATTGGAGAGGAGGTGTGTGTGAGGGATTGGAGAGGTGTGTGAGGGATTGGAGAGGAGTGTGAGGAGGGATTGGAGAGGAGTGTGAGGAGGGATTGGAGAGGAGTGTGAGGAGGTGTTGGAGAGGAGTGTGAGATGTTGGAGAGGAGTGTGAGGAGGTATTGGAGAGGAGTGTGAGGAGGTATTGGAGAGGTGTGAGAGGAGGTATTGGAGAGGCGTGTGAGGAGGTATTGGAGAGGTATGAGAGGAGGTATTGGAGAGGCGTGTGAGGAGGTATTGGAGAGGAGTGTGAGGAGGTATTGGAGAGGAGTGTGAGGAGGTATTGGAGAGGAGTGTGAGGAGGTATTGGAGAGGAGTGTGAGGAGGTATTGGAGAGGAGTGTGAGGAGGTATTGGAGAGGAGTGTGAGGAGGTATTGGAGAGGAGTGTAAGGAGGTATTGGAGAGGAGTGTGAAGAGGTATTGCGTTGTGCAATTCATGCGTTGCATGGAAACTTCCATTTCCAAAATGAATGAGACGGTCGATGAAGAACGCAGACTTGAACAGGATGCAGCAAGAAAACAAATGAGATGGGAGAACTGCACAGGATGCTGCTGCAACAACGATGAGGAGGGTTGGAGAGGAGCAAGGAGTTGGAGAGGAGATAGGGGTTGGAGAGGAGATAGGGGTTGGAGAGTGAGGAGCTAGGGGTTGGAGAGAGGAGCTAGGGGTTGGAGAGTGAGGAGCTAGGGTTTGGAGAGTGACGAGCTAGGGGTTGGAGAGTGAGGAGCTAGGGGTTGGAGAGGAGCGAGGGGTTGGAGAGCGAGGAGTAAGGGGTTGGAGAGTGAGGAGCTAGGGGTTGGAGAGTGTGGAGCTCGGGGTTGGAGAGTGAGGAACTAGGGGTTGGAGAGTGAGGAGCTTGGGGTTGGAGAGTGAGGAGCTAGGGGTTGGAGAGTGAGGAGCTAGGGGTTGGAGAGGAGCAAGGGGTTGGAGAGCGAGGAGCAAGGGGTTGTAGAGTGAGGAGCGAGGAGTTGGAGAGTGAGGAGCGAGGGGTTTGCGAGTGAGGAGCGATGGGTTTGTGAGTGAGGAGCGAGGGGTTTGCGAGTGAGGAGCGAGGAGACGGAGAGCGAGGAGGGAGGGGTTGGAGAGCAAGGAGAGAGGGGTTGGAGAGCGAGGCGTGAGGGGTTGGAGAGCGAGGTGCGAGGCGTTGGAGAGCAAGGCGCGAGGGGTTGGAGAGCGAGGAGCGAGGGGTTGGAGAGCGAGGAGCGAGGGATTGGAGAGCGAGGAGCGAGGGGTTGGAGAGCGAGGAGCGAGGGGTTGGAGAGCGAGGAGCGAGGGGTTGGAGAGCGAGGAGCGAGGGGTTGGAGAGGGTGGAGCGAAGGGATGGAGAGCGAGGAGCAAGGGGTTGGAGAGCGAGGAGCAAGGGGTTGGAGAGCGAGGCGTTGGAGAGCGAGGAGCGAGGGGTTGGAGAGCAAGGAGCTAGGGGTTGGAGAGCAAGGCGGTTGAGGAGCGAGGGGTTGGAGAGCGAGGAGCTTGGGGTTGGTGAGCAAGGAGCGAGGCATTGGAGAGCGAAGAGCTAGGGGTTGGAGAGCGAGGAGCTAGGGGTTGGAGAGCGAGGAGCGAGGGGTTGGAGAGCGAGGAGCTAGGTGTTGGAGAGTGGGGAGCGAGGGGCTGGAGAGTGAGGAGCAAGGAGTTGGAGAGTGAGGGCTGATTGGAGCAGAGAGTGAGGAGCGATTGGAGAGGAGAGTGAGGAGCGATTGGAGAGGAGAGTGAGGAGCGATTGGAGAGGAGAGTGAGGGGCGATTGGAGGGGAGTGTGAGGAATTGGAGAGGAGTGTGAGGGATTGGAGAGGGATTGGAGAGGAGTGTGAGGAAGTATTGGAGAGGAGTGTGAGGAGGTATTGGAGGGGAGTATGAGGAGGAGTGGGATTGGAGTGGCGTGCGGGTGGAGAGAGGAGAGTGTCAGGTGGAGAGGAGTGAGGGGTCACATATTATGTGAAATAAATAAATTGTGTTCATTACACCATTTCTGGATCTGATGAATTGCCAGTAACCATTTTGTAAAATTTAATATGCAGCATCTCAATCAAGATGTCAAAATGTCACACACGTCCATGCCCGTGGGATTCCCATGGGTGACTCCACTAGACTGCAGCAAGAAAAAGAACGAGACGGGAGAACGAGACCCTCGACGTGATCACAGACTCACACAGGATGCTGCTGAAACAACGATGAGGAGGATTGGAGAGGAGAGAGAAATTGGAGAGGAGTGAGGGGTTGGAGAGTGAGGAGCAAGGAGTTGGAGAGTGGGGAGCGAGGAGTTGGAGAGTGAGGTGCAAGGGGTTGGAGAGTGAGGAGCAAGGAGTTGGAGAGTGAGGAGCGAGGAGTTGGAGAGTGAGGAGCGAGGAGTTGGAGAGTGAGGAGCAAGGAGTTGGAGAGTGAGGAGCTAGAGGGTGGAGAATGAGGAGCTAGGGGTTGGAGAGCGAGGAGCGAGGTGTTGGAGAGCGAGGAGCTAAGGGTTGGAGAGTGAGGAGCTAGGTGTTGGAGAGGAGAGTGAGGAGCGATTGGAGAGGGGAGTGAGGAGCGATTGGAGAGGGGAGTGAGGAGCGATTGGAGAGGAGAGTGAGGAGCGATTGGAGGGGAGTGTGAGGATTTGGACAGGAGTGTGAGGGATTGGATTGGAGAGGAGTGTGAGGGATTGGAGAGGAGTGTGAGGGATTGGAGAGGAGTGTGAGGGATTGGAGAGGAGTGTGAGGGATTGGAGAGGAGTGTGAGGAAGTATTGGAGAGGAGTGTGAGGAGGTATTGGAGGGGAGTGTGAGGAGGAGTGGGATTGGAGAGGCATGGGGGTGGAGAGAGGAGAGTGTCAGGTGGAGAGGAGTGAGGGGTCACATATTATGTGAAATAAATAAATTGTATTCATTACACCATTTCCAGATCTGATGAATTGCCAGTAACCATTTTGTAAAATTTAATGTGCAGCATCTAAATCAAGATATCCAAATGTCACACAAGTCCATGCCCATGGGATTCCCACGGGTGACCCCACTGGTATATGTATAACTTTCCTTACACACTAAATTATATGATATCATTAAATCATGCACATCTTACCTTAAATACACCATATCTACCAACCAGCACGGCCACACCACCTACATCTGGATCAAACTGTATTTCGAATGTTGAAACTGTCACCTATAACGGTTTTTGGCATGCTGCTGTATCCTAGCAACAACCGATTCCTAGCAACATTGATTTGTAGTATATTTAATTCTTATATTGTACTGTATTTACATAAATATCTCGTGAATAATATTTTTACAATTCGTATTGTATTTTACTAATTCGATTTAGTGCCTTTTTGTGATATTAAAGAAAACTTGTTTTTAATCTACCAACTGTAGCTCCCTGCGCTAACATACGTCTGACTAGTTGTTGTAATTTATTGACAAGCTCCGAGCTGTGTGGTTGCTCTCACAGTCCTAATTATTTCACCTGCAACCGTACCATAAAATAGCTTTTTAGGAATGTTGCTGTCTAAGAAAGGCATTCGGACAATGTGGAATGGAAAAGCATAGATGATGAAGGTGCACACACAACACACACACACACACACACACACACACACACACACACACACACACACACACACACACACACACACACACACACACACACACACATGCTGGGAGCTATTATGCCCCTCCCCCTTTGTATTTACTTACTGCTTTACCAATTACCAAGTGTAACCTATTATATGTTTTGCTTTGACTGATTTCTGTACTCTTTTATAATACTTAGTTCTTTCTTGTGCATTGAGGATGTGCCAGGCCCTAATAAGGAGTTCTGTGCTCTGAAGCTTTTGCCCTGTGTGGGCACAATCTGTTGTTCCCCTTTCCAGCCTTGGTTGCAGCTGCAGTCTCTCGGCCTCCTACACATGTCTTTCCCAATATCCTGCATTTTGACACATTTACGAGTGTCCACTCCCTTTGTACTTTCCCAAACACAAGTTTCTATACAGAAAGTTGTAAACTTGTTGCCACATATCACTGACCCTTTTCCTTATCTGTACTTACTCATGAATGGCCTTGCTGTGCTGGCTTTACTTCCTTTAACTAACTGAACAACAGGATGGGACTATGGTGGGAGGGTCAATGAGCCCATTCTGTCTCTGCATCTTGTGAGCTAAACCCAACCCTGATATTTCTTATATAAAGCAAGTTCTAATTGAATTATTTCAGAGCATCTTGTTGGTGTGTTGGTCACTTTGTGTGAGTATCCAGTGACATTTTGCTTCTCCGCAAGCTTGTGTAATCGAGTTCTAATAAATATATCCGTTGCTCCTTTACCCTGAGTCCTTTGAGTCCTCTGGTTCCAAGTTCTAAGTCTCGTTCTCGGCAAATGGTGGCAGCGGTGGGATCAGTCGAGCAGTCCGGGACGCGGTCCCAGGCAAGTGAGTGGTGAGACCAGCGCTGGCAATTGATCCGGGTCAGGTGAGCAGTGGTTTTCTTTTGTTTTTCCTTTATAGCCTGGGGTCAGCCCAAATTGTGAACCACTCTCTTGCTCGGGTGCCGTTTGTTCCGTTCCCTGTTCATACCTGTTCCACGAACCTAAATTTAATTACGGACCGCTTGGGTCCTGGAGCAACTGACTGTTTATGGACTCGTCAGGGTAACGTTACATAAGAGGATAGTGCCCCACGTTGGGCGCCAAGGGGTAAGGGGTGATAGATCTCTGGGTAGTAAGGGTAAAGATAAGGGCGGCGTCCCGACCCGAGGCCTACCTGGGAGACGTCGGAATTTTAAGTAAGATTGGAAGTATTTTAAGGGCGTAAGGTGCCAGGAAATAAGGTTAGGATAGACAGCCGTACCGCGCGAGGCGGGCGATCCTCACGGGTACAAGGCTGTGAGCTAGGTAGCGTGTCTGTACCGCGAGGCGGTCGATCCTCACGAGTATAAGGCTACGCGCCTCTCGAGATTAGATAGACGGCCGTACCGCGAGGCGGGCGATCCTCACGGGTACAAGGCTACGTCGGTAAACTAAATTTTCCTAGGATGGGTAACAGAATGGGTAATAAGACTGTAAAGGCAGGTGAACCGCTTAGAAATACTCCAGCATTTTTTATGTTTCGGAGGTATGGCTATGCTGCTGCGAGACCAGGGAAGTCATGGGTTGCGCTGACTAAGGACTTAGGTGAACCGTGGCCCGAAGAAGGGTCTTTTGCGTTGGAAAAGTTGGATGTGTTGTATGAGGCATTAGAAAAGTTTGAACAGACCACGAAGCACTTCCCGCCTGACTATTGGAAAGTCTTTGGCTGGTGGAAGGAAGAAGCGATGAAGCGACACGCAAAGTCGAAACAGGCCAGCTTGGCTGGGGAGGTAACCAAACTTAAGGGTCTGAGGAAACAGGCGAATAAAGTGCAGGATGAAGCAATTAAAGAAATAGAAAACCAGGCAAACGCGCGACTGATGCCGCTCGTTGAAAACCCAGACCCCGCGGGAGGGGAGGTAGTGACCCATCTATCCTCCCCAGCCCCAGACCTAGGCCCTGTCCCGGGGCTTCAGGCACCACCTATCCTTTCTGCGCTCCCGCCACCACCTCCCTATAACCCCGCTACCATCGCGCCCCAGTTACCCCAGGGTTCGATACCCCACGGCATGATGGCCGTTACCCCCCAGAACTATTCAAGCCAGGGAAACCTGTTTGCACAGCTCGGGGCTAACGGGATAGATGACGGGACCGATATCGCAGGGTTCCCACCACCGATAGGACAGGGAGGGCTACACCCCTCGCTGCTAGGTTGCAATGGGATAGAGACCTCACCAACCGCCCCATTGGAATGTCAGGAAATAAAGGGAGAAAAGTTGTGCCCCCTACAAACTATAGGAGTCAATGCTCAAGGTCAGGGGGTTCGAGAAAGGGTACCATGGAAAGAGTCCTCTTTAACGGTAATGCGGGAAAGGGTTCAACATTTGCTTATTGAGGACCCACGGCAGATAGTGCCAACCATGTCGAATTGGTTTTTAGCTGGCGAGTGCGACTACCGAGACATAACACATATGGGAGCGTCCGTGCTCCCACCCAAAGTATGGGAGAAGGCTAGAGTTAGAGCACACTGGCCACCGGTCAACCCAAGGGCAGCAGGACAGGGCCAGATAACACTAGCGCAATGGGATGCACTGAAGGTCCGGCTGCTGGATGCAGTTGGGGAGGCACTGTTGCCAGCAGGGGGTCCCGATTGGGGAAAAATCGGGGCCATAAAACAAAAACCAGGCGAACAAATTGGAGATTACCGGGAAAGGTTGGAAAAGGCGATCGCGCGTTGGGGAGGACTGGGTCCGATGCAGCTGGGAGGGCTACCCCAACCATTGGTAAATCAATATTTAATCGAGGGGCTTCGGCCGGTATTAAAGAAACAGGTACAGTCCGTCCTCTTCGGCTGGAAGGGAATGACAACCAACGAATTATGCGACAAGCTGGAACAATGCCCGGGCTCCTCCTTAGAGGAGAAAAAGGATATTAAGGAGGAAGTATTGCAAATGCTTGTTCAGGAGAAACGGGCTCAATTTAATCAAATTGCAAAAGGGGATCAGAGTCAGAGCCACATACGCGAACAGTGCCAGAAGTGGGGGCCTGTCCGGGGTTATGATGAGGACCGAGGGAGGGGGTGTCCGATTTTCTATAAGGGCCAATTCCCTAACGGAGAGTGGGTCCACCACGAGACCCGCCATTGCGATGATGGTTGTACGGACGAAGACTTTGGAATAATTGATATGGACGAGATAAAACAACAATGGACAATACCTCCCCCTCTTCCCCCTCCTCCTCCAAACCCTCAAACTTGGACTGTACCAGGGCCCCCTCCCCAAAACTGGTACCCACCAAGACCCCTTCTCCAAACCCCTGGGCCACCCCCCAATAGTGGGATGCAAAATGGACCGAGGGGAACCTGGGCCCCGCCTCGGGGTCTGCCGCAATGGCAACCAGCGAACCAGTCCCAGTGGGGGCCGCCAGAACGCCGACAGGGGGGAAGGGGCGCCGTAGTAGGACGACCTATGCCCTCCGCACCGTCGGTTCCCCAGGAGCCGTGCCATTATTGCAAGCAAATGGGACACTGGAGACGTGATTGCCCAAGTGCTCGCAAGGGGTTTCCACCCCAGTACAATAGTCCACCGCAGTACAATAGAGGGGCCTATTGACGGGACGCTGGCGGGTCGCCCAAGGAGTGCCCTCTCTTGACCATGACACCGGAAGAGGAACCGACTTTGACGTTGGATGTGGAGGGAAAACAATTAGAATTTCTCGTCGATACGGGTGCGACTCGCAGCACAATTAACGAGGGGCAGTTGCCATCTTTGCGCCCCACGGCAAGGAACGTTCAAATACTGGGCGTTTCAGGCTTACCCCAAGCGCTTCCTATTTCGGAGGAAGTGCGAGTAACATGCGGCCCGCTGGAGGCTAAACACGCTTTCTTGATGACCACTACCGCCCCGACAAATCTGTTAGGACGGGATTTACTGTGCCGGTTGGGCTGTCAAATTTCATGTACCGAGGAGGGAGTTTTCGTAGACGTGGCGGAGTCTAAACGCGACTTGTTGATGACGGCACTGGCTCGTCCCGGCCCCACCGCGTATTGGTGGCGCTTGGATCCAGGGGCTTTGTCTGCTTGGACATATATCATAGATAATGTGTGTTTGGACAGTTCAGTGCTGCGAGATTGGATGCAACTGCACCAAATTTCGATAAAGGACTTAAAGGATAATCCACCCCATTGCACTGCGTACTATGATGCAACGGGTGAGGACGAGAACTACCGGGAAAGGGTTAAGGAAAAGCTGGGCAAATGGACGCCTCTACACTTGTCACGGGTATGGATCGGGCGTGAGGGAATAGGAATTGAGGTAGTCCTAACCCCGAGTCAACATGCGTTGACCCAATACCCCGAAGGAGCGGTCGCCCATGTTACCCTCACTACTGCCAAAGGGTGGCCGCCGGAAAGTGTAGGTTGGATGGTAGGGCGGTTACGAGAAGTTCCCTTACATGGTTATCGGTGTAAGAGGGGCCGCTGGACTTTGAAACGGCTCGAAAACGGTGAAGGGTTCTCAATTGACATTAAGGCAGAACGGAGGGATGGAAAGTTCGAAGAGGCAGAGTTGCCCCCCAAAGGCACCTATCCCGTGAGGGCAGTGCTAACGGACCCGGGTGAGTCAGATTACCTCCTAGCGGAGCTGCCAGATCATCTATGGCCTCAGACAGACGGTGAGGTTGGGCGGATGCGAGACGCCGAACCTCTAGTGATATCAGTGCAGCCAGGGATGCGCTTGCCAAACGTAAAACAGTATAAGCTACGACCTGAGGCCGACGTAGGCATAGCTCCAGTAATTCAATCCCTAGTGGAACAGAAAATTATCGTGGAAACTAACAGCCCATGTAATACACCAATTTTGCCAGTAAAGAAGCCGACAAAGGACAAATGGAGGTTTGTACAGGATTTGAGGGAGGTGAACAAGGTAATACAGGGCATACACCCACTAGTTCCAAATGGAGAAACCCTCATGATGTCAATCCCGCCGGACGCATCATACTTCACAGTTATCGACCTTTGTTCTGCGTTTTTCTCTGTGCCCATTGCGGCTGAGTCACAATACTTATTCGCTTTCACCCATAGGGGGCGCCAGTATACTTGGACAGTACTACCTCAAGGGTTTTCAGATAGCCCCACTCTGTTTTCCCGGGCGCTGCACCGCGACCTGGCGGACGTGGAATTGACGGGAGGGTCAGTGTTGTTACAATACGTTGACGATTTGCTGATTTGCTCCCCTTCTAAGGAGGCGTGCGAAATAGATTCCATGGCCCTATTAAAGGCCTTGGCGGCCAAAGGCCACAAAGTAGGCAGACCAAAACTTCAATTTGTGCGGAAAGTTGTAACATACTTGGGACACGCCATTCTCGCACGGGAAACGAGAATTGGATGCTGCACGGGTGACCACTATCACGACGTTGCCTCGCCCTCGCACGCAACGAGAAATGCTGCGCTTTCTAGGTATGACGGGATATTGCCGCACTTGGATACTTGATTTTGCGCTGCTAGCTAAGCCACTGTATGAGGCGACCAAAGCAACCGACTTGGATTATTTGGTGTGGACGGATGAATTGAAGCGATGTTTTGACGGGTTGAAACGGGCGTTGGTCACGGCACCGTCATTAGGACTTCCGGATTATGCGAAACCATTTACCCTTTACACTCACGCCGTGGGAGGTTTCGCCCAGTCAGTTTTGACACAGACCCATGGGGATAAGGAGCGTCCGGTAGCCTACTTTAGTAAGAAGTTAGACCCGGTCGAACGAGGGTTTCCGGTGTGCCTGCAAGCCGTGGCGGCGGCCAGGTACGCAGTAGAAAGGACAGCGGACATCGTTATGGGACACCCAGTAACGTTACGGGTACCACATTGCGTCACTTCACTGTTGTTACAGCGAAGCACACAGCATTTGTCTAACACTAGATTAATGCAATACGAATCCGCACTGATCACTGCAGCCAACATCAAGATCGAACGTTGCACGACACTCAACCCAGCCTCACTGATGCCCACCCCAGACGAGGGTGAACCCCATGTGTGCACCGACGTCGTGCAGCTAGTCTCCACAGTGCGATCGGATTTAAAGGACCATCCCTTAGAATACCCGGATTGTACATATTATGTCGATGGATCAGCTAGGCGTGCATGGGACGGGTCCCTGTTGTCCGGGTACGCTGTGTGCTCGGGTAGCGAAACGGTAGAAAGCGGGCGTCTTCCACCTACATTTTCCGCACAGCAGGCGGAGCTGTGCGCCCTGACCAGAGCGTGCAGCTTGGCGGAAGGCCTTGCCGTCAATATTTACACAGATTCGGCCTACGCTCACGGCGTAGTCCACGATAAAGGAGCCATTTGGAAGATGCGAGGTTTTCTCACATCTGCCGGTTCAGTGATAAAAAAATGGCGCGTTGGTAGAAGGGCTCCTCCGAAGCATTTTACTTCCCCGCGCTATTGCGGTAATTAAATGTCGTGGTCACCAAAGGGCGGACACTGACGTTGCCCGGGGCAATGCAAGGGCGGACGAGGCGGCAGGAATGGCCGCCAACCAACAGGTAGAACGCAACATGCCCATGGTGACACGAGCACAGAAGACATCCGCACAGATTGCTGACATACCGACTGTGGGACCACCCGCCACACCAACTAAGGACGATATCATAAATTTGCAAAACGCTGCACCGACGGCCGAACACGAGGTCTGGCTCAAACGAGGAGCGATACGCCCTGGGCCAGGGGAAATGTGGACCCTCGATGAGAAACCTATAGCACCTCAGGCCCTACTGCCTTGGCTGGCACGCATGGCACATCAAAATGGTCATGTGTGCCAGAGGGGGGTGATGGGTCAGATAGACTACACTTGGGCAGCGCCAGGACTGTCACGGATTGTATCCGAAGTGTGCCGATCGTGTGTGGTTTGCCAGCAACACAATAGAGGGGCGCCGCCGAGACATGCACATGACGGGGGACGGCCCCCGCCAAGTGGGCCGTTCGCCACTATCGAGTTCGATTTTACAGAATTGGAACCAAGCATGTCGTTTCGCTATGTGTTGGTAATCGTAGATACGTTCACCAAATGGGTCGAAGCATACCCATGCGTCAAGTCCGATGCCCCGACAGTAGTGAAGCGCCTCGTGCGGGATTTTATGTGCAGATTTGGCATCCCCCAGATAATTTCGTCAGATCAAGGGGGCCATTTCACGGCGCAAGTGGTTAAGGGCATCCTGAAGGCGTTGGGCGTTAAACAGTCCTTCCATTGCGTTTACCACCCACAGTCATCGGGACTTGTGGAACGAACGAATAAGACCTTAAAGAATAAACTAGCGAAGCTATGCGCAGACACAGGCTTGAGGTGGCCGGAGGCTCTCCCGCTTGCATTAATGAGCATCCGTTCCACCCCGGGTCGCACTACGGGCCTTTCTCCCCACGAAATATTAATGGGACGCCCTATGAGCTTGCCCGTGTCAGCACCAACGGACATGTCCACCCTTGCTTTGCCAGTAATGGATGACATGCTTTTGAGATTTTGCATAGGCTTGTCCAATGTGGCACGCAGCATTCATGCTCGAGTACGAGAGGCGCTGCCTGAACCAATAGGCCACGCCATCCACAACTTCCAGGCCGGCGACTGGGTGCTCGTAAAGCACTTCACCCGCAAGGCTGCCTTGGAGCCACGGTGGAAGGGACCATTCCAGGTGCTACTGGTCACACCGACGGCAGTCTTCTGCGAGGGTAAACCTTCGTGGATCCACGCCACTCACTGTAAGTTGTCCATTCCCGCACCACAGGCCACACAAGACACCGCACCTCACACGGCTGAAGACAATGCACCGGTTAGGGCACTACAGTCTCCTAAGGGCGGCGACGATGGTCATGATGATGGGAATTCTGGGCAGCTGCCTAACAAACCCCGCCAAGGATAGGCTTCTGCAGTTTAACCCACTGAGAGAGGATCTCCCCAAATACCCAGGACACGACAACTACACGTTATTTAAACTTTACTCCGTCAAATACATAACGGCTCCCCGGGGACAGGGGATAGTAGTACATTGCTGTGAGTTGGAGACACATTTCAAGTGGTTATCTGTAAGATGGATGGAAGCTATGGTGGTACACAATGGGACACCACAGGCACGCATGACAACCCCACGCATAGTCTTAACTAAAGTTAGAAAGGTGAAAAATGGAAGGTTTACTGGGACCGTGAATAGTCACGCCGCCGCAGGATATCAATGGGGCACGGGCATCGACAATACTACTCTCCTACTGTCGCATGCCCTCGTCGGCCCACACACCACGATAATACTTGAATGTGGAATATGGCCCCCGCGCACGCTGATTAGAAGGAACAAAAAGAGGGGAGAGACCCAACACCAATTCCGGCCTAGTTGTGCCGCCTACGTCATTAAACCCCCTCCTGCCCAGGAAGTAAGAAGGAAGCCAGAGGAGAACACATACTGGAAGGTCGCACGGCACATGGCCACAGTACAGAATAGGACACAGTGTTGGATGTGTATGCACCTTCCCCGCACCAGCACAGCAGGCATACCAATGGTAGTGTTACCCCTATCACTCAATGATTTGTGCTCAAAGCCACTAGATACCAAATGCATTAGTACAACTCTGACAAGCCAAGGTTCTGATGAAACCGCGTGTAAACGAGTTTTCCAGTACTCCCCCCCAATCCTGTCCCGACACTTTGAGGAACGTCCGGCGCCGGTTTGGGTCAAGCCGGCATGGGGGGCCCTCTGCTTAGAAGGAAAGGGCCAAGTAATGGTAGGCAAATCCGTGTGTAGAGATACCCTTCCCGCGGACCCGAGGAGAGGGAAACACACGCTGCTAGTGAATGTTACAAGCTCGCCCTTGCATAACCTCACACACCTCCAGTTGGCATGGAAACTGGAAAACGGGACAAACACTATCCCAGGCCTTCTCACTTGCATGACCACCCATTTAGTGGCTCCGCACGGGACCATGTTTGTATGCGGGAACAAAGCTTACCCGTACTTACCTGATAATTGGGGAGGAACTTGCTATTTAGGATCAGTTTTCCCAGAAATGGAAATGCGACAACACTTGCATAATACCACCGCACTCATAAGGACACAACGAAGCACCTATTGGCACGACGACGACACCACTACTTTACACGGCGCTGATTGGGAGAAAGCCGTTAGCTTCTTCTTCCCATGGGCTGGGACGGTCATGAACAGTTACCGCATTGACAAAATTGCGTTAATCTTAGAAAGGGTGGCCAACGACACCGCTACAGCACACGACGAAATGTTGGACACGGTTGTACACCTGCGTACAATGGTTATGCAAAATAGGGTTGCGTTAGATATGCTATTGGCAGAACGAGGAGGGGTATGTGGGATAATTAAGGGTAAATGTTGTACTTTTATTCCTGACCCTTCACAAGGGGTCAGTGCTGCTATTATAAGGTTAAGAGAAAGTGCTCACATATTGACAAGGGATCGCATGGATCGGGAAGCCTCCCACCAGTGGCTTACCGACTGGTTTAAAGGATGGACAGGGACGATAGTAAAGTGGATATTGACCGCCTTGGCAATAGTCCTTGGACTAGTGGTTTGTTGTGTACTAATCAAGGCTTTAGTCCTTGCGTGTGCGAGAAAGTTTACCACAGGATGGACACTGAAGACGACACCGGAAAAGACCATGGTGATGATCGACCAGCGGACCGTGGGTCCAGACGACACTCCGGCCGTCGACGTGACTGCAGATCGCGGATCCTGGAACAACAACCCGAACGAGTCTCTGGGCCGCGACAATGAGATCTCCGCTTCCGAAGATTGTTCTTCCTTTGTTGATATTACTGATAATGATGTTGATTACACAATTGCGGACCTCAGAGCATTTCAGGCTGCCAGGAGGCCGATTACTCCGGACCCCAACATGTCGCATGCAGACGCCAACAAGTTCCTAAGGGACTCTGCTCGTTTCTTCTCAATGTGTAAGGCTATGACTGTTGCTGGCCGCCGACGCCGCAGGCCTACGCCACCTGAGAATAATGTTACTGATGATGATTCTGATGATGATGAGGGCCACTTGCCAAGGACCCCGACTGATGTTTATGTCTCAATGCAGGCTTTGCCTCTTTATGTTTCCCGGGCTCACCTTTATGTCTCACCAGCTCACAGTGAGTCAACCGTCACTGACCCTGGCCTGGATTTGGACCCACCTGCAACCCCAAGCCCGGATGGAGAGGAACTCAACATTGGAGATACTTTGAGTTCCGAATCTGATCGTTTTACGAATTCGTCCAGGGATAACAGCGATGGAAGCAGCATCGCCTCGGACGATTTCGACTTTGACCCAAAGGAAGTTTCTCTCCCTCCTTTGGATCGTTATGCTTTGTTTTATGGCCATAGGTTTGAGCCACCTGATACTGACGATGTTGTGTCTTCCCCAGATCCACAGCATGTAAGAGACCTCATGAACATGAATATCGATTGAGCACTGAAGATCTCCAAGGATTTCACCTGGGGAAGCCTGGGCGAGCTCCAGTCAGGGGGGAGTCCGGCTGCACCTCTGAGGTGGGAAGGGTGGGTCGGAGATCTCCCTGGGTGTGGACCCCGGTGGAACCAGAGGTCTTCGTTGGGGATTCAACGCGCTATTCGATCTTCATGCTTCTACGGCCTCACCTCATACACCCATCTACACCTGACTTACATCATACAACCACATACACCCACTTACACCCACATACCCGCGGATTCCGCTGAGTACGGTGTGGTGCCTTGGGTGGGTACGAGACATGCTCACTGGGCTGCATCCGCGCGGTATGTTTAGTGAACATTTTACACTGTCTGTCTCACCTCTCTTGGAGGATTTTTTATGCCATTTGATCACCTTGCTTTTACGGCCTTACATTGCATATTCACATACAGACGCGAATCATCCTGCCGGTGCTGTGTGGTGCTTTGCGTACGGGACATGCTCGCCGGGCTGCCTTCGCGTGATATGTTGAAGGATTTTTGATTTGATTTGATTCTGCTTTGTTTTTGAAATAAAGGCCTTTGATTGGCTCGTAGATAACTTTGTATCTTAGATCCAAAAGGGCGGTATGCTGGGAGCTATTATGCCCCTCCCCCTTTGTATTTACTTACTGCTTTACCAATTACCAAGTGTAACCTATTATATGTTTTGCTTTGACTGATTTCTGTACTCTTTTATAATACTTAGTTCTTTCTTGTGCATTGAGGATGTGCCAGGCCCTAATAAGGAGTTCTGTGCTCTGAAGCTTTTGCCCTGTGTGGGCACAATCTGTTGTTCCCCTTTCCAGCCTTGGTTGCAGCTGCAGTCTCTCGGCCTCCTACACATGTCTTTCCCAATATCCTGCATTTTGACACATTTACGAGTGTCCACTCCCTTTGTACTTTCCCAAACACAAGTTTCTATACAGAAAGTTGTAAACTTGTTGCCACATATCACTGACCCTTTTCCTTATCTGTACTTACTCATGAATGGCCTTGCTGTGCTGGCTTTACTTCCTTTAACTAACTGAACAACAGGATGGGACTATGGTGGGAGGGTCAATGAGCCCATTCTGTCTCTGCATCTTGTGAGCTAAACCCAACCCTGATATTTCTTATATAAAGCAAGTTCTAATTGAATTATTTCAGAGCATCTTGTTGGTGTGTTGGTCACTTTGTGTGAGTATCCAGTGACATTTTGCTTCTCCGCAAGCTTGTGTAATCGAGTTCTAATAAATATATCCGTTGCTCCTTTACCCTGAGTCCTTTGAGTCCTCTGGTTCCAAGTTCTAAGTCTCGTTCTCGGCACACACACACACACACACACACACACACACACACACACACACACACACACACACACACACACACACACACACAACAAAATCCCCTTTTTCTTAAAAAGTCACCCTTTTTCGGTTTTTTCAACAAAACTGTGTATTTTAAGAAAGAGAGAAGTTTATGTATTTATTTATTTAGTCCAATGTGGGAAGGGCTTGTAGTATTGTCTACAGGTATGTGCACTCACCTTTAAGCTGTCTAGTCTGGGCCCTCGGATGCACGATAAGCTGGCTGTCCAGTCTGTTAGCATTAATTATTGTGGAAAATGCCAGGGGCATGGAAAAGGCCCCTTTATATGGTATGTGCCATGTGGCAAACTATAGAAAAGAAGGGACATTCTTGGGGAAAATGCCAATTTCATTCACACAGCTGCATGAAGAAGTAAATGTATTTTATTTGCCAGATGTTGGGCACCCCTTTATATAAACTTTTGAAGAGCATTACTTGGTTCCCCCTCTGGAACTTGGTTCTTATTCTTGGAACTTGGAAGTTATTGACATCCCCCCCCCCCCCCCCCATCTCATACGCACATACCATATAAAGGGGCCTTTTCTTTGCCCCTGCCATTTCCCCCAATATATATTGTTATGGAACTGGGGGACGGCACTCCCGTTAGCAAGGGGGGTTAATCCCCTTGTCCTGTTAAGCTGGCCATCTCCGCCGGTCCTGGAAGTATGACGTCACGCCCGGTCAGCGCTGAATAGGGTATTGGGCCTATCCTTCCTATGACCTAAGTACCAGCGCCTTCCGGTATGCGAGGAAATACTCCCGCCCGTGCCGCAGCGTAATTGATTGATTGCGCCGAGCGAAGCGAGCTGCGACGCAGGCCGTTATCAATGACTAACCCGATTATAAAGCATTGGCCGAAATTGCGCCACAGGAACTCAATGGGGAAATCACTAAAGCGATCGGATGAGAAGGAAACCAAACGGGTAAGAAATAACAGACATTTATTAATTATTTACAAAACCAAAGAAGAAGAGCAGAAATAAAAGTAATATACAGGAAATGGAAGGAGCAGAAGGACACAGAGCAATTCCTTAAACAAGCTTACTTATGGAACCCCAGGACAAGACAAAACAAGACAAACTCATGTATACCAATGGGGAATTGCAGGCAGGAATTTAATGGAGGGAAGAGTGAGGTTCAGGTGGGACAACCGGGCTGGAAGGATGAGGTTCAGGTCCGTGCAGAACGGCAGGGCTGGAGGTGAGCGGCTGCCGACTCCCCGCACTCTGGTTCACACGGCGGGGTTGCTTGCGGCAGGGTGTTAAAGCTTCACGCGGCGGGGGGGTGGGGGGAGTGTTTGAAGCAGCGTCACTCTCTCGTACCTCACTCCACAGAACTCCGAACTTGGTCATCACTCAAGCGCCTCCCTCCACATAACTGCTTGGTTCGTGCTCCCTCACTCAACTGCATAAGCAGTCCCTCACTCCTCTTTTTATTGCCCTCCCCGAAATCCAGCCGCGGGCTACGAGGGCACGCCTACCTGGTCGCTCACCGCGGTGCTGATTGGCTGTTAGGGCTGGCTGACACCACCTCTGATGACGATGAGGTGCCACGCCCCCCTTCTTCCCCGAGATGAGCACATGGCAATGGCGGCTTGCAGGAATGGAAAACCACTCGCACCCTGTTGAAGGGAACGAAAGGGATCTATCTTATTTGATTGATGCAACGCAGATTCAACTATGGGAAACATGGCCTTACCTGAAACAGAATAACGATAAAACTATAGAGAGGTCCTATGATTTGCTACGTGTTGCAATGTGGACTAACTAAGGTGCAATTATTTCAATTAACAGCCAATTAAGGGGAAATGTACACAGTGGTTTATTTATAAGGCCAGATAAAAAAAGAGTTGTTGATCGTCCCCGCCCGACCCTACGAAACACACCCGACCCGAAACTTTTTTTATTTTTTATTTTGAAAAAAATCATAAAAAACGATCTTTTCACATTCAAATTTGGCGCCGTTCTGCACCGCATGCGCAGTGCGTGCTGCGCAGAGCGTCGCAAGTGCCTCGGGCAACTTCACCCATTTTACGTTGGCCATTCATGGCGGCTATTGTGTGAGATTTTTCCCGCTGAAATCTGTATTGATTCGTGCTAGATTCGGCTTGAAATGCCTATTGTGATCGCATCAATAGCCCATGAGGGCTCTTCCAAGACGGTGAAGGACTGGTTTGCGTGCAATATCGAGTTGGATGTTACAATCTCGGACGTCTATGCCGAGTTCTCAGACGGCAAGTATGATGGGGATAGGGAGCCATTGCCTGACCATACACGCGGTACTTTTGTCAAAGTATTCGCCGGCCCCAGTAAAACTGACATGACGAAAGTTTCACCAGCTTGCAAACTTTCTGATGTGACAATGACTCTTGGCTCATTTCTCAAATTTGTGTTGGCTGCAGACACGGCCACGGATCACAGGATGGAACCCGATGAATGAAGAAATGAAATCATTTTGAGGAGAAAGGAGTCTATTTCATATTTTTCCATGTCAACAAAACTCAATGGAAAGTAGGAAAAAAATAAAAAAAATAAAAATAAAAACCTCCCTCCCTACCCGAACTTTTGAGAAAAAAGGACGCTCAACAACTTTTTCTTTTTATGTGGCCTGAGGGAATTTAATACTAAATTTACATGTGAAGGTTCTAAAAACCGCAACAATATCTAAAAAAAATTGATAATTTATGTCACGTGATCGAACGTCACTCTGTATCGCACAAACCTCCACCAGGATAAACAGGTAACGTTTTGTATCCACTGACAGACCGGATCTGGATTCAGACCTGAACCTAAATCGAATCAGCTTCTTCTTCTTCTCAAAAAACCCATCTCATCCCACGAGTTTCGTCATAATGATAATCCATCCACAACTCTTTGTCATATCGTGCTATGTATAATCATAATGTTCGCCCTATCTCTCTATTAATATTATAAATAATCACTTCAAATGATCGTATTACAGAATATCTTTCTCAGTATTAATAATAAAATGAGAATCTCCGAACAAACCTTTTCCTCAGAAGATCCGAACCGATCACTGTTTCAGCCGCTTGTGGAAAAAGACACGGAGGACAAAAGGACACGGAGCCGAGCACGGAGGACAAAAGGACACGGCGCCGAGCACGGAGGACAAAAGGACATGGAGCGGAGCACGGAGGACAAAAGGACACGGAGCGGAGCACGGAGGACAAAAGGACACGGAGCCAAGCACGGAGGACAAAATGACAAGGAGGCGAGCACGGAGGACAAAAGGAAAAAGAGCCGAGCGCGGAGGACAAAAGGAAAAGGAGCCGAGCACGGAGGAGAAAAGGAGCCGAGCACGGAGGACAAAAGGCCAAGAAGCCGAGCACGGAGGACAAAAGGACAAGGATTGGAGCACGGAGGACAAAAGGACACGGAGCCGAGCACGGAGGACAAAAGGACGCGGAGCCGAGCATGGAGGACAAAAGGACACGGCTCAATCCGATCCGATCGCGGGGATCTTCGACTCTTCGTCACAGTTACAGTTCAACGTTTACAAGATCACCCGGAGGTTCTCGTCGTTGTTGAATCCTTCCTGTGAACGCAAGTCATTCTTCTTCTTCCTCCTCCTCAGAATCACCGATATCCATCACGTGGTCGTTGATGGCTCATTGGCCAATTGGCGTCAGATAAAGAACTGAAGCCACAGATCGGCCATTTTACCACTCCCGTTCATGGTGCATGAGAATAATTACATTTAGTTCCGTTGTTTTTCAATCGTGGACTTGGCACGAAGTTTGTAGTTGCACAGAACCCCTTATATTGACCTAGTAGTGAACGAGAGAAAAATCAGAACCTTCTCCAGCATGCCGCGCCCTTCGGAGTGCCACTCGCCTCTCACGCCCGCCCCGTCCCGTCCCGCCCCGGCTCGTCCCGTCCCGTCCCGCCCCGTCTCGTCCCGTCCCGTCCCGTCCCTCTCCTCCTGGATTGTAATCCTCGATCCGACTGTTCTTGGAAACACCGAAACCGAAATCCTGGTAGATCTATGACCCTACACAAACAGCACATTTTTATTTTTGTTTTCTCCTTTACGATACCAGCTCGGGGGAAAGTCTGTCAAAAAGACGGGTGCACAAAAATAAACAACACAGAGGATTACAATAAATACAGTTATGGATTATGTCCGATGGATTATTTGCAATAAATAATACATTAATGCAGTGCAGGAAATGAGAGTTTCCCTGGGAAGGATTAGAGGTGAGGACAGAAATTTGTTTAAACATCGCATGTTGAAAAGAGAGCATTGTAACATTAGCATGTCCCTCCCCCTCCCCCTCTGCCCAACAGGACAAAGACATCTTTAGAATTACCCCTAACCCCCACTCCACTAACAGGAGCACAAGGTGGTCTCCAGCATCTCCCCTCCCCCCCCCCACCCCACCCCAGGAGTAGGGAAAGGCGATCTCTAGCATCCCCCTCCCCACCCCCACCCCTCCCCCTCCCCACCCAAATATTGGGGAAGGCGGTCTCTAGCATACACTCCCCCCCACCCCTCACCCTCCCCCCTCCCCCACCCCAAGAGTAGGGGAAGGCGATCTCTAGCATCCCCCTCCCCACCCCCACCCCTCCCCCTCCCCACCCAAATATTGGGGAAGGTGGTCTCTAGCATACCCCCCCCCCCACCCCCACCCCAAGAGGAGGGTAACGCGATGTCTAACATGTCCCTCCCCCTCTCCCCAACAGGACAAATATATCTTTAGAATTACCCCTCACCCCCCACTCCACTAACAGGAAGGCAAGGTGGTCTCCAGCATCCCCCCCCCCCCACTCCCCACCCCAAGAGTAGGGGAAGGCGATCTCGAGCATCCCCCCACCCACACCCCAAGAGGAGTGTAAGGCGATCTCTAGCATCCTCCCCCAACCCCACCACCTCCCCCCTCTCCCCCACCCCAAGAGTAGGGGAAGGCGACCTCGAGCATCCCCCCACCCCCACCCTAAGAGGAGGGTAAGGCGATATCTAGCATCTCCCCCACCCCAAGAGGAGGGTAAGGCGATGTCTAGCATTTCCCCCCCCCCCCCCCCCACCCTAAGTTTTTTTATGATTAAATTTACAATTTAATTTTAAATAAATTTAATTTTAATTAAATTCATAATTTTTTTCTTTTTTAAATATCGGCTTTCAAGCTAATATGGCTGCTGCACCACATGACATATGACCTGGAAAATGTACAATCTGTATATGTATGGGTCGGGGATCACGTTTGTGAAGTTTTGTGTTGATCGGATAAGGTTAGTTTTTCTATCCAATATGGCTGCCAAACCATGTGACCTATGATGTCATAAATTTAATATTTCAATACAAATGGGTCATAGATCATGTGCATGCAATTTCCGATTTTTAGGATAAGGAATTCGATTAATGGTCTTAGCCGAGTCCAGGTAATCATAACCCAGAATGAGCACATTCCCTCAGGAGAGATAAAATACCTTCCTTGGTACAATCCCTGAACAGGTATTTTTGGTTATTAAAAACATGGAGTTCTTGTACTGAAGGTAATTTCACTTGAAGGTAAAATCATCTCTCCAGGACAATTAAACATTCATAATAATCGATACAGGTATTCGGTTTTGTTTACCTGTTTCGCAATTACTCGCAATTAATTTTAGGAGAACACAAATTATTCCCAGACCGTGAAACACCTGGACTGCAGTTTATACCCGGGTCTGGATTCGAACCCGGACATGTTCAATATCGTCGGTAAAGAAGGATCATTTTAGCCATGATGGTAAATGTCCAGGTGAAGTACATGACATTCCCATTGCTCTCCCTCACACCAATCCCCATTTCTTACCTGTACAGGTGCTTCCAGGTGTTCAAATCGAAGGTTGTTCTTTATAAACGAACGAATACTGTATCAAGCTCCAGGTAAATTGTAATGAGCTAAAGATTCCACCGACAACCACCAAGACATTCCTCCTGGGAGACAAGATCACGTTTACTGATTGTTATCGAGTCGTGAAACGAACTGTTGAAACACCCGTCTGTGACGTCACAGCGCATTATGATGACACAATCCACCGACAACCCCCAAGACATTCCTCCTGGGAGACAAGATCACGTGTACCGATTGTTATAAAGTTCGTTCGATCGAACATTGAGTTGTACAAGGACAGGGAATCGGGACTCCAGGTTACACTTCAGCCATTGTCCGGTGTACACGTTTAAACCAGGTATCCAACAATGGTCTTTGAACGTGATTCACTTCGCTCGAGGAATCGACTCAGAAACGATGGGACACGCGTTACAAACCGGGTTACCTGGTGTGGATCGGGTTTTCAATCACACCTTAATACTCTATGTCGTGATGACGTTTTATTACGTTGGTGCGTGTACGATGACGTAATACGTCGGTGGAACTATCCTGGTGTCACGTGTTCCCGATAATCTAACAAATGCTCGTCGTACCTTTACCTTGTTTACAGGAGTGCCTCGTGGGTTTCAGCAGGAATGTGTAATTCGTTCAGGATGCCGGCGATAGCTTGCCTACTCTTCGCGAAGGAGACCGTGGGATCTTTAACATTCACCAAGTAATGCGAGCACACAGGACGTCCAGCTTCACGTCCATCCGAGGGACGACGGTGAACACATTGATGAATCACCTGCTTGCGAAGCACCTGGACGGCAGTTTATACCCGGGTCGGGATACGAACCCAGCCGCCCGCGGTTGTCTGGAACTTTGGAAACTCGTTGCTCTTCAATAAGATAATCTACAATGTAAAACACAATGTGTGTGTGTGTGTGTGTGTGTGTGTGTGTGTGTGTGTGTGTGTGTGTGTGTGTGTGTGTGTGTGTGTGTGTGTGTGTGTGTGTGTGTGTCCCTTCATAAGGGTCGGCTTTAAAGGCTTTGAATAGTGCTTTTGGAGGGATTTGAAGGGGGCCGGGGGGGGGGTTAAATGGGAAATCTTTGAACACGACTGTGTCAACCGGTTAAAATAACTAAAAGCCTGAGAACCCAAAAGACCCCAAGGACCCAGAGGACCCAAAATACTCAGTAGTCTGTTAAAGACACAAAGGATCATGGTCCAAGAGTAGGCCGGTCGTTGTATAAACAGGTCCCCAAGGACCGAATGTCCCCAAGGTCCAAGGTCCCCAAGGACTGAAATGACAAAGAGGACCCAAAATACCCCAAGGGACTCAGCAGACCCCCAAGGACTCTGAAGATCCAAAATACCCCAAAGACCCAAAAAACTGAAAAGACCCTAAAGACCCAATGGACCCCAAAGACCCAAAATACCCTATAGACTGTTAAACATCCAAAAGACTGAAAAGACCATGTAGACACAATGGACCCAAAAGACCCAAAAGACCCCGAGGATCAAAAGACCCAGAGGAACCAAAAGACCCAAACAACCCTAAGGACCCAAATGACAAAGAGGACCCAGAAGGACCCAGAAGACCCCAATGACTCTGAAGACCCAAAATACCCCAAAGACCCAAAAGACTGAAAAGACCCTGAAGATCCCGAACACCGAAAAGACCCCGAACACCGAAAAGACACCGAACACCGAAAAGACACCGAACACCGAAAAGACCCCAAACACCGAAAAGACACCAAACACCGAAAAGACCCCGAACACCGAAAAGACCCCGAACACCAAAAATACCCTGAACACCAAAAATACCCCGAACAGCGAAAATACCCCGGAGCAAAAATACACCGAACACCGAAAAGACCCTGATGACCCAGAATACCCCGTCGACCTCAAATATTGAAAGGACCCCGAAGACCCAAAATATTCCAAAGACCCCCAAAAAACCCAAAGATCCCAAAAAACCCCGAACAACAAAAATACCCCGAATACGCAAAAGACCCTGAATACCCAAAATACCCCAGAGACCCAATGGACACCAAAGACCCAAATACCCTGAAGACCCAAATTATCCTTAAGGACACTGAAGACAAAAAACATTCAAAATATCAAAAATAACCAAAATACTGAAAAGACACCAAAGACCCAAAATACACTTGAAGGGAAACCCAAATGCAATTTTTTTTCTTTCTGAAAACCATTGACAATCATTAATCAGTCTAATTTGAAGGGGGTTTTCTTTTATTTCATTTGTGAATCATAAAGTGCCGAAAAAAAGCCATAGAGTGTCGATTTTCGAATATGCCAGTGACATCACATTGTGATCTCACTGTGATCCTGCTAGCGACAGTACATAGAGACAGTGCATTCCGAGCTACTCGGATTCTGATAATGATTGGGAATGTTGGAGGGGGTGAGGGTGTGTGGGTTGGTCATTGGTATTGTTAGCTAGGGTGATGTTTGCTGGGGGATGGTGTGGGTTGTTTGTGCGTATTGTTGGCTTGGGTGACGGTTGAAGGGGGATTTTGAGGAGATGGTGGAAGTGAGGAGGGGTGAACAGGTGAGTGTGGTTTGGTCGTGGGTGTGGTTAGCTATGGGGATGGCTGATGTTTGTTTTTTTCTGGAAAATTGAGATGCCTCAAAAACCTAGGCCACCTGAGTTGAACAGAAATCCAGCAATATTACCAAAGGAAATAATCAAGAAACCCAATTCAAAGCAGTTAGTCCGTGGGCTCAGTAGGGTTTACATGCACCCCCCCCCCCCCCACAACTTAACTTCCCGGGTATGTCCATGTACCCCCCACCCTAGGGGTTAGGAAAAACCATGTTAACAGAAAAAAACTCATTCCCTCATAGTCTGACCTCTGGTGACCTCATTAGTGACCTCATTTGCATATAACACATATCATTGTAAAGAGTGTCCCAGGACAAACATTTTGAGGGGTCATATGCAACCATAGGATGACTCGGTAAAAAGTTATGGCCATTTGAATTTCGCCTACCCCTAATTTTCGGAAATCACTGACACAGGGGGGGTAACATCAAAATATGCGTGGGAGGTACCTTGGGAATGAGTTTTTTTAGCCGCGTTGCAGATGCTGCTCATAGAGTGCCCTCTGCTGTTGTTGTTGTTGTTCTTCTTCTTCTTGTTCTTCTTGTTCTTGCAGAGAAGACAAAACCTCAAAGCTCCACCCATTCTGGGAACCATAGCTCCACCCATTCTGGGAGAGCCTTCATATAAACAAATATCCACCATTTTATTAACTCGCATAGCTTTGAGGCCTGTTTTGTAGGCCCGTGGTGTCTTCCTCTCTCACACAGTTTTATTTCAAATCAAATTCGATATATCATTTCATTTTTCACAGTCGCTAACATAGTTTTAGACTCGGTTGAAAAAAAACGGGAAGAAAATCCGATGAAAGTTGCCCTTTATAGAACGAAATGAATTCTCAAAGGCCTGTAACTTCAAGTCCATTGAGATATATTTTTTTTAAATCGCGGCATGGTCAGTCATACACCGCCCGAAATAAGAGACGGGATAATGCCGAGATATATATATTTTGTTTAAATCGCGGCATGGTCAGTCATACACCGCCCGAAATAACAGACGGGAAAATGCCGAGATATATTAAAAATTCGTCCATTTGATGACAATCGTCACGATGAAATATTTAATTTATACGTCGTCACAATAATGTGGAGAGAGGAGCATAGCTTCGTTCACGTGTCGCCACACACGGGAAATTGCCGAGATATATTTTTTTTAAATCGCGGCATGGTCAGTCATACACCGCCTGAAATAACAGACGGGAAAATGCCGAGATATATTAAAAATTCGTCGCCACACACGGGAAATTGCCGAGATATATTTTCGCTTTGCACAAAAATAACATCAAGTAATCGAATCAATAGGAATGTCCTGTGCCTATAACATCGACGTTATAGGCACAGCTGCATCTAGGCATTGTGTAACATCGACGCGGCTTTTGTTTTAATTAAAACTTTTTGTACTTGTTTCTGTTAACATGGTTTTTCCTAACCCCTAGGGTGGGGGGTACATGGACATACCCAGGAAGTTAAGTTGTGGGGGGGGGGGGGGGGGTGCATGTAAACCCGACTCAGCCCATGGACTAAGTTGCATCAGCAAAAAATGTGTTGTATGCTTGGAACAAGATCGCCCATAGGTTCGCTCGTAGGGCGGGTATTCTGCCAGTATTAATAAATGTGCAACTTTACTCACGTGAGGAAGGGAAGGAACAATTCGTTTTATATGGAACACAAATCCACGTCAACCACAATCACGAGCTGAAGTAATACATGGGAAAACATGGAAATACCACAGTGTACCTGGAGAAATACCTTGGCGATCACATTGGGGATTCGGCACACGGATGTTTAAATCGGCTTGGAAGTTGGAAGGCGCGTTGGTAAAAACCAAAGCGAAACTCTGTTTCTTCATTTAATATTCCTTTCAACGTTCTATTATTTTATAATCGTTTCTATATAAAATGTCTTCTGATTCGTTCCTTACTTAAAACCATTTTTATATGATGACAAAAAGCAAGTTTAAATGAAAAGGTAATGGGGAGAAATTACACACGCTGCTGCTCAGATGACGTCAAATTTATTGATCGAAGGTGAGCAATGCCAAGAGTGGTACTGATATGCGCGATCGATCGATGCCTGCGCGAACGATGGATCCATTGATAGCGCAGCACGATCGGTCGATCGATAGCGCAAGTCCAATGATGGCGCATAACATACACATGCATCAAGTATACTTGCATAATGTACATTTGCATAATACATTGTACATTTGCATAATACATTTTTACATTTGCATAATACATAGCCCCTTGCATAATACAATGTGCATTTGCATAATACATTGCATATTTGCATAATGCATTGTACATTTGCATTATAACACAGGTTTCATCGATACCAATAATATCTAATGAATCCCTGTGAAATTATCAATGTAAAATCATATCTGACATTGTGTGACGTAACACTAAATTTGAGGTAAAAATTTTGAGATCATTAATTGATATTTCCCCTTTTTATACTTAAAATAATTAATTGATATTTCCCCTTTTTATAATTAAAATAATTAATTGATATTTCCCCCTTTTATAATTAAAATATTTAATTGATATTCCCCATTTTTTATTATCTATTGATATAAAATAAATGTGTCACTCCCCACGATGCCCACGTGGATTTACATTCGTGTGATGTTAAAAAGGATTCCTAAAAGTTGTTTCACTTTTTACCAAGTAACAAACTCGATTTTAGCTCACCTGGACCTTAGTCCGGTAAATTTATCGATCAAGCAGTGTCCAGGGTAAATAAGTGACTGAGAGAGACTGTGTGTGTCTGTGTGTGTGTGTGTGTGTGTGTGTGTGTGTGTGTGTGTGTGTGTGTGTGTGTGTGTGTGTGTGTGTGTGCGCGCGTCAGTGAGTGAGTGAGTGAGTCCACAAACACTTCAATCATTACTACTTGAACCAAACACACGATTTTGACCAACCTGACCACAAGATGCATACCTGATCCCTAATAAAGGTGGATTGATTGACCGCATCAAAATCTGCGCTCATTGGGGGCGCCTCCTGGAGGGGGAGGGGGAGGTGGATGGGAGGTTTGCCACGACCCAAAATAGGTATTTACTTTTTTCTCCGAAACTACACAAACTATTTCGATGAAACTTGACTACAACCTTCATCAACCGTGATGAACCAAAGTTTGTTCACGACGTTAAAAAAAAAGCAATGTCTGAGGAGATCTGTGGGGTTTCCGTTACTGTTGCTCCTGATCCAGGAAGCTTCAGGACCCGCAGTCCCATTTTTATTTCCACGATTATTCACTTTAATGTTGAACTGATGCATGATTTAACCAACTCATCCATTGTTTGGATTAAATGATGTCGATGTTCGTCAGTGTACGACCACGGTTAACCCATAACGCTCTGAAAACTGAATGGAATTGAGGTTCAGGCCCTTTGGGATGCTGGTTCCCAGGTAAGCAAAGCAAGCAGGGATCGGCTATAAGATAACCTGCGAGACACCGTTGTATGACGAGTAGAAGAAATCCTACAGGATGGATTGTGATTAAAGGATGAAAATGGAAGCCCCATTCCATTTGAAGGATGTTTTGAAGCAGAGTTTAAGCTTAAAAACGGTGGCAGAGAAGAGTCTGTTTTAGTCCCTGTTTTGGTGAGAAAGGGACCGGTGAAAGACACAAGAATTGTCTTCAACGTCATTTCCGAGTTGATGGTTCAGAACAAGGACAAGTCTGACGATACAGTAGTGCCACCTGAGTCATTCATTTCTTTGTTTCCGGAACTGAGCCGATCAAAAATACATACAGTCACCCAGACCGTGCAAAATCGGGAGGAGGGACCAGTTTCCATGTATACAGGCCGTCACTATACTCAAACTCTTCCTGGGAAAACAACAAATATCCCTTATGTTCGTTCTTTTCCACTCGCAGTCAAAACACCCACAATGTGAGAAACTGACAATGAACAGTGGTGGGCAGAAGGGGAGACAGTGACACATTTTTGTATACTTAGTCTCTGCTCCGATGAGAGCTAACACATGGAACATATTGTTACGGATCCGGGGGACAACACTCCCGTTAGCAAAGGGGGGGGGGGGGTGTTAATCCCCTTGTCCTGTTAAGCTGGCCGTCCACCGGTCCTGGAAGTATGACGTCACTTCCGGTCGGTGGTGAGTAGGGTTGTAAGCCCAATCCGTCTTACTACCTAATTACCACCACCGGCCGTAAGCGAGGAGATATTCCCACCCGGGCCGCAGCGTGAATGGATGCGCAGAGCGAAGCGAGCTGTGACTCGGGCCGTTAACAAAAGACTAAACCCGATTCCGAGCATTGGCCGAATCGTGCCACAGGTACTCAATAGGGAAAAGACTAAAGCAATCGGGGGAAGAAGAAACCAAAAGGGTAAGAAAGAACACAGGTTTATTCACTATCTACAAGAGGAAATGAAAGAAGGGAATATACAAGGAGAGGAAGAAGCAGATACACAGGGCAGCCTTAAAACAGTCTTATATTACCATACGCACAGACAGAACAAACAGACTTACACGAATAGGGAATGGCAGGAAGGAATGGCTGGAAGGGGGAGAAGGTCCAAGCAGATGGCAGGGCAGGAAGTTCCGGGCAGATGGCACAGCGTCGAGGCCCGCTCCAGGTCGCGCTCCGGTCCATGCTCCGGGCTTGAGGCGAAACCCGGCGGCAGCTGCACGTATCGGTTTCACGAGGTCGGACAATGCGTATGTATTGCTGTATTGTCGTTGTTAATGGACCGACTCTCCTGCCTTATGATTCAGCTGTATATTCATCTGTTACCTCGTATCTCGGACCTTCACACTCATCTCTTGAAGCAGTCCCTTCCAGCTGCTTTTATTGGGCGTTCTTGTATCCAGCCGCCGGCTCCTAGGACACGCCTACCGGTCGGCTCACCTCGGCCCTGGTTGGCCGGCGAGGGCTCGCTGGCTCCACCTCTTGAGGAGACATTGACAGGCCACGCCTCGTTCCTGGTGCTCGAACCCACTCCTCCCCTTTTTCCTCCAGATTATCGCGTGCGTAATGGCGGCTTGGGGCCAGCAAACAACCAAAAGGGCAGCGAACGCTGCAATACAGCTACTGGCACTTTGAAGAGATGATTGGGGATAATTGAAGGGGCCTATCTTATTTGATTAATACAACGCAGATTCAACTATTGGGAACAGATCCTTACCTAAAACACATAATAATGAGATAACTACAGAGAGGTCCTATGGTGTTCTACGTGTTGTACATGGACTAACTAGGGTGCGATCTTTATTATGAACCAAATAATGGGGATATTTACAGGGGATTATTTATAAGGGAACATTTACCAAAATTTACAAAGTGAAGGTTCTAAAAACCGTAACACAGCACCCGTCTCTCCTCCCGAGCCGCCCCGGCCCGAAAGAACTTTAACTTAATGTGACACTCAGGTGTAGTAACCCTGTACTATTAACCTTACCCTGATTGCGACAGTTTTAAAGCAATTAAGTATGTCCCCCTGCTGCGTTGCATCCTACCTAACAGATTCACGCCTACAGGATAACCGAATCACGGAATTATTTCCAAACTACACATAAAGCCGGTGGGGAGCAATATTTACAAGACACTATTTATGTACACTGCAAACCCAGGACCTGTCTTTTGGGAGACAAAAATATGTTTTGAAATCCAACTCCAATCCCACTGGGATCAGTGAAGAGAGGGAGATAGGCAGCAGATGAACACGACGAGTCGTAAGGCAGGAGAGTGGGTCTGTTGACGGCGACAATACCACAATATATTCGCATTGCCCGACCGCGTGAAACCGATACGTGCAGCTGCCGCCGATCCCACTCCTGACACCAATTGTTGCGGATCTCGGAGTACGGCACTCCCCTTACCGAGGGGGGGTTAATCCCCTCATCTATTAAGCTGGCCGTCTCCGGTCCTGGAGCTATGACGTCACTTCTGGTCAGCACTGAATAGGGTGGTAGGCCAATTGTTCCTATTACCTAATTACCAGCGCCTTCCGGTAAGCGAGGAAATGAGCCTCGCCCGAGCCGCGGCTGTAATGGACACGCCAAGCGAAGCGAGCCATGACTCAGGCTGTTAACAAAAGGACTAAACCTGATTATAGCGGTTGGCCAAATCATGCCACAGGTACTCAATGGGGAAAAGACTAAGACGATCGGACGAGAGGAAGCCAAAGAATAAGAAGGGTAAAGGAAGAACAAATATGATTTATTACTATCTAAAAGAGGAAAGGAAAGAAGGGAATATACAAGGAGAGGAAACAAAAGGACATAGGGCAACCTTAGACAGTAGACACTCTTATATAACATGGCCCTGACAATACAAACAGACTCACACGAAAGGTAGCTGGTAGGGGAGGAAGGTCCAGGCAGATGGTTCCAGGCGAGGGGATGATCCAGGCTCCGTGTCTGCGGGTGAAGGACGGCTGGCAGCTTAACACGCGACCGGACCTTACAAACGCGAGGGGCTGGAATGCGCATACGTTCAGCGTGCCGAATGCTCTCAAAACCACGGCAGTTTGTATTGACAATGAACGTCCCAAACGATCCTCTGTGCAATGTTCTTAAATTCGCTGCCTCTGCGCTGTTCTCTTGCCTCTGCCGATCTCGTTCATCTCCCTCGGTCTCTCCTATTTCCATGGTGGATGCCACCCTCATCTGCTCCAGCTCCCCCTTGTTGGTGTCCAATTTGGTTTCTAGCCCGATTTTTACCTCCTCTATCTGCTCCCCCATTTGTTTGATTTCCCGAGCGGATTGCTCCCCCATTTCCCTCAATTTGCCTTCCATTTGTTTTCTAACCCCTCTAACCCATTCTTCACCCCTTCCATTTGGTTCTCCTGGGTGGCCATCCTATTTTCCAATCCCGTTAACCCATCCTTCATTTCCCTAATTTGGCTACCCATGTCCTCCAATTGGCCCCCTAATTTGCCGTCTAATCCTTCCAATTTGCTGTCTAATCCCTCAAATTTACTATCTAACCCTTCAAATTTACTGTCCAACCCCTCGAATTTACTGTCTAGCCCCAAAATTTTGCTGTCTAGCCCCCTAATTTCATTTCCCAATTGCTCACCCATTCTAGTTTCCATTCCCTCACTATCGGCCCTCATTTCTCCCATATCCTTCCTCAATCCCCCAATTTGGCTTCCCATATCATTCCTCAATTCATTTCTCAATCCCATATTCCCCATTAGTATGGATGCATGAATCTGCGCCATGAGGTCCTGCACATCCATTCCCCCGATTTGTGCAGTGGGTGCGGCTACCACGGCCACGTGCGAGGTGCCGCCATCTTGTGCTGCCGCAACCACGTGCGGGGCGCCGCCAGCTTGTGCGCCTGCAACCCCCTCTACCGCACCTTCTTCAACCTCCTCCTCTATCTCTCCCATCTCCTCTCTGCGGTCCTGGGTCGACTCTACCTCCTCATTCTCCCCTACCAGCACCCGATCGCCTTGATCATCCATGGCACGATTTAAATTTAGTGGTGTTAATAAAATTTCGGCCGCTCAAAATTTTGACCAAATTTCTCAGATGTTTTAAAATTTTGGTTCGGGTCCAAATCCCACTCCTGACACCAATTGTTACGGATCCAGGGGACGGCACTCCTGTTAGCAAGGGGGGGTTAGTCCCCTTGTCCTGTTAAGCTGGCCGTCCGCCGGTCCTGGAAGTATGACGTCACTTCCGGTCGGTGGTGAGTAGGGTTGTAAGCCCAATCCGTCTTACTACCACCACCGGCCGTAAGCGAGGAGATACTCCCACCCGGGCCACAGCGTGAATGGATGCGCCGAGCGAAGCGAGCTGCGACTCTGGCCGATAACAAAAGACTAAACCCGATTCCGAGTGTTGGCCAAATCGTGCCACAGGTACTCAATTGGGAAAGGACTAAAGCAATCGGGGGAAGAAGAAACCAAAAGGGTAAGAGAGAACACTGGTTTATTCATTATCTACAAGAGGAAACGAAATAAGGGAATATACAAGGAGAGGAAGAAGCAGATACACAGGGCAGCCTTAAAACAGTCTTATATTACCATACGCCCAGACAGAGCAAACAGACTTACACGAATAGGGAATGGCAGGAAGGAATGGCTGGAAGCGGGAGAAGGTCCAAGCAGATGGCAGGGCAGGAAGGTCCGGGCAGATGGCACAGCGTTGAGGTCCGCTCCAGGTCGTGCTCCGGTCCACGCTCCGGGCTTGAGGCGAAAGCCGGCGGCAGCTGCACTTATCGGTTTCACGCGGTCGGACAATGTGTATATATTGCGGTATTGTCGTATTCAATGGACCCACTCTCCTGCCTTATGGTTCAGCTGTATATTCATCTGGTACCTCGTATCTCGGACCTTCGCACTCATCTCTTGAAGCAGTCCCTCCCAGACGCTTTTATTGGGCATTCTTGTATCCAGCCGCCGGCTCCTGGGACACGCCTACTGGTCGGCTCACCTCGGCCCTGGTTGGCTGGCGAGGGCTCCCTGGCTCCACCTCTTGAGGAGACATTGACAGGCCACGCCTCGTTCCTGGCACTCGAACCCACTCCTCCCCTTTTTCCTCCAGATTACCGCGTGCGTAATGGCGGCTTGGGGCCAGCAAACAACAAAAAGGGCAGCGAACGCTGCTATACAGCTACTGGCACTTTGAAGAGATGATTGGGGATAATTGAAGGGGCCTATCTTATTTGATTATTACAACGCAGATTCAACTATTGGGAACAGATCCTTAACTAAAACACATAATAATGAGATAACTACAGAGAGGTCCTATGGTGTTCTATGTGTTGTACATGGACTAACTAGGGTGCGATCTTTAATATTAGCCAAATAATGGGGATATTTACAGGGGATTATTTATAAGGGAACATTTACCAAAATTTACAAAGTGAAGGTTCTAAAAACCGTAACAAAATCACAAGGGGAGCGGGAGACAACAAGGGGGGGGGGGGGGGGAGTGAGGGAAGTACAACGACAGTAAGGAACAGGGACATTGGGAGATCTGTGGAAGAGAGAGGGCTGGGGGGGGGTGTATACGGCATAAACAAGATGGACATGACGGACGTTTTATTCAGGAAAGAAATCGGAATTTGAAGGAGGTGGATTTAAGGTGGATTAACAGGGGAAGAAAAGTTCAAGGTTTTGGATGGAGAAAGATATGAGATGGTGGCGACCACCTGTTTTAAAGACCTGGCGGGATGAGTGGGATTAAAGAGAGTGCAGGAGTTCGTTCCAGAAGCGGAAAAAGAGGAATGAAAGAGTGAAGGTGAGTAGAGAGTCTTGATTGTGGTTGTTTCACCAGAAGAGGTTTACTGGCAGAACATGGGCATACTGCAGGAATATTTGGGAGACAGAGCACAGACAGAGCATGGGGTGCAAGGCCGGAGAGGACTTGATCGAAGAAACAATGACTGCCAACCTGCCTGTGATGAGAGTGAAACGCCCTCATAATCAGCTTCTTCGTGGGAGATACCAATGATTCTAAAAGCCTTGGTTTCTACAGCATGAAGCCGCACAAGGTATGGGGCAGGAGCACCAGCCCAGAGGGGAGAGCAATACTCCATCAAATTGAGGATGAAAGCTTTGTAGGTGGTGAGCAGCTCAGCAGTGCTAAGGAAGGTCTTCGCAAGATGGAGGATGCCCAGTTGGCGATTGGTTTTGAAGGCCATCTTGGACATGTGGTTTTCCCACGAAAGACCACGGCAGATAATGAGACCCAAACGCTTGAGAGACAGAACTTTTTCAAAGAGGATTGTTGGGAAAGTAGATGTGAGGGTTTTCCAGATGGTCTTTTCAGAGAGACAAGGTGAGAGTGGGAGATTTTTCAGGATTGAAATACATCTTCCATGTGTTTGACCAGCTTATAATTTTATCCAAGTCTGCAGAGAGTTAAGAGGCTGCTTTTTGCACAGAACTGTCGATCTGAGGGATGAGAGACGGAACGGCAGAGGGTGGAGTCATCAGCAAAAAGATTTTCCAGTGTCAGAAAAATCACTGATGAAGAGGAGAAAAAGCATGGGGCCCAGAACACTGCCTTGAGTAATTCCAGCCTGGTCAGGGAGAGGAGATGAGAGAATTCCATTTAGAGCTAAACGTTGAATATGACAGGAGCAAATCCATGAGCCATGCATGGACATTTCCAGGGATACCATAAGGAGAGTTTGGTGAGCAGTGTGGCATGCCAGACCGAATCAAAGGCACAAGATATGTCAAGCGATTTCCTGTCTGCCAGACAGCTCTGATTTCCTGTTTGGTGTTGAGCACATCCGTCCATTGTTGAGACAGGCAAAGCAGCATTTCCTCAGTAGAGTGGCCTGGTCTGAATCCAAATTGATGATCGAAGATGAAGCCATTGGAGAAGAGGAAGGATTTAATGTCATAAGCGATTATGAATTCCATGACATAGGTGATGATTGGGAGCAGGCTGATTGGTCTGCAGATGCAAGAATCTGTTTTTGGAATTTTTGTTTTCTTTTGACCCGCCATTATATCCTGGCCAAAATCTCAACCTTTTTGGGGGAGGGGAGGAGGGGGGCAGAGGGAGGGGAAGGAGGAGGGGTTCGTTCCACTCTTCACTTCTTTGAAAGTCTGTGTTTAAAGGTATTCCCTCCATCAACAATGCATTAACATTGATGTTGAGAAAAATGTAGAAGCAACCAGCTATGTGGCCTTCCACATTGGGAACTGTGTAACTGAGCTGCTTGGCAGCAATCAGTGATGACATGAAGTGCAGTCATGATGGTAAATGCGATGCAAGGCTTTCAACAGGTTTGGTGAACAACTCTCAGTTTGATCAGGATTACTTATAGGGATATGGACAACTCCAAACTCTCCACTCACTGATAATAATTGATCATAATGTGCCATTACCTATTCACAACTAGATGGTATTCATAGATTACTTACCTTGCGCAGTCAACTTGTTGCAAGCCAACTCTACTGTTTTTGAACATTTTTTTCTTTGATCAAATTTGAATTTGATCCACAGACAGTGCATGTGTACTTCGAGGATCTCTCTTTATTGGGAAACCCTTTACAAATTCAAGTTTCATGAAAAACATAAGCAGAGGTCTTCTTGTGTTAAACCATTTACAACAAGGGTGCTCTCCCCATGTCACACATGGCAATGAAACAAGGACGACAGGAAAGATCGAGTAAAAATTGATGTTCAAACTGCCATGGAAAGATGCCATCTGAGCAAAACCAAAAAAGGACAAGAAAAACAACTCGATCAGATAGAAAACAAAATTCCTAAACACTGGTCATAATAAAAAAAACTCAAATGGAACTTGGCTGAATACATGGCAAGGACAGAGACAATAATTACAAACTGGCAACCTAAGGAAGACCCTGAAAGAAGCACAATGAGATCCAAGATCAGATTGAGAGATTAAGTTCTGTTACCATTTGAGATTTTGGCATCATTTTTTAAACTATCCTCTATTATGAGAATATGGAGAAACAAATTATTAAATTTTACTTTTTTTTTAAAGATGTCACTTTCTTTAAACCTAGTTTGAGGATGCAGAAGGGGTTAGCATTTTGAGATTCTTGTTGCCTTCTGACACCAGTTTGCAGTCATTGTTGTGGACATTCTGGTGACAGCCAGCTGTGTGGCTTTCATCAAGGGGTTCGGGGTGCTGGTTGGTTGCCACGGGATACAGATGGTACTCTGAGACGTTGTGCTGACAAGGTAGATGCCCAAAAGGCTGTATGCTTTCACAATAGCTTTCTCCTTCTGGTTAACTGAATACCTTGCCGATTGCTGAGGATCGCTTACAAGTGGGGCACGTACACCCGGTATGGGTAATGCTATGTGAAATTAACAAACCTTTATCAGCAAAACTTTTCCCACAGTCAGAGCACTTTTTGTGCGAGCACTTCAGCGTGGATTACACTAAGGAAGTTCAAGCTCCATTTGGAAATGAAATCCTTGAAACAAATACAACATTTGTAAGGATGCTCTCTTTGGTTGTTATCTCCCTATGTGGGTTTTAGGAGGTGGTAGTAAGTTCTCCCAGAACTCAAAATTTCCACCTCCAAAGATTATTATTTATGAACCAGTTTGTGAAACTTCATTCCCATAGCTTTCTCCTGAGGGCTCGTTTTGGAATCCTCACTGAAACTCTGACAGCCTCCACCTGCAGATTGTTTGTGGTGATATTCCCCTGAATGCTTCTTAATTATTAAGTTAGGGTTTTCTTGATCATCCGGCTTCCCTGTTGCTCCGACTATCACTGGTACAATTTGAGGTTTCTTCAATTTTGAAATAATCTTAACCTCATTTTTCATTTCCTGATATTTCAGATTTCAGCTCTCCTGTATGGATCTTCATGTGTGATTTCAAACTGCTGTTGTGAGAGGAACCTTTATCACATATCGAGCATTTGTAAGGTCGTCTCCAGTATGGATCATCAAATGTACTTTCAGACTGCTTTTTCAATGGAAACCTTCATCACATAATGAGCATTTGTAAGGTCGCTCTCTTGTACGAATCATCATATTTTCAAATTATTGTTATGAGGGATATCTTTATCACATATCGAGCATTTGCGCAGGTGCTCTCCTCTATGGATCCTCATATGTTTTTGCAAATGGCTGTTACTAGAGAAATCTTTATCACGACAGAGTACTTGTGGGGGCATTTTCCAGTGTGGATCCTCATGTGTATTTTGATGTTACTTGTTGAAGCAAAATCCATTCTGCACACATTACACTTAATACGTATTCGCCTTTGTAAAACCTTTTTGTGTTTGTTTAATTTCATATTAATCTTGGTGTTGTGAGGCCCAGACATGAACTTGTATTTTATAGGAAGTGAGTCTTGATGTCATGATCGTTTCTTCAAACAAGGCTTCTTCTTCACTGTCAAGCTGCAACTGGACCTTATTTGTCGCATATTGCTTCTGAATTGGTCTACAGAAATAAAGAACACAACATTATATTTTTTTGCTCAAAATCAAAATGCAAATTAAATTTCCGAAAATTATGTATTTTCTCAACACAAAATATTGTGCAGAATGTTAATTTTGTACATTTCCACTCACCAGTAGAAAAACAGGAAGCACTTGCGTTTGTCATTTGAATATCATTTGAACTTTCCTTTGCAGAAGCACATTTTGAATCTTCTGTGGCAGATGAATCATTGTTGTGTTGTCTGCCTTCCACATTTGTAGGACAGACATCACCTGTGTACAAATCAGCATCAGCCATTTGCAGGGTTTTGAGATTGAAAAACATCTTGAGGATTCACAGAACATGTTACATCATGGAATATCTATCTATAATTCCAGTAATCTCTGTGTGTTTGTTTGTACGTTTGTTTGTCTGTGACCGCTGTTTCTCGACAACTACTGGTCCGATATACTTTAAACTTGCCAGGTATATTGCTGGGGACCCGAGGATGTGCCTTTTCAAGGTTTGAAATTAATCGGACAAGTAGTTACCGAGTTATGGCGATTTAGCCGTTCGCCGTTCACTTTGGCGCTAGCGAATGGACCAAACCATTTCATGTAAATAGAGGGGGGGGGTTCTGTGGTCGTTGCGAATGGACCAAACCATTTCATGTAAATAGAGGAGGGGGGGATTGTCACCGTACTCGCAAGCCGTTCGCCGTTCGCTTTGGCGTTGCGAATGGACCAAACCATTTCACGGACCAAACCATTTCATGTAAATAGAGGGGGGGGTTCTACCATACTCGCAAGCCGTTCGCTTTGGCTTTGAGAATGGACCAAACCATTTCATGTAAATAGAGGGGGGGGGATATAATTTTAGTTATATATATAGTACGGGCAATGCCCTAGTATACTTCAATTTAAAGATAATAATGAATTAAAAGATTGTTAAAAAGAAAAATTCCGGATGTCAAGCATTATTGAAGCAGTCTTCTACTTCAGCCTTAATCACCACCCTATTTAACATGTCCAAGTACTGCTACACTGGAGGTTATTGGAAGTAACAAGAAGGCCATTTGTGTTCAACAGTGTTCAAGTATTTAAATCCATTTCAATGAAATAGAGGTTGTAAAATTCATCGAAAAAAAAATCTGAAATTTAATGGCGTTAAAAATTCCCCAAAATTTCCTTTCACAAAGCTCGGAACAAGTGTGTGTCCACCTTGATGAGAGCCAGCAACTAATATCTCTCTGCTCTCAAGACTGAACTCTCAAACCTGTCTCCCTCCTCCAAGTCCTGGTGGCGTCTGGTCAATTTCGTTTTTTTTTTTTTTTTTTTTTTTTTGTATACAAGATCGAGGCTCGTGAAAGAGCGAACATTAATCACACATAAAGACAAACCGACACATAAAACATATAACATCGGTAGCGGTAGACAAGATGGGGAGAGAGGGGGAAGGACACAAACACAACATTTGAGAGCAGGGACCGAGAGACATGGAGACATCGAGAGATCTGAGAGAGGGTGAGGGCTTTGGGGAGGGGCATGGGAAAGGGGGGGGGGGGTGGGAGAGGTATAACACATATGGACACTGCCAGGACTTCCAGGAAAGAAGTTGGAATTTCAAACAAGGTGGATCTGGGGTGAATTAGCGGGGGTAGAAAAGATCAAGGTTTTGGATGGGGGAAGATAAGAGATGGTGGTGAACAGCTGTTTTAAAGACCTGGAGGGAGGAGTGGGATTGAAGGGAGTGAGGGAGTTTGTTCCAGAGGCGGGAGAAAAGAGGAATGAAAGAGTGAAGGTGAGCAGAGAGCCGAGATTTCGGCATTTTAACCATCAGAGGGTTGCTGGCAGCTCTTGTGCGACCTGTAGGAATATTTGGGGGACAGAGCACAGAGAGAGCTGGGGGTGCAAGGCCGGAGAGGAGTCGGTAGAAGACAGAAAGACCACCTACCTGCCTGCGGTGAGTGAGTGAAAGGCCCTCAGAGATAGCTTCATCGCGGGAGATTCCAATAATTCTGAAAGCTTTGGTTTCAACAGCGTGAAGCCGAGCTCGGTGTGAGGCAGGAGCACCGGCCCATAGGGGAGAACAGTAATCCATTGAGCTGCGGATGAAAGCCTTGTATGTGGTGAGGAGTTCAGGTGTGCCTTTCAGGGTCGGCGACTGGCTTTGGAGGCCAGCTTGGAAATGTGGTTTTCCCAAGAAAGATCATGGCAGATAGTGAGACCCAAAAGCTTGAGCGACAGAACTTCTTGGAGAGGATTGTTGAGAAAGTAGATGGGAGGGTTGTCCAGTCGATCTTTTCAGAGAGACATAGTAAGAGTGTGAGATTTGTCAGGATTGAAAGACATGTTCCACTTGTTTGACCAATCTGTGATTTTGTCCAAGTCTTCAGAGAGTGAGGAGGCTGCAGACTGCCGATCTGAGCGAAGAGGAATGGAGCGGCAGAGAGTGGAGTCATCAGCAAAGAGATAGAGAGGATTTTCAAGAGAGTCAGAGAGATCATTGATGAAGACCAGAAAAAGCACAGGGCCCAGAACACTGCCTTGGGGAACTCCAGCCTGAACAGGAAAAGGAGATGAGAGAAACCCATTCAGGGCCACACATTGACGACGACTAGAGAGGAAGCCCGCCAGCCATGCGTGGAGATTTCCATGGATACCAAAGGAGGAGCGTTTGGTGAGCAGGGCGGGGTGCCAGACCGTATCGAAGGCACGTGACATGTCGAGGGAGACAGCTCTAATTTCCTGTTTGGCATTGAGGACCTCTATCCATTGTTGAGACAGCAGAAGCAGCATCTCCATATTGGAGTGACCTGGTCTGAAACCAAATTGATGATCAGAGATCAAGCCATTGGAGAAGAGGAAAGATTTCATATCCGAAGCAATGATGGATTCCATGACTTTGCTGATAATTGGGAGAAGGCTGATTGGTCTGTAGTTGCTAGGATCTGTTTTTGCACCTTTTTGTGCAAAGCGGTGATGTTGGCTGATTTCCAAGCAGATGGCAGTTGACCTTGAGCAAAAGAGAGGGGGAAGAGAACAGATAGAGGGTGAGATAGAGCGGCAGAGCAGGATTTTAGGACCCGTGGGCTGATGCCGTCGGGTCCAGTTGCAGAATCAGAGTCGAGGGTTGACAGAAACTTTTCCACCTTGTTAGGAGGAAAGGACACGGAGTCCAGGAGCAGCTGGGTACGACTGGGTATGGTGGGTACAGAGAGGGATGGGTTTGAGACACAAGATTTAGAGGCAAACACAGAGTTGAGGCATTCAGCTTTTTCACGTGCGGAGTCAGCTGTGTAGCCATTTGAGGTAAGGGAGGGGATGGAGGGGGAACAAACACCAGAAATGGATTTGACCAGATGCCACCAGGATTTGGAAGAGGGAGACAGATAAGAGAGTTCGGTCTTGAGAACGGAGAGATATTGTTTCCTGGCTCTCCTGAGGGTGGACACACACTTGTTTCGGGTTTTGTGAAAGGAAATGAGATTTCCTTCCGTTGGATTTGCTTCCCAGGAGACGAAGGCAAGTTGTATTTGGGCAACGGCCTCACCACAAGATTCCATGTACCATGGACGGGAGGAAGGGTATGACAACTGAAGACGAGATGGGATAAATCTGTGCATGAGAGAGAGCAATTTAATTTGGAAGAATTCCCAGGATGAGTTGATGTCAGAGGTGGTAGAGATGGGAGACCAGTCCAGATGATTGATGGCTGCTTGAAGACCGTGCCAGTTGGCCTGAGTGAAATCCCAGGCTCGTCGACACTGAGCAGGCTCCCTGAGAATGGTCAGAGAGATGTCCACTTTAACAAGGACATGATCAGATGATCCGATTGGAGCAGAAGCAGAGCAGCAGACATTTTCAGGGAAGTTAGTCATAACCAAGTCCAGAAGAGAAGATGCTCCGTTGACTGAGATCCGGGTCGGGAAATTGACAGATTGTGTCAGTCCCAGTGAGTCGCAGAAGTCCTTTGCTGAGGAGCCATGGCTGGTGAGAGAGGTACCCATACCCAGCCATCTGGCATGATGACAGTTGAAATCACCACATATGAGGAAGAGAGAGTTGGGATGAGTAGATAGAAGTTGGTCCATATTATCAGACAGCGAGATGTAGATGGAGTCATTACTGTTTGGTGGACGGTACAACACACATATGAACAAGAGGTGGGAGCGAAGGGGAAGCCGTAGCCAGAGGTATTCCTGGGGGTGAGGTGGAGAGTGCAGTGCAGGGTGAGTGAGGAAGAGAGTTTTTGATAAAGATAGCAAGCCCACCTCCAGGACGTGGCTCAGGTCTATCATACCGGAGGAGGGAGTAACCCGGGAGAGATACTAAGAAATCAGAGACATCATGAAGGAGGAAAGTTTCTGTTAAGCAGATCACGTCTGGTTTGACAGAAGCAACCTGTATGGAGAGATCAGTTAAGTTTGAACGAAGGCCCCGGATGTTTGAGGTCCATACCGTTAATGAAGAGGAAGGGGGAGCATCGGATACAGAACAGGGAGGAGGAGGGGTAGGGTAAGATGTGGAAGAGGTGGAAGAGGTAGGGAGAGCTGTTGAAGGTGTGTCAGAGATTTCAGAATAGCTCGGAGAAAGGGAAGGATGGGGCGGACAAAAGGTTTGATGGTGATTGGGTGAGGCACAATGAGGTGTTATTTGAGGAGGGGGAAGAGCGAGGCAGAAGGTTGGGGGAGATGGAGGTGAGAGCTGGAAGGGGGAAGAAGTGGGGAGGACGCTTTGAGGAGGGGGAGTGAGAGGGGGGAAATTGAGAAGAAATGAGGGTGGGGAGATTTGAAGCGGAGGGGCGAGGGGGGAGTTTGGGAGGGAAGGGACAAGGGGAGGGATTTGAAAGGTATGGGATATGGGGGAGATTTGGAGGGGAGGGGTGAGGGAGGAGTCTAGGAGGGGAGGGGCGAGGGGGAGTCTTGGAGGGGAGGGGTGAGGGGGTAGTTTAGGAGGGAGGGGGCAAGGGGGGAGATTTGAAAGGGATGGGTGATAGGGAGGATTAGGAGGGGAGGGGAAAGGGGGAAGATTTGAAAGGGATGGGTGATGGGGAAGATTTGGAGGGGAGGGGTGATGGGAAAGATTTGGAGGGGAGGGGTTATGGGGAAGATTTGGAGGGGAGGGGTGAGATTTGAATTTAGAAAGTGTACGATTAATGGGAAACGAACATTTATTGCAAAATGAGTTTCTTGTGACCTTCGAGTTAAAAATACGTTTAAGGACGCTGGATGGAGGATGGAGTGCAGGAGAGTTTAGGGAATGTAGAAAAAAGGCACTATAGGAGATGGAATTTTTTTTTGGGATGAATAGATTTAGTGAGCAAGTCGAAAGCAGCCTTTTAAAGAATAAGAAGAAAAAGGTGTTATAATATATGACGGAATACATAACTTGAGGGGAAAGTGTAAACATTGAAGTTTAATAACAGTGAAAACTATCTGGGGAAATGGGGGAGAAACACGTGGTCGAAGAACGAACGAACGAATAAGAATGAATAAACGAATGAGAACAGAGAAGGAAATGTTTTTGTTTTTGTTTTTTGTGAGTTGAGATTTACACAAGGAAGTAGGCTATGGGGTGAAAAGACTGGGAAAACAGAGAACGAAAGTTATTGGATCACAAACGACGGACCGTTGAGAGAAAAACAAAGTCTCAAGGTTGTACACTGTACAAGGCCTCAAGACACGACACGAATTAACACGATTTTCAATACAGGTATGAAAGATTTGCACCGAAAATCTTCGTCGGGACACAATATACGTACACACACCATAAAATAAACAGTTATAACGAAAATACAAATGGGAACAATTACTTATCTTTGATTTCAAATCGCTCGCGACGCGGCAAACAGACGATTAACTTATGAAAGATAAACACCGAGAAACTTCCAAGGTGCACACTATAACTTCACACACCAAAGGATAAATACAGTTTCGACAAAATACAATTGTGAACAGACTTAACTTTGAAAACGTAGAGACCGTGTGGAGCTTCGAGAATCGCTGCCGCCGTCTCCAAGATCTCGCAAGATCTCCAAGTCTCCGAGTTTCTGGTGATTGTTCCCCTTCTCCGAGTTTCAGGTGATTGTTCCCCTTCCATCCCCTCCCTTACCTCAAACGGCCACACACCTGACACTGCACGTGAAAAAGCTGATTGTCAACTCCATGTTTGCCTTAAAATGTTGTGTCCCAAACCCATCGTTCTCTGTACCGACCTTAACCAGTCATACCTAGCTGCTCCCGGCCTCTGTGTCCTTGTCTCCCCACAAGTGGAGAAGTTTCTGTCAATCCTCAAATATAATTCCGCAACTGGCCGAGATGGCATCAGCCCACCGTTCCAAAATCTTGCTCTGCCGTGCTATAAAACCTCTCTGTTCTCTTCACTCCTTCTTTTGCTCAAGGTCATCCATCTGCTTGGAACTCAGCCAACATTACAGCTTTACACAAAAAATGTGCAAAATCAGATCCCTGGAACATCATCCCAATCATCAGCAAGGTCATGGAATCCATTATCGCTTCTGATGTTAAATCCTTCCTCTTCTCCAATGACTTGATCACTGATCATCATTTTCGATTCAGACCAGGCCACTCCAATATGGACATTCTGCCTCTGCTGTCTTATGAATAGATGGAGGTCCTCAATGCCAAACAGGAAAATGAGAGCCGTCTCCCTTGACATATATCGTGCCTTCTATATGGTTGGGCACCCCGCTCTGCTCACCAAACTCTTCTCTTATGGTAACCATGGAAATCTCCACGCATGGCTTGCGGACTTGTTCACCGGTCGCAGTCAACATGTGGCCCTGAATTAAATTCTCTCATCTCCCTTTCCTGTCCAGGCTGGGGTTACTCGAGGCAGTGTTCTGGACACTGTGCCTTTTCTGGTCTTTATTAATGATCTCTTTGACTCTCTTGAAAATCCTCTCTGTCTGTTTGCTGATGACTCCACCCTCTGCTGCTCCACATCTCAACCCTGAGATCGGCAGTCTGCAGCCTCCTCACTCCCTGCAGACCTGAACAAAATCACAGACTGGACAAACAAGTGGAACATGTCTTTCAATCCTGACAAATTTCACACTCTTACGATGCCTCTCCGAAAAGACCGACTGGATAACCCTCCAATCCAATTTCTGAATAATCCTCTCCAAGAAGTTCTGTCACTCAAGCTTTTGGGTCTCACGATCTGCCATGATCTTTCCTGGGAAAACCACATTTCAAATCTGGCCTCCAAAGCCAGTCGCCGACTGGGCATCCTCCGTCGTGCGAAGTCCTTCCTTGGCACACCTGAGCTCCTCACCACATACAAGGCTTTCATCCACAGCTCAAGGGAATACTGCTCTCCCCTCTGGGCTGGTGCTCCTGCCTCACACCTAGCTCGTCTTCACGCTGTTGAAACCAAAGCGTTCAGAATCATTGGAATCTCCCGCGATGTAGCTAACTCCAAGGGACCTTCACTCACTCACCGCAGGCAGGTTGGTGGTCTTTCCGTCTTCTACCGACTCCTCTCCGGCCTTGCCCCCCCCCCCCCAGCTCTCTCTGGGCTCTGTCCCCCAAATATTCCTACAGGTCGCACAAGATCTGCCTGCAACCCTATTATGGTTAAATTGCCAAAATCAAGACTCTCTGCTCACCTTCACTCCTTCATTCCTCTTTTCTCCCGTATCTGGAACAAACTCCCTCACTCTCTTCAATCCCACTCCTCCCTCCAGGTCTTTAAAACAGCTGTTCACCACCATCTCTTATCTTCCCCCATCCAAAACCTTGATCTTTTCTACCCCCGCTTATTTCACCCCAAAGCCACTTTTTTGAAATACCAACTTCTGTCCTGGAAGTCCTTGGTGTCCTTGTGTTTTATTCTTCTCCCACCCTCCCCTTCCCACGCCTCCTCCCCCCAAGCCCTCTCCCTCCCACACATCTCCGGATGTCCCTGCTCTCAAATGTTGTGTTTGTGTGCTCCCCATTCTCTCCCCATCTTGTCTACCGCTCCCTCTTTTTATATATTTTATTTGTCTGTTTGATTTGTTTGTGAAATAAATGTTAGCCCTTTCATGAGCCTCGATTCTGTATACAAGAAAGAAAAAAAAGGGTGATTCATCAATGTGTTCATCTTCGTCCCTCGGATGGATGTAAAGCCGGACGTCTTGTGTGCTAGCATTAGTTGGTTAGCGTTAAATATCCCACGGTGTCCTGCACGAAGTGCAGGTAACCCACCTGGAGTGCCATGGGTAAGTCTCGCCCTGCGGGCACCACCTGTTTGTTCACGGTTTTGCCTCCCACCAGGTAACAGGTAAGTATGATTTGTTCATCACAGGACATGATGGAGGATGGAGATGCACCTTCTCAGGATTCCATCCTCGCATGATGACGCGACCTTTACCTTTGTGACGTCACCATGCCCATTGTTGAATCGTGATTTTATCTTTCGATGGTGACGTCATCACAAGAATCTCTTTAATGTGATTTGTTTGCACAGGTGACATGACACTACCACCAGGTGTACATCCTGACGTGTACAGAGAATTCTCCTCCGGTAAATTTGTTGTGAAGAGGACAGTTTTGTTTAATTTACTATATTAATTTATTTAAGCGAACAGTTTGTTATCTTGTAGAACAGTAAATTATCATTCCAATATAAGTGTAATGATTGATCTCGCGAGATCTTGCCGGGGAGGTCACGGTTGTTTTGAAGCTGTCCAGCTCTTCACGCACGCTCGAAGTTAAGTCATTGTACACAATTGCATCTTTGTCGAAACTGTATTTATCTCACGTGTGTGTACCTATAGTGCGTTCCTATGAAGATTCTCGATGTTAATCTTTCATACATGTATAAAATAGTCGAGTATTTCGTGCCACAATATTTGCGGACCAGTTCTTGAAGCTTCCTACCTTGAGGCTTTGTTTTTTCTCAGTGGTCGATTGTGGTCCATCTACTCTCGTTTTCTCAGTTTTTTTACCAGTCTTTTCACCCCATACTTCCTTGTTCAAAATCTTAACGAAAAAAAAAAAAAAAAAAAAACTTCACCCCCATTTCACCCTCATTTTCACCCCATTAACCAGATCATTTCACATTTCCTGTAACTCGTAATAAATTAATCATTACTGTTTGCCCTGCGTGTGCGGCCTTCCAACTTTTGCCCTGTTCACATGACTCGTGGTTGTCCCTCTAGGCTCCCTCTCCCCATTGGTAATTTTGTGAATATTAGATTGTTCTTCACGGTTCTGTTTAAATATGTTTAAACCTTCCCCTGCAGTGTTTTATTCAGTGGTACATTACAACATGCTGTTTTTCTTCCTAATTAAAAGGCTCTTTTCAATTTCCTCTTCAACTCACTCCGCTTCAAAAAAAAAAATCAATCTCTTATAATTCATACTCATGACATGCTCTAAATTCACATTCATTCCACCCCTCCTCTATCGTTCTTAAATGGTTCTCTAACTTGAAAATCACAACAAACCCAATTTGTTATATATGTTCATCTTTCATTAATCATCCACTTTCTAAACTCCCCCCTTTCCCCTCCCCTCCAAATCTCCCCACTTGGCCCTCCCCTCCTAAACTCCCCCCTTGCCCCTCCCCTCCGAAACTCCCCCCTGCCCCTCCCCTCCTAAACTCTCCCCTTGCCCCACCCCTCCAAATGTGGGGCCTTGCCCCTCCCCTCCAAATCTCCCCCCTTGCCCCTCCCCTCCTAAACTCCCGCCTTGCCCCTCCCCTCCTAAACTCCCCCCTTGCCCCTCCCATTCAAAACTCTCCCCCAACCCCTCCCCTTCAAATCTCCCCCCCAACCATCCCTCCCAAATTCTCCCTCCTCCCACCTCCTTCTCAAACCTGCCTCCCCCCCACTTCATCTCCCTTCTATGTCATACCTCCACCTCCCCCAACATTCTACTTTCCTCTGCCCCCCCCCCCCTCAAACAACCCCTCACTGTGCCTCATCCCATCACCATAAAACCTTTCGTCCTCCTCATCCTTCCCTTTCTTGTAACTCTTCTGTAATCTCTGACACACTATCAACTGCTCTTCCTACATCCCCCTCTCACCCTTCATCTGACCCTACCCCTCCCCTCCCCTCCCCTGTCCTGCACCCGATGCTCCTCCTCTCTCCTCATTAACGGTATGGACCTCAAACATCCGGGGCCTATGCTCAAACCTGATTGATCTCTCCATTCAGGTTGCTTCTGACAATCCAGACTTGATCTGCTTAACAGAAACTTTCCTCCTTCAAGATGTCTCTGATTCCTTAATATCTCTTCCTGGTTACTCCCTCCTCCGGTACGATAGACCTGAGCCTCGTCCTGGTGGTGGGGTGGCTATCTTTATCAAAAACTCTCTTCCTCACTCTCCCTGTACTGCCCTCTCTCCACCCCACCCCCAGGAGTACCTCTGGCTACGGCTTCCTCTCCGCTCCCACCTTTTGTTCATATGTGTTCTGTACCGTCCTCCAAACAGTGATGACTCCATTTACATTTCGCTGTCGGACAACAGGGACCAACTTCTATCAACTCATCCAAACTCTCTCTTCCTCATATGTGGCGACTTCAACTGTCATCATACCAGCTGGCTGGGTGTGGGTTCATCTCTCACCAGCCATGGCACCTCAGCAAAGGACTCCTGCGACTCATTGGGACTGACACAATCTGTCAATTTCCCGACCCGGATCTCAGTCAATGGAGTATCTTCTCTTCTGGACTTGGTTATGACTAACTTCCCTGCAAATGTCTGCTGCTCTTCTTCTGCTCCAATCGGTTCTTCTGATCATGTGCTTGTTAAAGTGGACATCTCTCTGGCCATTCTCAGAGAGCCTCCTCAGCGCCGACGAGTCTGGCATTTCACTCAGGCCGACTGGCACGGTCTGCAAGCAGCCATCAATCAACTGGACTGGTCTCCCATCTCTAATGCCTCTGACATCAATCCTTCCTGGGAATTCTTCCAAAGCAAACTGCTCTCTCTCATGCACAGATTTATACCATCTCGTCTTCAGTTGTCTTACCCTTCCTCCGCCCATGGTACACTGAATCTTGTGGTGAGGCAGTTGCCCTAAAACAACTTGCCTTTGCCTCTTGGAAGGCAAATCCAACTGAAGGCAATCTCAGTTCCTTCCACCAAGCTCGAAACAAGTGTGTGTCTACCCTCAGGAGTGCCAGGAAGCACTATCTCTCCACACTCAAGATTGAACTCTCAAACCTGTCTCCTTTCTCGAAATCCTGGTGGCGTCTGGTCAAATCCGTTTCTGGTGTTTGTTCCCCCTCCATCCCCTCCCTTACCTCAAATGGCTACACAGTTGACACCGCACGCGACAAAGCCGAATGCCTCAAATCTGTGTTTGCCTCAAAATCTTGTGTCACAAACCCATCTCTCTCTGTTCCCACCTTTCCCAGTCGAACCCAACTGCTCCTGGACTCTGTGTCCTTCTCTCCTGACAAGGTGGAGAAGTTTTTGTCAAACCTCGACTCTGATTCTGCAACTGGACCAGATGGCATCAGCCCACGGGTCCTAAAATCCTGCTCTGCCGCTCTATCTCACCCACCCTCTCTCTGTTCTTTTCACCCTCTCTTTTGCTCAAGGTTGTCTGCCAGCATCTTGGGAATCAGCAAACATTACCGCTTTACACAAAAAGGTGCAAAAACAGATCCTTGCAACTACAGACCAATCAGCCTGCTTCCAATTATCAGCAAAGTCATGGAATCCATCATTGCTTCGGATATCAAATCCTTCCTCTTCTCCAATGGCTTGATCTCTGATCATCAATTTGGATTCAGACCAGGTTATTCTACTCTGGACATGTTGCTTCTGCTGTCTCAGCAATGGATGGAGGTCCTCAATGCCAAACAGGAAATCAGAGCTGTCTCACTTGACATATCACGTGCCTTCGATACGGTCTGGCACCCAGCTCTGCTCACCAAAATCTCCTCCTATGATATCCATGGAAATCTCCACGTTTGGCTTGCAGACGTCCTCTCCGGTCGTAGTCAACGTGTAGCCCTGAATGGATTTCTCTCATCTCCCCTTCCTGTTCTGGCTGGAGTTCCCCAAGGTAGTGTTCTGGGCCCTGTGCTTTTTCTGGTCTTCATCAATAATCTCTCCGACTCTCTGGAAAATCCTCTCTATCTGTTTGCTGATGACTCCAATCTCTGCTGCTCCATTCCTCATCCCTCAGATCGGCAATCTGCAGCCTCCTCACTCTCTGCAGACCTGGACAAAATAACAGACTGGTCAAACAAGTGGAACATGTCTTTCAATCCTGACAAATCTCACACTATTACTTTGTCTCTCCGAAAAGACCGACTGGAAAACCATCCCATCTACTTTCTCAACAATCCTCTCCAAGAAGTTCTGTCGCCCAAGCTTTTGCTTCTCACTATCTGCCATGATCTTTCTTGGGAAATCACATTTCCAAGCTGGCCTCCAAAGCCAGACGCCGACTAGGCATCCTCCATCGTGCGAAGTCCTTCCTTGGCACACCTGAGCTCCACACCACATATAAGGCTTTCATCCGCAGCTCAATGAAATACTGTTCCCCCCTCTGGGCTGGTGCTCATGCCTCACACCTAGCCCGGCTTCACGCTTTTGAAACCAATGCTTTCAGAATCATTGGAATCTCCTGCGATGAAGCTAACTCCGAGGGCCTTTCACTCACTCAACGCAGGCAGATTGGTGGTCTTTCTGTCTTCTACCGACTCCTCTCTGGCCTTGCTCCCCCAGCTCTCTCTGTGCTCAGTCCCCCAAATATTCCTACAGGTCGCACAAGATCTGCCAGCAACCCTCTTATGGTTAAACTGCCAAAATCTAGTCTCTCTGCTCACCTTCACTCTTTCATTCCCCTTTTCTCCCGTCTCTGGAACAAACCTCCACTCCCTTCAATCCCACTCCTCCCTCCAGGTCTTTAAAACAGCTGTTCACCACCATCTCTTATCTTCCCCCATCCAAAACCTTGATCTTTTCTACCTGCGCTAATTCACCCCAGATGCACTTTTTTGAAATTCGAACTTCTCTCGTGGAAGTCCTTGCAGTGTCCATATGTTTTATACCTGTCCCACCTTCCCCCAGGCCATCTCCCTCCCACGGTTCTCTCGATGTCCCTGCTCTCAAATGTTGTTTTGTGTCCTTCCCCCTCTCTCCTCATCTTGTCTACCGCTCCCCGTATTTTGTGTTTTATATGTCGGTTTGACTTTTTGTGTGATTAATGTTCGCTCTTTCACGAGCCTCGATCTTGTATACAAATACAACAAGGTCCAGAAGGGAAACAAACTTTCCAACCATTTTATATCCTGATTTCATGGAATATCTTTTATCTTCAAAAGTATTTGCACCTTGGAAGATGTGACGTCATAGAAAAGCGTGTACGTTTCCAACTCGTTAGAGTTTGGGGCTCTGTGTGGATCAGTTCTCATGAAGAATGGCGATCAGCTGGTTCGAGCAAAGGTAGCCCTCTAATACAACAATGACAGACTCATGTTATCGAAGCAGGTAACATGGTGTTATACAGTCACGTGAAAAAGTAAGTACCCCCCACGTAAAGTTTTGACTTTTTCAACACATTTCAACATACAGCAATTTGATCTTCATTTCAACAATATTGATAGATAAAGGTGATATAATGTAACAAATATCATGAAACATTTACATTTTGTCGCGCATTGTATAATTTAAATAAACATAAATGCAAATTTCGCATGTGGAAAAAGTATGTACACCCCTACAATCCTACATTTATCACTACTTCAAATACCTAAAATTAGATTCAGGTGCACCAGCTCAGGTGCAAATGATTAGAACATCGTTAGAGAGGATCTTGGAGGAACCTGCCTTATTTAAACCTCAGACATTTCGTTTGGTTTGCTCTTTGTTGTTGAAGTGTGCGGCATCACCATGCCTAGATCAAAAGAGCTCTCCGAGGCCTTCAGAAAGAAGGTTATAGATGCCTACGAGTCTGGGAAGGGATTTAAAAAGATCTCCAAACAATTTGAAATCAATCATTCGACTGTCCGGAAGATCATCTCCAAGTGGAGAAGATTCCAAACAACTGCCAACTTGTTCAGGCCAGGCCGCCCCCGCAAGTTCAGCCCGAGAGCAGACCGCAAGATGCTGAAATAAGTCTCTAAGAACCCCAGCATGTCATCACGGGACATACAGGTAGCTCTTGCCACTGTTGATGTCAAAGTACACGAGTCTACCATTAGAAAGAGGCTGCACAAATTTGATCTATATTGGAGGTGTGCCAGGAGGAAACCTTTGCTGTCCAGAAAGAACATCAGGGCAAGACTAAAGTTTGCCAATGAACACCTAGGCAAAGACCAGCACTTCTGGAACAATGTGCTCTGGACAGATGAGTCAAAGGTAGAGCTATTTGGCCACAGTACCAGAAGACATGTTTGGCGAAAACCAAAGACAGCATTTGACCACAGGAACCTGATACCAACTGCAAAGCATGGTGGTGGAAATATTATGGTTTGGGGCAGCTTTGCTGCACCAGGGCCTGGGCAGATCACAATCATAGAATCCACGATGAATTCTTCATTGTAGCCGAGGGTGCTTGAGGATAATGTGAGGCCATCTGTCGGAAGTTGAAGCTCAACCGAAAGTGGACCTTGCAACATGACAATGACCCTAAACATACCAGTAAATCCACCAAGGAATGGCTGAAAAGAAAGAAATGGAGGGTTTTGGAATAGCCAAGTCAAAGCCCGGATCTAAATCCCATCGAGATGTTGTGGGGGGGATTTGAAACGATCTGTGCATTCCAAAAACCCCTCAAACATCGCACAGCTGAAAGAATTCTGCATGGAGGAGTGGGCAAAATTTTCTCCCAGTCGATGTCAGAGACTGGGAGACAGTTATAAGAAATGCCTACTTGAGGTTGTTTCTGCCAAAGGGGGCAATACCACCTATTAGAGCCAAGGGTGTACTTACTTTTTCCACATGCGAAATTTGCATTTATGTTTATTTAAATTATACAATGGACTACAAAATGTAAATGTTTCATGATATTTGTTATATTATATTATATCCCCTTTATATATCAATATTGTTGAAATGAAGATCAAATAGCTGTATGTTGAAATATGTTGAAAAAGTCAAAACTTTACATGTGGGGTACATACTTTTTCACGTGAATGTATACTGTATATTAACATCGATCACGTGGTATGAGCCAAGGTAGCCCTATAATGCAATAACCCGGACTCATGTTGTCAAAGCAGGTAACCATGGTGTTATATATTGTATATTAACATGGATCGCGAGGTACGAGTAAAGGTAGCCCTGTAATACAATGACACAGACTCATGTTGGCTGAGCAGATTAACATGATGTTATACACTGTGTATTAACATCATCGTTATCTTCTTTAACATCTCCGTCAATCCCCTAGAAAACATCAGGGAAAAACGTTTTTTTAAATCTATTAATCACGTGACAATGCTTTCTTTCCTCGAGATGGATCATTCCCTTCACGCTGTGTTTATCACCACTCACAAGGTGATGTGTTTTGTGGGTAAAGTGAGACCCACCCTCGGTCTCACCTCGAAACATTGTGGACCACGATCGGGCTCGCGTTATCTCTCCTCTCTTGTGATCTCGGGTTGCATTGATTGCTTGACGTCATTGAATTTGGGGGCCCTGGTCACGTGACCATTATGCACGTGCGTTAATCCGCCATTGCGGACAGAGCAGCATTCACTCGCACGTGGTTCACTCCTAACCCGGAAGCAGTCCCTGCTTCTTCTTTATCTTTACCTTTTATTTTCGCACTTTAATGTGGCGGCGCAAACAAATTGCTGACGTCACAAACAATCCAAAGAGGAAGAAGTACGATGTGCGTAACCAGGAAGTATTTAATAATGTTGAAGAACTTCCGGGTGATCTTTCAAACCTCGTGCTGAAATTGTGACAAAGAGGTCATCGGATTTGAAGAGGTTTGTTGGAGATTCTCATTTTATTATTAATCCCGAGAAAGATCTGTAAAACGTTCATTTGAAGATAAAATAATTTTCTGTTCGTTGATGATGGGAATGAAGATAAGTTAAACGAGTTTTTATTAAATTAATGTTGAGGAATTTGTTTGTTCATTTAATGAGGTGTTTTTCACTCATTTTGTTTTATTCACTGCATTGTTTTATATGACGTCATCACTAAACTTCATACAACGATGGTTAAACCTCATTCTTCCTTTTAACTACAAACCAGGCAGAAAGTTTTTATAATTAACTAGTATATCCAATGTCACCTCTAAATGAGGAGGTGTTATTAAGGTTGTAGATGATGGATGGATGAGGGATCTATGTAGCGTTGGTATCGAAAAAAATGTCGGTCCCATCTGCTACATCCAAAACTAAAGTTGGATTATCTTCTCTGAAAAGTCGTTTAGACCAGAGATTCTCAACCGGTGGGTCGCGACCATCAGTGGGCCGGAAGGTGCAACCTCGTGGTCCACGGACATCATACCCACCTGAGAAGGCAGGTGATTCGTTTACCTCTCGAAAAAAAGTTATATTAATGCTATTGTATTCATTTATGATTGAAATGATGCTGTTTCAAATTAAAATGTAGAGAGATTGAGTTCAAAGGTGAATTAGAAAATGGCGTGAGGGTTTCCATCCGTAACATTCGCGAATTTCGGTATTTGCAGTTTCGCCATTGACCGCATTTGGTTGATCGAAGGTGTTTCCGGTATGGAAAACGTCTCGGGAATCTCGTGTTCACACCAAAAGGTAAGCTGCTGTATTTTACTTTTGCTGCATTTTATTTTAACAAACATGCACCGTTAACTGAAAAGAAAAACCGATGATTGTGACGAAACTTCAGGAGTTGCTAAAAGGAGGTGAAACGCATCGTCAGAAAATACGACCCCAGATATATTAAGTTTGCATTTACAGTGGAAGGGGATTCAGTCAGAGCAGTCAAGCAAGTTCCTGTTACCTTTCACCACCACATACCAGTGTGAGTCAGGGTTTTCACGTGTGACTGGCACAAAATCAAAGACCAGGAATAAACTGAAAGCAACTTTGCCGACGTCACAAACAATCTTCTTTGCGAGTTCTCTGCGAGTCGGCCTCTCACCCCTCCCACCTCAGATTGATCTGATTGGTTCTCAAAAGCAAACCAGGTATCTCACTAACGTAAGCATCACTCTGTATTTAAGGCTTAAATGTTTATTTTAGGCCAACACATCACCTTCTAACTAGGATAACATCCATGTGCTACTCAGGTCTTTAAAGGCAAAGATTTTTGGTCACAAATACATGGAATTAGTGTGGCCGACGCAGCTTCCCGCCTTATTTTGGGCTCATCAGGATAACCTACTGTCGAATCATTTATTTGGGACCATGCTTCACAGCTCAAAGGCGAGCGTGGCTGTCTTTTACGTTTACTGTCTCTGTAAATGTGGTGATCAAGCGTAATATGTTCACCATTTAGCTGGATACATGATCAAATTGGATAAGATAATAACTCGCAAAACATTCCAAACTGAGCAAAGAAAATAACTTGTATTGTAGCGGTTACCGCTGGATGCACACAATCGCCTTGCACCGGCCAGAACACGGCCAGACGCGCCTCTCCCGGGCATGCCCGGACTCACTGTTCCCGGGCACGCCCGAACCTCCCGGGCACGCCCGCTCTCGCCTTTCCAGGGCTCGCCCAGAGCGTCCGGGCATGCCCGCTATCGCCTTTCCAGGGCTCGCCCAGAGCGTCCGGGCATGCCCGCTATCGCCTTTCCAGGGCTCGCCCAGAGCGTCCGGGCATGCCCGCTATCGCCTTTCCAGGGCTCGCCCAGAGCGTCCGGGCATGCCCGCTATCGCCTTTCCAGTGCTCGTCCAGAGCGCCCGGGCACGCCCAGCCTCGACTTGCCAGGCCGCAGCCAAACACGCCCGGGCAGGTCCAGACTCGCCTTTCCAAGGCTCGCCCTTGACAGCCGGGCATGCCCGGTATAGCTTTTGCCGGGCAAACTTCCCGACATAAATGTGTATGTATATTGCTGCCCGATAAACGGGCTTGTTAGAATACCTGAGCTGTTTTGTTTCAATAAAGCAACTCGGACGAATTCCGTCTTTGGTCGCGTCAATTCTTTTGACTCGCATTGGAGCGCAGTTCCTTCAGTATAACCTTTCTGTGATTAACATAAGCATTGTATCCTTGGCACGTCATCGGTGAAATGGAAAACTTCTTGGAATGGCTCAAGTCCCAGGGCCTGGGAGCAGAAACAGCCGAAGCAGTGATCGATAAGCTTGGAGTTGAGGATCAGTAGGTTATTCGAGCTTGTACTGAGTCAGATCCATTGCAGACCGAGCTTCTCTCTCTCGTCAAAGAAAAATTACAATTTGCAATGTATGCTGACTTATGTAAATTTATGAATTCATTTTCGAAGCCACAAAATATCCAGATTGCATTTTCTTCTCTATTGGGGAATATTTTCGTCACCTTGGAGTATTTTTCTGGAACTTTCCAGTTTCTGTGAAAAGATTTTCGGATCTCAAAATGTGCACCGGGACAACTAGTCAGGTTCACTATGTCAATAAATTATATTTCGTTCAAAATCATGGTAGATTAGCAAACCTATACATTTTTGGAAAGGTTATAGCATAAGGAAACTAAAAATCAATGTTTACATTTGGAGAGATACCTGTATGGCGGCCATTTTGGATTTTCAAAATGCCCACTGTAAAATACATATTTTGTTCTATTTCTGCCTCTAATTACCCTAAAAACTTTTTAAAATATACTAAACCTATATTTTCAGGGACAAGGAATCCAATGAAAGTATAAAATTAGTGCTATGGGGAATGGTAAGACACGAATCAAAGGTTTTGAATTGCAAAATACTGTCTTTATATTCGCGATAAGTTGCATAATCAAATACATGTTATCATTTTGTACAGGCAGTTAATAACATCAAAATGTGTCACAATAATTCATATCACCAAACATACACAGGCAGTCAGCAAAATCATATATACACATGCAGTCAGTATAACTTCACATCTACACAGGCAGTCAATGACAAAATATACACAGGCAGTCAATGGCATCAAACATACACGATTACAGAATATGCCATTTAGAGTTCGTCATCACTGTCCTGTGTGTCGTATCCGACAATATAGTCCGCATCGTTTTCACAGTCCGTTCCACACAAGCAAAGGTCTGTCAAATTGATTGGCAAATCGAATTGGTCGAATGGTCGATCGAATCGAATTCGATGAATCGAATCGAATCGAAATGGTCGAATGGTCGAATGGTCGATCAAAGCGATTGGTCGAATGGTTGAATGGAATTGGTCGATTGGTCGAATTGGTCGAATTGGTCGAATCGGCAAATGTAAACATTGATTTTCAGATTTTCCATGTAATAACGTTTCCAAAAATGTATAGGTTTGCTAATCTACCATGATTTTGAACGAAAAAACATAGTGAACCTGACTAAACGTTTCTGGTTTCTGTGGAATCGGGCTCGGTGATTTCTGCAGTCTCCAATTTCAGGATGATAGATTAACACCCAAGTCTGCTACGTGACGTATTTTTTTAAATACAACATCGCATGTCAAGAAGTAACCTTTATGTTCTGTGATTGATTTTTTTTATTTTTACCTCTGCCACCAAAGGTGGATGGAGGTTATGTTTTCACTCCTGTCTGTTTGTCTGTGAGCAGGATATCTCAAAATAGTGGTGGGGCCTATGTACTCAATTTCAAGTTCGTTTGCAGTTCATGTTAATTGTGGCCAACCACAACAAATGTATTCTACTGGGTCGTACTAATCGGAAAAATGATGTCGCCATTTTTTGTCCCCCGTCGCTCCGTGGAGCGAAAGCGGGACTGTGGTTTTCCCGTCCGTGCGTGCGTGCGGGTGTGCGTGCGTGTGGGCATGTGTTCGTGCGTAAGCGAAGGACTGCATTCGAATTTGGTGTGTGGGTGCACCCCACGTCAAAATCCAAGATGGCCGCCGCCGTGTATGTCTGATGCCATGGAGGTCTGAACGTTATGAGCTGAATATCTTGAAAAATAAGCGAAGTACCAACTTATAATCTGGTGTGTCAGTGTATCTCGGCATAAGGAAGAACCCTATTGAAAATCGGGTCGCCACGTCAAAATCCAAGATGGCCGCCGCCATGTATGTCTGGACCTTCTGAGTGGAATATCTTGAAAAATAAGCGAAGTACCAACTTCTAATCTGATGTGTGGGTGTATCTAGGCATAAGGAAGAACGCTATTGAAAATTGGGTCGCCACATCAAAATCCAAGATGGCCGCCTTGCGTCTTCCACTTTGTCAACTCGCATCACTTCACCGACGGGGGACCTAGGCGTAACAACGGGGGACCTCGGCGTAATGCTTGTTTCTGTTGACCTTTAGGGACCTTGACTCAAGGTCAAAGTGCAAATGTCATTACAGTGACCATACTTCATTCAAAGTATATCGACCTTGGTACCAAAATCTATATATCTACACATCTGGGCAGTGTATGTGTTGTCACTTGACGACTCCCTCAAACTTTTGTTTCCGTGGTTGTGAAGTGTTTTTAATAACGTTGTGGTGGTTTTGAATCACGTGGTGGTGAGGTATTTTGAATTAGTTGGTGATGAGGTGTTTTTAAATCACATGGTGGTGAGGTGTTTTGAAATACGTGGTGGTGAGGTATTTATAATTACGTGGTGGTGAGGTTTTATTTATGTGGTGATGATGAGGTGTTTTGAATTATGTGGTGGTGAGGTGTTTTGAATTACTTGGTGGTGAGGTGTTTCTAAATGACGTGGTGAGGTGTTTTTAATTTTGTGGCTCTGAGGTGTTTTTATTTCGTGTTTTATGGCTGTGAGGTGCTTTTATTTCATGTTTTATGGCTGAGGTGTTTTTATTTCGTGTTTTCATGGCTGTGAGGTGTTTTTATTACGTGTTTTATGGCTGTGAGGTGTTTTTATTGTGTTTTATGGCTGTGAGGTGTTTTTATTTTGTGTTTTATGGCTGTGAGGTGTTTTTATTACATGTTTTATGGCTGTGAGGTGTTTTTA